>NC_033625.1:14070110-14253614 GCF_001540865.1 Ananas comosus
TAAACAATAAAGAATAAAATATGGCGACAAACCAATTACTTTATAATAAATTATAAGATTACTTAAACAAATCCTTAATACATTTGAAAAAAGTAGTATGTCACGGACTAACCGTTGTTCGGCAAAAGCCGTGCGGCGTCTATCTTTCTTGGCTCGAAATAGATAAGGCCCGCTTATGTTGCTAGTCTGGACAATACGCCAACTCCTTTGCTTTTTTTACAACTTCCGCTTAGAACGCCGACGAGATTCAGACTGTCAATAGAAAATCTAGACTGGTCCATCTTGAAAGAGAGAAGGCGAGCGCTCAGGGTGCAATGGTATCGTATGGCTGGAGCTCCGCCCCGATCCGCCCCGAATGGGGTGGTAAGTGGGAACAAAAAATATAAAAAAATATAACCCGCCCCGAATCCGCCCCGATCCGCCAAGTAAATGGAGCGGAAGATGAAAGACTCTTTTCTTCCTTCAATCCGCCCCGATCCGTCAAAAATCCGGCTCCCGCCCCGATCCGCCCCGAATGGAGCGGTAAGTGGGACCAAAAATAAAATGAAAAGTAACCCGCCCCGAATCCGCCCCGCCCCGATAAGAAATGAAGCGGGAGGTGGAGGAACTCTCCCGCCCCCGGATCCGCCCCGTTTGCATCCCTAAGAGCCGCCCACAAATTTTATAAAAATAAATGCTTAGTTAGTGACAAGTAGCTCTTGTTAATTATAGAGTGGCTGGAAGGACTTTTCCCCCACCCCACAATTTCCTCCTCTTTTGTCAAAGAAAGTCTACCTACCCTCACTTCTTTTGTGTAGTCATCCCCCACTCTTTTGTCCACTCCTTTCACATTCATTCAACACTATATATTAATATAAAAAAATATAAAAAAATATAAAAAAAATAAAATATAAAAAAATTGGGCTGAATTATAAAAAGTTCCTTGCACTTTAGCCAAAGTTTCAATTAATTACTCTCCTGCATTAAAAATTTGAGATAATTTCATATAATTTTATGTAAACATATCCAATGGCAGATATATTCGTAAAACGTTTAAATTTTTAAATTTAGCCTTTCAAAAGTCCAATGATGCTTATATTTGTCCATCTCGTTTGTTACCGTTAGCTTATTGTTTATTTTTCAATAGAAGATAAGTGAAATGACAATTTTGTCATCATAAATATGTCCCTCCAAAAGTCCCAACGTTAGAATCGTGTAAAAATATTCTTCCCAAAAAATTCCCAATAGTTCTGCTCATTCTTTCTACTATCACAGATAATATAAAAGGGGTAAAAAAATTAATTTATCTCATTCACTAATCAGGGTTAAGTACTTTATGTATGGTTAATTATATTTTTCCAACGAATATTAACAGCAGAGTATATTTGAAATTGTTATAATTTTTTGAGAGATATATTTGCTAGTCGATATGTTTACTGAGATCTGTATGAAATTATCCCTAAAAATTATATCAATTACCATCCTATACTTTGCCATCATATCAAATATATCCAAAAAATTTAAAAACTTAGTGAATTATTAGGCTTAAAAACTTCATTAAAACTAGTTCCACATGTCAATATATATCCAATTTACAACTCAGAAAAATATAAAATGTTTAGATAATGGAGCATCTTTATTTTGCTAATACTATCAAAATCAATATTTTATTAACAAATTTATTCAATTTTTATAATTCTATTGCATTGTCTATAGATAAATTTATTTATAAATTTATTTTTACAAAATTTTATGGCTAAATTTAATAATAATTATTCCAAATAGTTAGATGTATTTGAGATGATGCAAAGTGCAGGGGTTAATTGATATATTTTTTTATGTAGGGAGTAATTGAGACATCGGCTAAAATATAAGGGGGTTTTTATAATTTAGTGAAAAAATTGTAAACCCCTCATTGGTTGATATAAATCTTAGGAACACCGCCCTCTCCCACTCCAAAAGATCCAAATTTTACACTGTTATTGCAAAATTTGCAATTTGGATCAAGCAGTACCCAAATTCTCTTGAGATTTTGATCCAAAAATTGGGGGTTTTTCACTTTTTTGTGATCTCTGTGAATGGCCCAGTTCACAAAATCCGATCTTTTTCGCCGGAAATTGATGGATTCACCCCCACCAACATCCACAAATGGCTCAGGTAATGCTTAAAGATGCCATTTTTTGCTACATTTTTGTGCTGTTTGTAGCTAATTTGAGCAGGAAATTTGATGTGGGTTGGGGTTTTTAGGGGAGCACAGCAAATCGAGCTCCGCCGCGATGCCGATAATGGTTTCGATCCTCGTCGTCGTGATCTTCGGCACTTCGCTTTACTGTGTATATTGTTGGAGATGGAGAAAACGCAATGGTTAGATACTTGGCAATTTGATTCTTGTGTTTGAAGTGTGAATTTAGGAGGAGGGAAACTAATTACTGTTGTATTGGTTCTTTTAAAGCGATTCGCCGCGCTCAAATCGACAGTTTGAGGCCTCTATCCAATTCAGATTTGCCATTAGTGGATCTAGCAACAATTCAAGCAGCTACCAACAATTTTGCGAAGGATAACAAGCTCGGAGAAGGAGGATTTGGCCCTGTTTATAGAGTAATGTCTCTTGCCCACGATATGTTTGTCGAAATGCCTAGGTGAAAGTACAGTTTGATTCAGTGTTCTTTTTTTTTTTAAGTGTTTTATTGCTAAGGGAGGGAGAGTTCTTTTTTAGGGTGTTTTGAGTGGTGGGGTGGAGATCGCGGTGAAGCGGCTCTCGACGAAGTCGAGGCAGGGCACCGTCGAGTTCAGGAACGAGGTGGAGTTGATCGCGAAGCTCCAGCACAGGAACCTGGTGAGGCTTCTTGGTTGCTGCGTTGAGAGAGATGAGAAGCTCCTCATCTATGAGTACCTTCCTAATAGAAGCCTCGACGCCTTCTTATTCGGCGAGTCCGGTAAGTTCCTTCATCTCTCTCTCTCTCTCTCTCTCTCATCGATCTGATGGTAAATGGCCTAGGAACAATCTTAACGCCTACTATACTGTGCATGGTGGAGATCAGATGAACCATAAAAATAGTATTTACGAGAGCGGTAACAAAAAGGGCAATTAATATCTTTTGTGGGGAACTGAACTGACGATCTCACCGAGTCTAGAGGTGTTAAGACCAGCTCTGATACCATATTATAGAATTGATTGATCTAATTGGAAATGGCTCTCTCTCTCTCTCTCTCTCTCTTTGTGATCAATATGATAGTACGTAGCCTAGGAACATTCTACGATTCTTAGCATCTATTATAATGTGCATGGTGGAGATCAGACGACCCATAAAAGTAGTACTGACAATAGCGGTAACAAAAAGGGCGAGTAATATCTTTTGTGGCTGTTTGAACTCACGATCTCACAGAGTTGAGAGAGATTAAGACCAGCTCTGATTGCGATACTATAAAATAGATCGATCTGATTGGAAATGACTCAGGAATAGTCTTCGGAGTACTTGCTAATCGTAAAATGGCCAATCTTCACTTATGCAAACTTGATTTAGTAGTCCTTTTGATTTATTTTACTAATTTGTTTTGAGTTTTGTAATAGATTCAAGCAAGCACGATCAACTGGATTGGAAGAGAAGGCACCCTATTATCATGGGGATCGCTCGCGGCCTTCTCTACCTCCATGAGGATTCTGTGCCGAAAGTGATTCATAGGGACTTGAAAGCTAGTAACGTGTTGCTGGACAACAAGATGAACCCAAAGATCTCAGACTTTGGCATGGCGAAGATCTTCGAAGGGGAAGATAATGAAGTGAATATCGGAAGAGTGGTCGGAACATTGTGGGTGAAACCAATTCCCCCCTTCTCAGTATCATCTTCTAGTCTTCTATTTTTGAGTTGGAAATATACAAACTTTATGAATCAATTTTTTTTTTTTTTAACTATTGAGTTAGAAAGTATTCTTCTTGTTATTTAGCCTGCTTTTGTGTAATGGGGCAGTGGATATGTGGCTCCGGAGTATGCGATGGAAGGCATTTTCTCCGTTAAATCAGACGTTTTTAGTTTCGGAGTTCTGCTTCTAGAGATTCTGAGTGGGCAGAGAAATGGAGCTTCTTATTTTCAGCAACATGGCCAGACCTTACTCCGAAAGGTTAGCTAACTTCATATCCACACCAGAGTCTCCTCCTCTTGTTTTTTTAATGACTCTTTTTTGTATTATCGTAAGAAGAGATATTTGGAGATAGGGTTGAGTTTGGCAAAAGAGAATTCATGTACTTGTAATAGATCCCAAATTTGCATGCAGTTAAGGCTGAGTCGAGTAGACTAGACCAAGCGTGTGGTCGAACTTTGACCTGGCTTTTGTAATAACTTCTCTTATATAGAAAGCAAAGCGTTTAGACACTAGAGGCTTAGCCCAGAAGCTAATAAAATAAGCTTTTGGGCTCCAAAAGCGGACGCCCCAAGCTTTTGCTTTGGCTACGATAAGAAGCTACTAAGAATTAGTGTTTTCTTTTGCCAAGCTAAGCTATTCGAACAACACTTCTATAAAAGCTTCAGCTACGCAAACAAGCCCGAATTAAAAGTGCTTCCTTCTTGGAATAAAACAAAGGTAGTTCAATTTTTGACAGGCTTGGAAATTGTGGATTGAAGATAGAGCAACAGAGTTCGTCGACCCATTGCTCGGAGATTCGTACTCGACGACCGAAGCATGGCGGTGCTTCCACGTGGGGCTGCTATGCGTGCAGGAAAACCCCGACGACCGGCCAACGATGTCGAACGTGGTCCTCATGTTGATAAGCGAGCAAATGCAGCTCCCCATGCCTACCGAACCGCCGAGTTTCGCCGACCGGCCTGCAGCCTCCGGGTCAGACCTGTCGTCGACCACGAAGACCAATTCGACGAAAACAAGGTCTGTGAATGAGGTCACAATCACCCTCATTGAACCTAGGTAGCCAAGGAGTGATTTTGTAGTTGTTCTTTTTTTTTCTTTTTCTTTTTTGAAGCATGATTGGTGTGTTTATTTAATTCTCTTGCTCATATTGGGTGATCAGAATCTTATTTTGATAGATAAATATGTATACATATATATATATATATATATATATATATATAAAGCTCGTGTTTCGATGCATGAATGTAAAATCTGAGTGTTTTGTGATTACATGCACTTGTAAATTTGATCTGCAAACTTAGCTAAAATCACATAGATAATACAAAATCTTGGTGCTAATAAGTAATAAATCACTTAATTAATAATAGGAGTGGTGAAAATTAGGTTTTACACACTAACAACAAAGTTGAAGTGTCATCTTAGTTCTTAGGTCATCAAATCACCAATACCCATCAATACAATGACTTGAGTGAGTCATCTTTTAGGCCCCTTAGCCTTTTTCTTTTGTTTTCTCCCTAACTTTATTAAAATGATATATTTAATGAACTACCCATACTTGCTAAAATGCACTCGATTATTCTGAAAACTTAAACGGTTAGAGAATAGTATATTAATCTCAGTTTTTAGACTTGTTAATCGGTGAAAGATGCAGAAGTTAAATAAGAGAAAACTAAATAAGAATAAAAGTGCAAGTGGATTCAAACTTAGAATCTTCTGCTCTGATATACGGTGTGAAACAAATGATTACTCTTGAAACTCAATTTCTTAATATCTTATATTCAACACTTACAAAATCATATAGGTGTGGTCCTTCACAATGATGGTTAAATCCTACCATACTTCTCTCTCTCTCTCTCTCTCTCTCTCTAAATGACAAAAACTTAGGGCCTATGGTGTGACATATACCCTACTTAATTAAAATTTAAAGGGCCACACTTGGTGAAGTAAGTGCTTCTTACTCCTCAAATGAAGCCCAAAAAAGTGAAACCCTAATTTTTTAATAGCCTCATTCCAATTTAAGTAGTCTAATCAATATCACTTCTAAGCAATTCACTGTGAAATGTGGCAGCTTCTCCTTGCTTTCCTACTTTGCTAATTTATACATGCAGTTGAATCAATTCACTGTTGACAATTGTTTCACTCAAATTAATTTAAGGCTAAATTACAAAATTACCCTTGTACTTTTCTTAATGCCTCAATTATCTTCTTGTGTAAAATTGTATTTTAATTTAAACACAATTCACTCTCTCTCAAAGAGGGTCCAAAAAATTTGAAGTGATTATTAAATTTGTCATATCATGTCAGTTCTATAAAATTGAATAAGTAAGTTGCAACCTATATAATATATTTAGACTTAAATAAAAATGATTTTCCTTTTAATGGAATATGTTATTATACTAATGTTCGGTTAGGGCGTGTTTGTTTCCATGAAAGTTTGGCGTTCAAGTCGCCAATTCGTGGAGTTGGAGATCGCTAGCATTTGGACAACGCACGGTCCGCATGTGCGAGACAGTCTCACGCGGCGGCGAGTTCACGTACGACGCAAACTCGCGACTTCGCAATTGTTAGGTTCGAATGCGAGCTCCATTATATCTTAGTTCTATTATATCTTATTGATGAAATTTGAAGACGAGTATAAAACTTTAGTTCCATTATATCTTATTTGCGCTAATACAAATCCCAATATGATAGAAAATCACCATATCGCGGTACAATAAATATTAACATCCCCTTTCTCATAAGGATAAAAACGGTCAAATACAGTTAGATATTTGACGAAACCACATCCATATCCATATTTTTTTAAGATAAAATTTGATATACTCTTTAAAACTTCAAAAGTGCCTAATATATATCCGATTCATCAAAGTGCCCTTATTTATTTTTAAAAATTCCTTAAAATACCCCCTATAGGGATTTGAGATTTAGAAGAGTATTTGGTGATTTTAAGGTAAATTTAAAAGTTTTGAATAACAATCAAGAGTAAATAAACAAAAACCCTTTTTTTCTAATTACGAATTTGGATAATACAAATATATATCGGATGCTAAATTTTGATGGTCATATTCGCATCCTATCGAATTCAGATATTCTCGGACTCAATATTGATTATTAAAATGATCCACTTCAGATCTGACCAATTCAAGTCGATCACTTGGGATATTAGAATGAAGTTCAAAATGCTCCAGTCCTTCTCTTTCGGATGGAATTCTCGTTTCTCTAGAAACACTATGCAAGCTGATCAACTAGCTAATTGAGATAAAAAAAATGAACTGTGTAGGACTTTTTCAATTCTATATCGCCTCATTTTGTTTAAATATAATTTTGTTTTCGAATGATTTTTTTCAAAATAAAAGATATTCGCATCCCATCGAATCCGGTGTTAAAATTAATCATAATTTATCCTAACCAGTTTCATCTGTACCAGCTCAGCTGTGCTAAATTTTTGTGTTTGTCACACACACACACACATGTTAAATATAAAAATGTTTAAACACCGTTCTTTAACAGCTTAAGCTTTTAGAGTACAACGGTTGTTTCCCATGGTATCAGAGCAGGAGGTCCTGAGTTCGAGTCACACCAGGCTCCTAGCATATTAATTTCCTCCCATTTAATTCAAGCCCACGTCATGGGCCGATTAAAAAGTCTCGAGCCCAGACGTGAGGCCCATTTAATTCAAGCCCACGTCATGGGCCGATTAAAAAGTCTCAAGCCCAGACGTGAAGGGGAGTGTTAAATATAAAAATATTTAAACACCGTTCTTTAACAACACACACACACACCACAAACAACACACACACACACACACACACACACACACACACACACAAAATTAAAAAAAAAAGGAAAAAAAAGAAGCACCTAGCAAAGATATATAAAGAGAGTCACGCGCAGGGAGTGGGGGGTGTGGTGTGGGGAAGCACTTTTTTAAGAAGCCAAAGCAAAGCAAGAAGCCAAAAAGTCCCATAAACAGTAAGCATTTGGTTGATATATTTATGTTTTACTGTGCACATAGTACTCATGCTTTTCATTATTCCCAACCCCCTACATTTCCTTACATCTCCTTTATTGGTGTTTGTGCACTTTTGTTTCTTCTTTTTTTTCTTTTTTTTTTCTTTTTTTTTGAAGAGTTCTATGAAACATTATTCCTTTTAGTAAGATTTGAGGATCTTAATTAATTAAGAATAGTATTCATGGGAGAAACAAATTGTTGCGTGCCCTAGACCTGGTCTACGATGTCGTCGGGTGTATTGCTATGTTCACTTCAGTTTACTTATAAATATATAGATAAGTTGATCAGATGGCCGAGTTGATGTTAGTAGAATATAC
Source organism: Ananas comosus (assembly GCF_001540865.1). NCBI lineage: Eukaryota > Viridiplantae > Streptophyta > Magnoliopsida > Poales > Bromeliaceae > Ananas > Ananas comosus. Next base: position 14,078,280 of record NC_033625.1, read on the forward strand.
TGTTGTGATCACTCATTGTGCGGGTACTCACAAACTCTCTTATTAAATCCCGCTAATTTAGTGTTTACGTGAACCAGTTTTAAACCATGCAAGTCTTTTTCTTTTTTTTTCCTATCAAATTGATTTTCTAAGTAAATGGATCAAGAAAGAAAGTGTTCAGCATACTATATATTAATCATATATTGTTGTATGTTATAACATGTGCTAAATATACTTTTCTAAAGGAAAAATAAATAAATAACATAAGATTGGTGCATGTTGATTGTCCATAGTCCAGGTCCACATAATACATTCTCAAAAAAATTTGGATCATTACTTTATTAATATATGTCCATTAGCTTACTAATGTGTGTTAATTCCACTCATGATTCTCACATCTATGGTCAATTAATAAGAGTACAAAAGCTAATGGCTAGTGAATAAGTTAAACCCACATGCTAAGCTACAATGGATGTTAATCCTTGTCCTAAGTTTATAAGATCCCAAAAGAGAACTAGAAGTATATTAATTACTTGGAAAAGATAAAAATGGAGTTAGTATTTGGCTATTACTAACTAGGATCACTCCATGAGTTTAGTTACTTTTTATATTTGTAAGTGCAAACTTATTTGAAATGGTTATTAGTAAATATTTGGTTCTCTCCAAAAAAAATGTGAGATAATAATTCGCTGACGGGCTGAAAGAGTATTTTTCTATTTGTTTAGTTCTCTTAAAAAGTATTTATTTTTCAATTCTTTTTATTCTGAAAACAATAATTATGAAAAGAATTATTTATCATCGAAATACTTTATTTTGAAAAATAGTTTTTTTAGCATTTTTTGAGCTAGGAACCAAACACTCCCTTAGAATTAAAAAAAGAAAAAAAAATCATTGCTTGGATTCTTTAGTCAATGGATCACCAACACACCAAGCATTAGCATAGGTTTTTAATTAGGTGGTTGAGGAAATTAAGCAAAAGGGAAAAATATTAATTAAGGTATGTTAGTTGAAAAAGATAAAATTAATTTGAGAGGGCCATTTTAAACAGGGCTATAGTTGAAGGGATCTCCTAAACCAATTTACCAAAAAAAATTATTTGCATTTTTAATTAGTGATTATGGATAATATAATTAATTTGCTTGGCCAAATATAAAAGTGGAGCTTGCCTTATACAATTTTTTTTTTAAAAAAACTACATATATATATATATATATAGAGAGAGAGAGAGAGAGAGAGAGAGAGTGTTGAGCTAGAATACTATCGGTAGTAAACGAGCCGTTTTACTACCAATTTGTTTTCGATGATAGAGCTTTCAAATTGACGATCGGCTCCGTTAAATATGATCTAAACCATTTAAACTACCTAGAAATCAAATTTCACGCACTTTCGATATTGTTCTTTTATCCATCAAGTGAATAGAAAAATGAATGGCTGAAAATGAATACTCTTTAAAAAATGATGATAGGAGTCTTGTAATCAAGATCAAGAGTATAGATCTTGTTTTAAATAGTTTAAAGAATTTTTAAACAAAAATTCAATTGATTTGGATATCTTTACGCCGTTAAACGAGAAAACGCCTCTTATTGACCATTAAAATTACAAATTTTGAAACTCTTTGATCATTAGGCAAATGATGTCGAAAAGATTTGAAATTTGATTTCTAAACATTTCAAGTGGTATAGATCATGTTCAACGGAGCCTCGTCAATTTGAAAGTTCTATCATCGAAAACAAATCGGTAGTAAAACAGCTCGTTTACTACCGATAGTATTCTAGCACAACTCTCTCTCTCTCTCTCTCTATATATATATAGGCTAGGATTACTATACTCTTATGAGTATAGACTCCCTTGTACTCATAAATTTTTAACCGTTGATCGATGGGATATGTGGTTAGGATGATGGTGGTCCCCACTTAGAATAATAGTGGCCCCCTAGGGTTGAGTGGGTAGTTGGTTGAATAGTATAATCTAACGGATAAAATGATCAATAAAATAAATCTAAAGGCCAAAAACTTATGAGTATAAGGGAGCCAATACTCATAAAAGTATAGTAGCCGAACTCTATATATATATATATATATATATATATATATATATATATATATATATATATATAGAACTAGGCTAATATTCTATTAATAGCACCAAGTCATTAGTGCTACCAAGTTTTTGGCCATTAGATTAAGTGATGTGCAGTTAGGATGATGTCGGCCCCCTAGGGTTGAGTAGGTGGTTGATTGAATAGTATAATCTAACGTGTGAAAATGATCGAAAAGATAGATCTAACGGCGAAAAACTTGGTAGCACCAAATGCTTCGTGCTATTAATAGCATAGTATATAGACCATTAAATTTTTTTTTCAGATAAATCATATATAAGATGAGAGGAAACAACTCACATGTAATAATGCCAAAATATATTTGTGTGGGAGCACAAAAGAATCCAAACACTCCACATGCTCTCTAGGGCAAGAATTGTCTGAGCAATGATGAAACCTGAATCACCACCACATTCTTTTTATTTTTTTCTATTACTATTTTATTTTATTATTATTATTATCATCTAAGATTTTAATCACATTGTAAGCAGTTTTTGTAGAGCTTGTATAATAATTGACAAGTTTCTAAGTTTGCATGACTTAGATGTGTATATCCCAATAAGTTATTCAGTAATAAATTATTTTTTATTCTGTACAGGGCATAATGCTGCACTTTGAATTTAATCAAACACGACAAAAAATAACTTTCAAAAATTGAAAAGTAGTGTGAAAAATTAATTTATCTGATTTAAAAATAATACGACACAAAACAATATGAATAAAAAATAATTTAATAATAGTTTTTTTAGCAAACTTATTTGAGAAATGAGTTATGTGTGACCTTAATTTTATAGTTCATAATTCCACTTGCATCATATTAATTACTAGGCCAAAAGGGCTTGAAAAGAAAGTATACATAGGTATGCTCTTATTTTATTTTTTAAGTAGAAATATATAAATTATATTTTAGCCGAATTAGATAGTGCTTAGAGTTTAATAATGGAATTTCAAATTTAATAATTACTAATTAGAATGTAATAATAACATAATTGTACTTAACAACATAAGGCTACTAACTACTAAGTCTTTTTTTTGAGAGAGAAAGAAAGCATGCTATTTACTTCGTTTATTAACTATTAAATTAGTAACTGCAAATTATTATTATTATTATTTATTATGGATTAATTTCATATAAGTCTCTCCAAACATAGTGAATGACAAATATATTCATACAAAGTTCAACTTTCATTTGTTGTCCCTACAAAATTTCTGATGTTTTCAAATATATTCCTGGCGTTAGAATCCGTTAGAAAAGTTTAGTTAATCATAGGTTAAATACTTAATCCTGGTTAGTTTTTGACATTTTTACCCCTCTTATAATATACTGTTATGACTTTTGGATGGACATATTTGTGATGGCAAAATTGAAAATATAAACAGTTCTCTAACGGTTCTCTAATAATAAGAAACCAGAGGGACATATTTGAAAACATCAAGACTTTTGTAGAAATAACATATAAAAATTAAACTTTATAGAGATATATTTATCATTCACTATGTTTACAGGGAACGATATGAAATTAACCATATTATTGTTATTATTATTATTATTATTTTGAGAGATAGGTAGCATGCTACCCGCTTCGTTTATTTCATTTAGAAATAAACTTAGCTAGAAATGTGAATCAACTAGGATTCGAACTTGAAATCTCGAGTACCAACTACCAAGTTCGTTGTCACTTGCTCTAGGAACAGTCGGCGTTAACCTATTATTATTACTTTGAGAAAGAAAGCTCTTTTCTCTCTCTCTCTCTCTATATGTATATGACCACAAACTAGTCCATGCAGTATCTCTTCCTCCAAAAGCAAAAGCAAAAGCCACAGCAAAAGCAAAGCACACCTCCCCTCCTCCCTAACTAATCATACTCCCCACCTACCAAGCAACAAACCTTGCAGGGAGAGAGAGAGAGAGAGAGAGAGAGAGAGAGAGTGTGATGAGAACAATGCCTTCTCCTGCTGCATTCTCTCTCCAATCCTACTTCTTCTTCTTCTTCTTCTTCTTCTTCTTGTTCATCTCCCATTTCTCTCTCCTGACCGCTGCCCTGCCAGCCGTGCCCGCCGAGCCCGCCCCTCTCCTCCTGCTGCCCCCCCGTCTCCTCCACCCGACCACCATCCCCGCCTTTCCCGGAGCAGTCGGCCGTCTCCTCCGCCTGCCCTCTCCGCCCTCCGACAGCCTCCCCCGCCGTCCCTCCTCCTGCCTCCTCCTCTCCCCCTCCTCCTCCCACTGCTGCCCTGCTGGCGGCTGGCTCTACGCCGCCTACGCCCGACAGCACTCTCCCTCTCCCCGCCTGCTCCTGCTGCCGGCGGCGGCGGCGGTGTGGGCGGCGAGCTCCCGCTGCTGCCGGACGACTCCGAGTTCGTGCGCGGCCGCGGCCGCCCGCGCCCTCCGCTCCCGCGGCGGCCCCGCGCCTCCCTCCTCCCCGCATCGACTCCTGCGCCGTCCGCCTCCGCCGCCCCTCCTGCCCCTCCCCCCTCTGCCGCCCGCTGGTCGCCCCCCACCGCCGCCGCCGCCCGCCGCCTCCAGCGCGCCTGCTCCGCCCCCGGCCTCGCCGCCTGCTCCCGCTGCCTCCGCGCCCTCAACCAGGTCTCTCTCTCTCTCTCTCTCTCTCTCTCTCTCTCTCTTTGCTAGCAGTACGTTTCACTAGGATAGAAAATCCGAGACGCAAAGCCGTGGTTGTTCACGAGGCAGTTCGTGTTTGGCTGGAAATAAACTCGACACCGATGCGGATACAAACTGACTGAAAATCTTACTGAGCTGAATGCGAGCTGGGATCAGTATCCTTGTCTCAACTCTAGATGACCACTATCATTCTAACCGCATATTACTTTACCTAAGAACCGCTCAACCCAACATCCTCCTTGTTGTTAGGGCTATTGTTGGTTATTTATTAGTAGGCTAAAATAGGAGACTAATAAGTTGCGTAAAACTTGAACTCGTGCCATCACTGGCTTTGGTATCACTTGTCGATTCGTTGGCGCTAATCATTAATTTTAAAAGTTCTAGCTGTTAATACGCAACCAATTCATTTAAATCGTATAGACATAGTGTCGATAGGTCTCGATTGTGACTCCGCCCAATCAGCCTCCCGCCATTTCAAATATGACTCGGCTCAGCCTAACCTCCCGTCATTTTGATCGTGATTTGGCACAACCTAGCCTTCCGCCACATGATAGAATGCTGGTTTATTTAAGCCAAAAAATATAATCAAAAAAATAGATTCAGCGGTGAGAAACTAACTAGCAACAAGTGTTTGGTGCTTTTAAAATCACCATAGCCGAACTCTACATATATATTTGGATTTTAGGAGAACCTCTATACTTTGTGAATTTTAATTAATAGATTAAAATTTTACTTTTCTTAATGTTCTTCCAACTTTTCACTTAGTGGTAGAATTGATAATTTTACTTGCTATTCACGAGCAAGCTCGTAAGCATTTTAACGAATCAGTTCGTGTTCGGCTCGTTTATTAAACTAAGCGAACACGAGTTGACTCAAGCTCACTCGTGTTCACCTCATTGACTGCCCTACTTGGCAACAATCGCAGAAATACTGTATACTACATAGTGGGACAGGGCTGTTTATCTTAAACCAATCCATTCAAGAAGTGAAATAATTTTTAAAATTTTTTTTTCTATTTTTTATATTTTTAAATTTTTTCCAAAATTAATCCAAAGGGTGGTGAAATGGATTGTACAAATCAGGGTCCCAGCACAAACTGGGACCATTGTGAGGTTCTGCATAGCTGTGTTGATGTGAACCTCCCAATCTCAATCTATATACAGGGACATCAATGCTCAAGCATATTCCACATTTTAACCGAATCCGAACGGAACAGTTTTAACCGATGCTAAACAAAAATAACCTTAACTACGAAAACAAAAAGGAAAAATTTGATGATTTTAGTTTCGATTTCAATTTCGAACCGTCGAACTATAGATTTAGGTTGCGTTTAAGTCGAAGAAATATGATCATATAAAAGTCAAATTTTTAAGTGTTAATTGAATGAAGGACATTTAACTCTTCCTTATAGAATTTTTGTACTATTATTGTTGTTGGATAGCAGTTAAATTATTCTATGAAAATATGGTGACCTTCTATTACATCAAATTCTGCAGCTGAAGGCTGAAGCGGCGGCGGCGGTGGGCGGCAACGCCACCGCGACGATGAAAAGCAAAGCGGTCGGCAGGGCCCGCGGCCGCGATTGCCAGATAATGGGACTAACTTGGCTGCTGGCGAAAAACGGGACCCGCTACCTCCCCGCCGCCGCCGCCGTCCTCCGCACCTTCATGGCGGCGGACAAGGCCGCCGCAGCCGCTACCGCCGGGGGCGGAAAAGAGGTGGATCCCACCACTTGCTCAGTCCCCGGCGACGACGACATGCCCCTCGCCGTCGATTCTGCCGAGATCAACGGCCACGATAAATCTTCTGCGGTCCCATCATTTCGTCCGTCGTCTCCGTCAGTCGTTCCTTTCCTGGTCCTAGGTTTAGGTTTAATGCTTTTTTTTTCCGCTGTACTCGTAAGTNGAAGATTTGATCAGCTTCTTTATTGTAATTATTATTATTATTATTATTATTAGGTGTACCAGAATATTAAGTTGCTGGTCTTTAAGATTCGTGCTTCTGGTTGATGTTGTGATGATGGTGATATCCAGTGCCTCAAAATTTTTTGCCAACTTTACTTTTTTTTTTCTTTTTATTTTTTTCTCAAGAAATGAGAGGAAGTTTTGGACAGTAAATTATTTCAAGCTTGGATAGAACAAAATCACTAAGACATAAGAATTGAAGATGGTAGGGTTTTGAGACCATTTTGGTTATTATTATTATTAAAGTCTCAAATTCTTATATTTTTATTCACAAATTCTTCTTATCCGATGTGAGATTATTTGAACGTTATAGACTTTATGACGTCCGCGTTAGGCTCAAATTCGATCACACATATATGCCACAATTTCTTTCCCATCCTTTGTGCGATTATTAGGGGCGTTACAAACCACCTGATGTTCTCATAAGGTCCAAATCCAATCATACATATAGATTATAATTATTAGACGATGTGAAATTTTAAAGGTGGCTCCTGCCAAACTTAGTTCTCATATATTCGATAGGTATTTATTTCTGATACCAAATATAATGATTCGCCCCGCGAATTATAATAACTTATTGGGTCGAAACTACTGGCTCAAAATACTTAAGTTCAGTTATTATTACTAGGGTTCAAAATATAGAAGAACAATTTGGGATCTGAACCATCCAAACCCCTCCTGGGGATTTGGTCCTTGGAGACCTGGTTCAGGGACAAAGTTCTCTGGGCAGGGGAAGGCCCACCCCCCAAAATCTCACTCCTCCAAAACTGTAATAAAAGATTAAAAAAAAAAATGAATATCAAATTTTGAACCAAAATAACTGACCGTCTCTAGAACAAATGGCAAAAGGCTTGGTGGTTGGTATTCGAGACCTAAGTTCGAATCCTAGTTGATTCACATTTTCAGCTAAGTTTATTTCTAAATGAAATAAACGAAATGGATAGCATGCTACCTATCTCTCAAAAATATTTTGGACCAGAATACCTCTCCAACAGTTAATTTTTTTTCTAACTATTGGAAAGCATTTTAATTTGTTTTATAAAAATATAAAGAGCCGGTCCGGGCCGCGCGGTCCGGGGGGCGCTGTGATGGGCTCGAGGTCGACGAAAGCCGGGCCAGGCCAAATCCATAGCCGGCTCAAGCTCCGCGAAACCTCGGCCCGTTTCGGCCTGGGTAATGTGGACCCCTCACTACGCCCCTATTTGTAGGGAACTAGGGATAGATGCAACTTTTATAACTGAATAAGGGTATACATCTTACACCTTGGGATTCGAGAGTTGATAAATTTTCTTAGAAATTTAGTAAAAAAGAAAAATTTAAGAAAACTAGCTGAGAAATATAGTCTGTAAGAAAAAATATGTATAAAATTTACACTCTAAGTTAGGATATATATGGTTAATATTGCTCTTTTTTTTCTTTGAGTTGTAAGCTCTCCAGAGCTTTTTTTTGCATTTGCCATCTTAAAAAAAATTATAGAATTATAATTGCAGAAATGTTCCTCTTCTTATCCAGCAAGCAGATTGGGCCAGTTATGATATTTAAGTTGAGCATGATAATTTATTTACTGTATTTTTTTTAATTTAGCAACTTAAAAAATATATATTTAAAAAGATTACGTGACTAAACAAAATAGAACACATTAATTCAATTGATATAATATATAATATAGTAAATAAATTATCGTGTTCAACTTAAAATTTTTGGTTCGTCATCTTTGCTCACAATTGCACTTGCGTTGATAAAAAGAGGGCCATTCTTGTAATTATAGTTTTGTAGGAAGCTATTTGTAAACATAAGAAATCTGAGGGGTCTAAATGCAAAAAACTGCTGCTCTACAGTCTACATATCTCGCTCCCCACTTTTTCTCTCTCCCTCTCTCTCTCTCTCAAGCGGGAGCAGCACAAATCCATTCTCTCTCTAATATCTCAAGTACTCTTCGATCCCTTCTCCTTTTCTCCTCATTTTCCAACGATTTCACTCGTTGGGTTTTGAAATTACCACCCGAAAAGGGGATTTTGCAACAAAAAAAATTGATTTTGAGGGGTTTTTTTTATCGCAAAACCGCAATTTTTCGAGGTGGTTTTGTGCTTTCTTTTTATTTTTTCCCTGAAATTATTGAGAATTTTTTTTTGCAGGTATGATGTGATTGATTGCGCCCTCAAATGGCGCAGTTTGTCACTGAGTCATTAATACAAGCATGTTGCAGGGTATTGTTCTTGTCCTTTGATGTTTTTTGTGGTATTATATGTTTTCTCCTCTTTGATGTTTTGGCTTAGTATGGATAATAATAGGTTTCTTTCTTTGTAAGAAGTACTTAGACAATGCCTTAGGGAGTGTTTGGTTCCTCATAAAATCATAAAAAAACTATTTTTTGGAAAAAAAAAAGAATAAAAAATTTTCATGAGGAACATCCTATTCATAATTTTCATTTTTCGGATTAAAAATCTGGAAAATAAAACAAAAAAACGAATTTTCATGAAATTTGGAACCCTGAAGATTTTGGACTATTTTGCGATTTGCTAGTGGGGAAAAAGCTCTAAGGCCATCAAAAGTTTTGCCCGATTGTAAGCGTCGCCTAAAGATTAAAAAGTATAAATTTATCACGTGAACAATCAGTTTATGTCACCTAACTTTAGTAATTTTTGAAAATCTACCTGCTATTAACACGCGACTGTTACATGATAGAGAAGAAAAATATTTTTTTAAAGTATTCCAATTGTTTCTGATGTTTAAAGTTTCGATTGTGATTTGTAACTTGGCTGAAGTTTCGGAAGTTCTGGCAATCCCAAGTTTAAAGCTTGGGCGGCGATCTGTAGTTTGTTTAAGTTTAAGGGGGATTTGGCATGGTTTTGTTTCGTGTCATGTAACAGCCACACGCGACGGCAGTTAGAGAACTTGATGGAAACTTGAGGTCTTCTATATGCAAGAAAGAAAAAGAGTAAAAGAGAAGTTTATAAGTAGTTGTTGGTTTAAGGTCTTACATTTTGATAGAATGGTGACCATTAACTATAAAGAGCTTGCATCGACAAGTTCTTCCTACAAAGAAGAAGTTGTGCCTAATACAAGTTCTTTCTTTTCTATGTAACAGTTTGATGGTGTTTGATAGGGTTTCGATAACTAAATTACTAATATTTTGCCATTTTGCTCACCATATTGCTTAATGTACTCGTAATCCTAATTTGAACTTGAAACTCTTTGGATTCCAGCTGAAATGCATTCCTCGAAATGGTCTCAATGAGAGTCGTCTAGCGAGTGCCATATCATTGGAAGTCGCCAGTGGATATCAGAACACATTTGGTAGGACAATGAGGTAATATGCAGATAACAAGCATCATTTTTATTACATTTCGTGACTTTGCACAAAGAGTTTGAGCTTTTGTTCATACCGTCGGTGCCATTTGCAGGTTTAGCAGTTTTCTCCATTCAAAGCTTTCGAAATGGTATTCTCGATCAGATCACTTGTCTGCTCAAAAGCTGTTGGAAGAAGTGAATGGGTATGGCACAGCAAGCATGTCAGAGAGGTCAAAATTTCTTAATAAGGTTGTTACCTGGTTTTCTACTTTTCTTTAGCTCTTGTATTCATGGCATGAGTCATCAAACAGCATCAATCTGTAAATTGTATATTTACTCACATTTCCTCCTAATCAAGGTTTTAAGTGCCCGTCGGCACGGGCCGTATCCACCGTGCCGTACCGTGCCAACAAGATACCGGCACGATACAAACCCCGTGCCAATGGCACAGCTCAAAACCCTCTATTCTTTAAATTAGTTAGTAATTTCCTCAATAAAATTCAGAATATGTGATAAAAAGACATAATAAAATAGTTAGAATATTTTGTTGCTAAAGAAAATAAATATTTCATACTATTATGTGTCAGCACACAAGAATTTTTTTGACCAGCACGCATCGGCACGGCTCGGCATGCACTGTGCCGTACCGTGCCGGCAAGTTTTCGGCACGACCCTGTGCCACGACACTTAAATCCTTGCTCCTAATTTTATGATCAATTTCTTTTGAACATGATAGTTTGGTTCGTTTCCTTTCTCCGCGTGTAATGGATAAAACATGTGCCATGGGTTGACCAGGGTAATGAGGGTAGATGAAGAACTGTCTCTATGAAATTTATTTTTATTTATTTGTAGAGAAAATTCTAAATTTGTCTCCATGTTATATGGTTTCTCTAATCTTTTGGTACATTTAACAACCTTAGGTTTTTAACTCCTGTGGTGAAATCAATGAAATTTGTACCTTTACCTTTCGCATCCTTAAGTTAGTTTCATTGGGCTCTTGCAGGTATCAGTTCTAATGGGCTACAGTAACATACAAGATCTAATCGAGCAAGAGAGAATTCGAAAAGAAACCGAGTCAGATTTAATAGCAAATGATGAATTTGATTTCTCGTTAAATTTCGCAAATTTCCCGTGTATCAAGCTGGGCGATTCATCTTTCATAGAGCTGTATGATGAGTTCCCAACCACCGAACACGGTGAAAAGCTTTCGCTCCCTAATTCCGGCAAACTTGTTGAAGCATGGAATTGGTTGCGGACATCATTCACAAGTATAAACACTCTCTCGTCGAGCGAAGAAGTTTCTTCAATTAACCCATACCACTCTCAAGAAGCATTGGTTACTAAAGAGATAGTTAGTCATAAGCCATCGTCTGAAGTTAGCGGATCAGATGCGCCGATTTTGGACAAGAATATCCGATGTTTACCTGGCACAACTAGCAGGCAGTGTCGCCAGCTTGAAGAAAGCGGTTTCCACACGGTGAGATTTTTGAAGATAGTTTGAAGGATACGAGTTTAATTTAGAGATATCTATGTTTGTGCCCCTGCAAAATCTAAATTTTCCTGTATACCTTTCGAAAACTTAATTTCTACCCATGTCCCCAAATTAAGCCTATTTAAGGACTGCACCTTCAAGAGGTATTTTTGAAATATGATATTTTATAGGGATATATATGATTTTGCAGGGATAGATATGCACAAGACCCTTTTATTTATTCTAGTTACATTAAAATTAATTCTACAACATACTCCCCTGTAGGTGCGAAAATTGCTGCACCATTTTCCTCGAACCTATGCTGATCTGCAAAATGCTCAAGGTCCAATAGATGATGGGCACTATTTGATGTTTGTTGGAACTATTTTATCTTCCAAGTAAGTAATTCTGAAATAGGAACATGCGAGCAAATTTAGCCTCCTTTGCTGTATCTCTCTCTATTTTTCTCTCATGCCTTTATTTTTTTTTTCCCTCAGGGGAATCAAGGCTAGCTCTTCTTTTGCGTTCCTTGAGGTAGTTGTGGCGTGTGAGCTTCTCAATTGTGAATCAACTTCTGAAGTTACGGGTGATAACTGTGATGCCGAAGAAAAGAAGATGGTTTATTTGCATCTAAAGAAGTTCTTTCGTGGTTCTCGCTTTACATATCAGCCTTTCCTTAGAAGTATAGAGTCAAAGTATAAGGAGGGAGATCATGTATATGTTAGTGGCAAGGTTGGTGATTTTCGAATTCCTGATGTTTTCTTCATTTTTTTGTTGTATTTTTCTACTGATTGTTATGTGGGAATGTATTTAGCATTTTCTGAATCCCTTTCGAGTTTCGAGATAATTATATGTTACTTTTGCAAGCATATCTATTTACATATATACTCAATGATTCTCCAGTTTTATATATAATCTTTAAAAACTTGATTCCTTTTTCTATATAACCTCGTAAATCGAAAGGCCCCTCTTTAAATAGCTTCTAACACAAAACTAACTTTGGCCATGAGTTTGATGACTCCTAGACTCGAAGACATTTTTTGTGAGAAACTCCATTTTCGAGGGCTAAAAGTTTGTTTTCGTTGCAAGAAATACAAGTGCTGTTCTTGAAGATCTCATCTTGTTCATGAAAAAGATATACGTCCTTGTACTTGGTCATATAATGCCATCATGTTCATAATAATACACTGCCGTTATATAAGATAATCTTAACTAAAATAATTTTGAGTGCAAAATAATTCTTACCTCTGTGATTTTACCTTTCTTGTCAGGTTAAGAAAATGCGTAGCAAAGGCCATTATGAAATGAGAGAGTATAGTATCGACATGCTAGAAGAGGAGGAAGAGCACCATGCACAACTAGAGAGAAGGCCCTATCCTCTATACCCGTCCAAAGCAGGACTAAAACAAAGCTTCCTTGGGGATGTCATATCTAGGTTATTTTTATCTGCTATCATTATTATTGCAATTACTATTATTGCTGTTAGTGTGCATTTGGTTTGCGCTATGAAAGATTGTCAGGAATAAAGGGATTGCTAAGGATTTGATTCCTACTCATTCTATAACTAAAATGTTGCATTTCATTGTTTGGTTCGGATAGTCATAGTATTTGAGATTACTTGGAATATATAATTGATGTATTTATTTCGTTAATTAATTTCAGGTAATGTTAGCATTAATGTGAACATCTTTTTCCTTTCAACAATCAGGAGGAATTTGTTTTTAGGTTAAATTGGGAGAGCTTAGTTTAGAGAGAGAGAGAGAGATATTTGAGGTTAAAGGTAGAGAGTTGTGAATAGAGAGAGGGGGGAAGAGAGAGAGCATAGGTTAGAGAGAGAGTATAATTAGAGATAGAGGGAGTGATAAGAGTCGAGGTTAATAGATGAGATAGAGGTGGGGTTAAAGAGAGGAAAGGAGAGTTTTGGTTTAGAGAGAGGGATGAGGTTGTAGAGAGAGATATGAGATTAGAGAGTAAAGGGAAAAGTAGGTGATCGAGGTGGGGAGGGAGAAAAAGAGTGGGTCGAGTTATGAATTTTATGATTATCCTAATTCATTAATATAAAGATACCAACTCTTTTCCAAAGAAATGATATTATTACTTCGGGGTGAATCTTCTTTCCAAATGAATCCAACATTACCAATCAAATTACTTTGTGCATTTAGCTAAATACCGTCATATATATATATATATATTTTATTCCTATTGGATTACTGAGAATCTTAGAACGATAACATGAACCAAACGCACCCTTAATATTATTTGAGAAAACAATCCATGTTGATTAGGGCTTTCTGGACTTGGCAGGCCCCTACATGGTTTATTTGTTAAAGTTGGCTCGAGATATCCGTTTTTTTACGTTGTTATTATTATACTTTACTTTCCCTTCTGTTAACTTGCGCTTGATGTATTTAGATAATCCTCTCTCTTATCGTCGTTTATGTTAAGCAGTTTTCAAACGTTTGGGCTAATTGATTTGTTATTGGATTGAGTTTCTTTCCTGTTGTTATTCTTTGTTTTACAGTATTAGTTAACTTTGCAGTTCTAAAGGACCATTTTGCAGTAGGGAAGTTTCGTCCTTTCTTTTTATCCCATTTATTTCAATTCATTCTTTTCATGGTGCTTCGTAAGTTTAGCTTAGTAAGAGCATTGTAATATTTTGTTTTAAGAATTACATATCTAAAACCTGTTTGCTTATGTATTGCTTCAGTTCACTTTTTCCTCGTGAAAACTAAGATTTGGTTTCTTATATTTACAAAGCTGTACTCTAACTTCCATATGCAGAGCCTTGAAGATTTTGAATTCCGACATAGATCCTATACCTTCTGAGATTCTTGCGGAGTTCAATTTGCTAAACCTTTTTGATGTATGTTACTAACTGGTTATATACTTATTTCTTCTGTTTCATAGTTTAATTTACTAAACCCTTTTTTACATCGTATCCTATTTTGAAATATGGTTGCCACCTTGCTTCTTCTAATTATTAGATTTAGTATTTAATTTACCTTTCTTGCTGCTTATATCTATTTTTTGATATATTTTCGTGGCTAATTTCAGGCATACACGGGAATTCATCGACCGAATAATTTAGCAGAAGCTGATTTGGCTCGCAGAAGACTGATATTTGACGATTTCTTTTACCTTCAGGTAATTCTAGCTGTAATTGCATGTGCCGAAAAATATAGTGCTCGACGGCTATATTAAATGCTCGAAAGAATACGCATAAAAGCCCTTAATATTTTTTATCATTCTCGTACTATGGTGTTATTGGTTATTTGTTCCAGTTGGGAAGGCTATATCAAATGCTCGAAGCACTTGGGACACGGATCGAAAAGGAAGAATTGTTGGGCAAGTACAAACTCCACGAACTAAATGCTGCGTGTGTCGAGGATTGGTCCCCCCTCACCCAAAGGCTGTTGAAGGCGCTTCCATATTCTCTGACTCCTAGTCAGTTGAATGCGGTTTCGGAGATTATTTGGGATCTCAAGAGGCCAGTTCCTATGAACAGACTTTTGCAGGTATTGGCATGGCTTTTTAAATTTTATTTATTGTGTTACATGAAGTTGTTGCTTCTGGCGATCTTTAATGACTTTTTTGATGGATTGCGATTGGTCGCCTTGTACATAAAATTTTCTTTTGTAGGGTGATGTTGGCTGTGGGAAAACTGTCGTTGCTTTCTTGGCTTGTATGGAAGTTATTGGCTCAGGATTTCAGGTAATTAGCAATAATTTTTACTATTTACTTGGGTTTGCAAGCATAAGATGCATTATTTTGCATAGGTTACATCGTACTTTTAGTAACATGTGCAAAATTCGGTATTTAGTGCCTGTTTGGCCTGGACTCTGGAACAACTTCTATATTTCAATAAGCTGTAGTCTGGCATTTAGTAAACAAAATTCTGGAGCTTTTGCTGTTGCACGAAGCTAACATATGCTTCTGAGATCCAAAGGCAGAAGCTCCAATTTGAGGCATTTACTTCCGCCGGAGTTGGGAGCTCTTGGGGGAGAATTTAGTAGAAAGTTGTTGATGCTTCTTCAGATAGCTCGACTAAGGCATCATTGCTTCGGGGGCTAAACAATTCTTCGCACTTTGCATCGCTGAATTTTTTTGACCTTTACAACTACCACACTGCTTGATGAGGGCTTAATATATGTAGGTACAAAATTTTCAATCGCTAGAAGTTTCCCGCAAAGTGATGGAATTTGATTTAATTTTTTTGAGTGTTATCTCTTATTGAATTATATTTCCCCATCACCTTTCTTTGCATTACTTCGGCAGTATAAGTGAAAGTTAATACTTATGTACCATGTGATGCTAACTATCAAAGCTTGATTTAGGCTGCTTTCATGGTTCCAACCGAACTACTCGCCATCCAACATTACGAGCATTTAAATTCTTTGTTGGAGGGTATGGAGGGGGGCGAAGGTAAACCTAACGTTGCCTTGTTAACTGGCTCCACCTCTTCAAGGGAGTCGAGGATAATTCTCAAGGCATGAGTTTCTTCTTATGATCTTCTGTTCATCCTCACGAATGATTTTTTTGGTGTTTCTTTCATGAGATATTTACATGCATACCCCTGAATTATCTGTACACGTAATCTTCATGTTCCCTTCAGAATCTGGAATTCTTATTATGTGCAAAAGTGTCTTCCGAAAACCAACTTACCCCGCAAATTCGGTTCTTTGATCATCTCTTGTTGGTTTACAGGGCCTTCAGTTAGGAGATCTAGACATGGTCGTGGGAACTCACAGCCTAATATCCGAGAAAATCGAATACTCAGCTTTACGTATTGCTGTTATCGATGAACAGCACCGCTTCGGAGTGATTCAGAGAGGAAGGTTCAACAGTAAGGTAGTTTCCTGTTTGCTGTCCATGGCCATACCTTGATTTTGTGAAAAATGTACAAATCGTACAATTCGTATGCCCGATCATTATTGCCGCTTTTTCTTTTGGAAAATTCTATACTTCTATTTTGATCTACGTGTAAACTTGATTAATATATATCCTGTTCATGATGGATGTCTACATGAATAGCTTTAACACTAATTCTTTTTCCCCCCTTGCATTTACATTATGTTACTTTGTGGATAATGTGTCCCATCCTCGACATGCACAAGTTGTAACATGATATATAAGATCATCTCGTTGAATTTTGCAGCTATATTCTTCTCCGTCATGCTGGAAAAATGATTGTACAAATCTAGAAGAGATTTCTAAAGAAAAGGCGCACATGGCACCTCATATTCTCGCTATCTCAGCTACTCCGATTCCGAGGACGTTAGCTTTGGCTTTATATGGCGATATGTCTCTTACTCAGGTATATGAGATGTTTTATAGATTCATATACTATTTAGTTATATGTTCTTGCCGCAGCATTTTACAGTTCTCGTTTTCTTGCGGCGTTTAACAAGTTGGATCTTGCTCTATTCCTGATATTGATCACTGTCCTCTTATGCTCTAAATATGATCTCTTTGCTTAATCTTCTTTTGTGACAGATTACGGATTTGCCTCCAGGAAGGAAGCCTATAGAGACTTCAGCTCTTGAAGGAAATGAAATTGGTTTCGAGAAAGTCTACCAGGTGATACTGATGATATTGATCTCAGCATTTGGTTTCTTTTTAAGTGACAAATTTATTCAAAATTCACGGTTATGCAGCTTATTTTTGAGCCTATTCAGTGTTTCTCTGTTTTTGAGCCTGCTACCTTTCCGACGTCATCAAATATTTTAGTAAATTTGTAATCGAGCATGATTACTGGTCAAGGATTTAAGTGCCCATCGGCACGGGCTGTGCCCACCGTATTGTATTATGCTGACAATTTATCGAGACGATACGACGCTCATGCCGATGACATATCTCAAAATCCTCTTTTTTTAAAAAATTAGCAAGTTGTGTGTCGACACGCATCAGTACGGCACGGCACACGCCGTTTTGTACCGTGTTTTCGGCATGACCCCATGCCATGGTACTTAAATCCTTGCTACCGGTGATGTTTTGTGGGAAAATTTGTTCTTTAGGAAGTTAATAGCTTATGAAATAGAGAATATTTTGTTTTGTTAGGTCTATGGCATCTGACCCCTAAAAAAGCATCATCTGTTTTTTAGTTTACGACATCCGACCCTCATATGATAATATTCTTAAACATGTAAAATGATAGCACACAAACTTGAAATAGACATATAATGAATGCCTACACAAAGTTTGACATGTTACTCCTGTATTAGATTATTTTTCCATATTTTTCGATCTAAATCGAGTTCGTTAGAATTGAGTAAAAAGCGTTTGGATTTACTTTTGTCGATTTCTTATGCGCTATTTAAAGTTCTTTGTACCTTCATTAAGTTGGTGTAGTTGCATAGATTTATTGTTAATAATAACTTTTTTTAATCATTGTTGTTGTTAATTATCGCGATTCGCATGTAGATGATGAGAGAAGAGTTAATATCCGGCGGAAAAGTCTATCTTGTGTACCCAATCATACAAGAATCCGAGCAGCTGCCCCAGCTCCGTGCCGCTACCGCCGATTTCTCCAGCATATCGGGAAAGTTCGAAGATTACAAATGCGGGCTACTCCACGGGCGAATGTCCGGCGAGGAGAAAGAGAACGCGCTGAGGGACTTCAAATCGGGCGGAACCCGCATCCTCCTCGCGACCCAAGTCATCGAGATCGGCGTCGACATCCCCGACGCGTCGATGATGGTCGTGGTGAATGCCGAGAGGTTCGGAATCGCGCAGCTGCACCAGCTTAGGGGGAGAGTGGGGCGAGGGGAGCGGAAGTCACGGTGCGTGTTCTTGTCGTCCATGTCGGGGTCGGTGGCGCGGTTGAAGGTGCTGGAGAAGTCGTGCGACGGGTTTTATTTGGCGAATGCGGATCTTCTTCTTCGCGGGCCCGGGAACCTGCTAGGCAAGAAGCAGTCTGGGCATTTGCCGGAGTTTCCGATTGCTCGGCTCGAGATTGATGGGAATATTCTTCAAGAAGCTCAACTTGCTGCACTGGTAAAACCATCACCTTAAATTTAACTTTCTTCGTATTCATTAATTTTAATTCTTTAGTGAAAACGTACAAAACTTACCTGAACTATATAAGCCATTTCGAATCAGCTACCCTTATTACTATCAAATCTTTCAATTTATTGGATTTGAGCCAATCAACGACATTTTAACTTTAAAATTCAAATGCGTCGTTTATTTTTAGAGATTTATTTATTATATTTTGTTAAAGTAAAGCAATTAGCTTAAATTTTGAAGTCAAAATGTCGTTGACTAATTTAAATCAAATAAATTTTGGAAGGTAAGTTCTGTACAATTTTATGTTGTCTTTTTTAATATTTAGTCCTTGAAGTTTGTTCTGCATAACAATTAAGTCCTTTTTAGTTTGCTGTCCGAAAAAGTGCAAATGTCAACAGAATCAAATTTGAAACTTTGAAATCAAACTTCGAGGACCAGAATTTTTGAAATTAATGCTCTCTCTTTGTGTTTCTTTTAACCCATTTTACGACGAAACTTGGTTTAATGCATCATATTTTGATTGATAACCCTTTTATTTTGCGAATTCGCAGGAAGTTTTGGCGAGGAGCCACGATCTCGAGCTCTATCCGAAGCTAAAAGCCGAGCTGAGCATGCGACAACCTTTGTGTATATTAGGAGACTGAATTTTGTAGCAAATGAAGAACCAAAATTGTTATAGTATGTGAGAGTAAAACAATGCTACTGGGGTGGTTTTTTTTCTCCTCTTTTTTTTTTTTTTTTCTAATTTTCTGAAGCTGGGGATTAGGTTTTAATTTTGGAAATTTTGGAGGGGTTCTCATTAAGATTTGGTCCCAGTGTTGTAACAAATGGAAGTGCACTGCAACTGGAGAAGTGCTCATTTTGTAAGCACTTTATGATTAAGGTGCTTTTGTACAAAGGAAAAAAAAAAAAAGAAAAAAGAAAAAAGAAAAAGGAAAATGTTTAATAGCTTTTTGGTACATTATCATGCATCAAGTGATTAGTGGTTTTGGTCTTTTTTTTTTTTTATTTTTGGCGAAATTACACACTTTTAGTCCTCAAACTATGAGAAAGTTGTAATTTCAGACTTAATTTTTGTAAATTATTAGAACAATTAGGTTCTACAGCTTAATTTACTTGATTAGATATTACTGATAAAGTGATGTAATATTTTTTAACTATTGTCGCGTCATCAATCATAATAATGATACATCACTATCACTTTAATATTACCAATATATTAATATTTATTCAAATAAATTAAATTGTGAAACTCGACAGTTAAGTTCAAGTCATAAATCATAGTAAATTAAAGTTTGAGACCAAAGTGTCAAGTCATAAATCATAGTAAATTTAAGTTTGAGACCAAAGTGTCACGCACCTCATAGTTTGAGGATAAAAAGTGTAATTTAGCCCCTTTTTATTAAAAAACATACATTGCTTAAATTAACTAAATTGTGGCTTAAATAATATTTGGCTTTTGGGGTTTGTTAATTATTGCGTTGACTACTTTGATGTCCTTTTTTTTTTTTAATTCTAAAAGAGAAAAATAACATTCTATACATTTAGTTATCCAGCTAGAAAAATATAAAATAATTAGGATTCGAACTTTTATCAAGTGTGCGCACTGAATGTGGAAAATAATATTCACATAAGTAATTCTATATTCACATAAACATTTTATAATATTTAACAAGCATACTGGCATAGAGAATCTTCATTGTATTATTGATACAATTGGAGAAAAAAAAAAAATGAAGTTGTAAAGAGAATGATAATTATAATAGGCCAAAAATAATCTTAGTAGTACACTATTATGTAAATGTAAGGAATAAACTAAAAAAATTGGGCTAAATAACAAAAAAACCTTCTTATAAATACCCCTCTTTTAACTTTTCTCTCTAACTTCTAAAAATTTATATTTCACGCCTTCAATATTTCAAGTTATTGCATTTAGCCTCCTTTTTCTCTATTAGGGTTTTACTACTAGTCCGTCCATTTCTTATAATTCAGACCGAAAACACTCTTCAAAATGACAAAAATATATGGCCAATTTGCATAAAAAATTTACTAGTTTTGGGCTTTTGCAAAAGTGGGTCACCTTTTCCGATTTTGCAGATTCGGGCCGTATTTTCAGCAAACTAACCAAAATACCCTTATTACTTTTTCTCTTTCCTCTTTCTCTCTCCTCTTTTTTTTTCTCTCGTTCTTTTTTTTTTCTCTCGCCGAAGAGGCAGCGGAGGCAGAGGCGGAAACGGAAACGGCCCGCCTCGCCTCTCACCCTCATGCTCTCGCCCTCGCTCTCGCCCGCGCCCGCGCACCCCCACCTTCCTCGCCTCCTACCCCGCCGAGGCCGCGCTGCGACTTTTTTTTTTTTTTTTCCTCTCCGACTCTCCTCCATCGTTTCCGACGACGACACCTCTCTCGTTCTTTCCCGCCCTTCTCGTTCTCTCCCTCTCCTTTCTCCTCTGCCGCCTCCGACGACGACGCATCTTCGCCGACGTCGACACCGTGGAGGTCGTTGCGGCGCTGCAGCCTCGGAGCGGGGGGTCCTTAGCAGCGTCGTCGCTGGCGCCGTGTCCGTTGGCAGAGAGGGGTGACCAAAAAAAATAATAAAAGAAGCAAGAAAAAAAAATAAAGATAAACAATTATAGAAAAAGAAAGATGAAGATGAAATTACACCGTTAAAATAAAATTGCACCATTTTAAAAAAATGTTGCACTATTATGAATATAAGTTCATTACGTAAAATGTAAACTGCAGCTTTAAGATGAAAATTATACTCTTTAAAAGAAATTTACACTCTTTGGGAGTTATTTACACTGTTTCTTCTCTTATTGCACTCTTTCAGGTATAAATTGCATCCATTAAGATGAAAATTACATTCTTTAAACGAAAGTTGCACCCTTTGAGAGATATTTACACTATTTTTTCTCTTGCTATACTCTTTAAGAGATGTAAACTGCACCCCTTTAAGAGATATTTATACTGTTTTTCCTCTAGTTGTATTGTTTCTCCTTTTGTTGTACTATTTCTCCTCTTGTTGTACTATTTCTCCTATTGTTACACTAATTTTTTTTTTAAAGTGTGCAGTTTAAGAGAAAAAATAGTGTAATAAGAGAAGAAATAGTGCAACAAGAGTAGAAACAGTGCAACAAAAGGAGAAAGTATAAATATTTTTTAAAGAGATGCATGCAGTTTACATCTCAAAATGTGCAAGAAGAGGAGAAATAGTGTAAATATCTCTCAAAGAGTGCAATTTTCGTTTATAGAGTGTAACTTTCATCTTAATGGATGCAGTTTATATCTGAAAGAGTGCAATAAGGAAAGAAATAGTGTAAATATGTCTCAAAAAGTATAATTTTTGTTTAAAGAGTGTAATTTTCATCTTAAAGCTGCAGTTTACATCTTAAGTAGTGTAATTTATGTCCATAATAGTACAACGTTATTTTAAAACAGTGCAATTTTAATTTAACGGTGCAATTTCATTTTCATTTTTTTTCTATAATTTTTTATCTTTTTTTTTTCTTGCTTCTTCTATAGTTTTTTTTTTGTCACCCCTCTCTGCCAACGACCACAGCGCCGGCGACACCGCCGCTAAGAACCCCTCGCTCCGAGGCTACAGCGCCGCAACGCTCTTCACAGTGTCAGTGTCGGCGAAGATGCATCGTCGTCGGAGGCGGCAGAGGAGGAGGGAGAGGGAGAGGACGAGAAGGGCGGGAAAGGGCGAGAGAGAGGTCGTCATCGGAGATGGTGGAGGAGAGTCGGAGAAGGAAAGAAAAGAAAAGAAAAAAGAAAAAAAAATGTCGCGGCGCGGCCTCGGCGGGATCGGAGGCGAGGAAGGTGGGGGATGCGTGGGCGAGGGCGAGGGCGAGACCATGAGGGTGAGAGGCTTCCGCCTCTGCCTTCGCTTTTTTTTCGGCGAAAAAAAAAGAACGAGAGAANGCCTCCGCTGCTTTCTTCGACGAGAGAAAAAAGAATGAACGAGAGAAAAAAAAAGAGAGAGAGAGAGAAAGAGGAAAGAGAAAAAGTAATAAGCGTATTTTGATCAATTTGCTGAAAATTCAGACCGAATCTGCAAAATCAAAAAAGACGGCCCAATTTTGCAAAAGCTCAAAATTTATAGATTTTTTATGCAAATTGGCCAAAATATATTAAAAAATTATTTTTTTCTTATAAAAAAAGTATGAGCAATTTGTTCATTTTGCCGTCTCCATTAACACCGTGGCCCCTAAAAGTATTTCTGAAATTTTAAAAGGACAAAATATAAATTTTTAAAAGTCAACAAGAAAAAGTAAAAAGAATAACTATTTATGAAAAAAATTTCTATAATTTAGTCAAAAAAAAAAAACTACCTAGTAAGTAAACAAAGTATTGTGCAAAAAAAAAAACAAAAGTAAACAAAAAAAATAGAATAGCAACACTATTTGTTGATCATATCACACATATTAAACACAAACCAAGGAACCACCAAACCATCATCTTATGGAATGAAAAAAGTTTCAACAACCAACCCAAGTTTAGAGAGAGAGAGAGAGAGAGAGAGAGAGAGAGAGAGAAGGCATGCAAAAAGCATAACACAAACACCAGATATGAAGAGAATACTACTAAGTTTTGTGGGAGCCAAACAAGTGACACATTCTGCAACAACTGCTGCACACATATATATATGTTTTTCAGCGGCGGCGGCGGCGGGCGGACATCGGCTCCTTCTGGGAATTGAAGTAGACGGCGGCGACGGGGAGGCCGAGGTCGTGCTGCGCGGCGAAGACACGCGTGTTGAAGTTGGGGCGGGCGGCGGGGGACGCCACGCTCGCCAGTTGCGATTTCTGCTCGAAAAGCACTAGCACGTATCGGTGGATGCCCACCGGCGGCTGCGGTCCCATGTACTCCACCACCTCCTGCCCTGCCGCCGCCGTCGTCGCCGCACCCGAAAAGTTGCAATTGTAAGTTTTTATACATGTGNAATAGAATCATATAATTTGAATAAGTTGCTCAATAAATTATTAATTTTGATAGCATAAGCATAATAGGATACCTCTCCTTTATCTTTTTTTTTGGATCTATATAATTTTCAAAATTTTAAATTCTAAAAGTTAATTTTTATATTGTAAAACTAAATTTTGGCATCAAATAGATATTTCTAGATTGTTGGCATGTATCTTTTTATTATTTATTGATTATTTGGCTAAAATTAGTCAGTTTGAATTGTTAAAATTCCAATTTAGGTGGTGAATTACAAAATTTTGAAATTTAAAATTTCAAAAGTTTTGATGGGTACGTACAATTAAAGAAGGAAAAGTTCATATGATTTGGTGCATGTATCGAGTTTTTATTGCTTAGACCAAGCGCATAGGGATGTCAATGGGTTAGATTTGGGGCGGGTTCTAAAAAATCCGAACCTGAACCCGAACCCGACCACTAAATTCGAAACCAAATCAAAACCTGGATCCTACGGATTAGAAATTTCATATCCAAATTCGAACTCAATCAAAATTTTGAAATCCGAATCCGAGCCCAAAACAATTACTTCTCTTTACTATATTACAAAACATATCATATTAAATGTAAATTTTTAAAATACAAATTCAGATATAACATCAAACATATGTATAATTATGTGTGTGTGTGTAATGTAAAATCAATCGGGTCGGGTACAAACAAAATCCATATCCGAATCTAAATCTATTGGGTTATCGTTTTTTATATCCGTATATCCGTTTAACATCGAATGAATATGCTTCGTTCGGGTTCGGGTTCAGATTCAAATAAAATTTTGTGTATCTTTACCCATTGATATCCCTATAATTGTATCGTAGGAGAGGTTTCTCTATTGTAATACTCTGCATCATCCAATCAAAATACCACCGTATTTGGTACAATAATAAATATTTAAATATAAAATTATCATATTATTCTCGATTAAACTCTCTATCATTCTCCGTAGCACACTATAATGGACTATGTTTTTTCTTTTTTTTTTTTTAACGTGGACAATTATGGTGTATATGAAATATCAAAAGGCTATTCTATGGCAATCTAAACTTTTAGGACAACTAGTTGTTTATTATATATTAAATTAAATTAGGAGATCTCCTCAGTTCAGACAATTTTAGGGCACGATTATAAAGATCAAAAAGTCTCGAGCTGAGACATCAGAAAAAAGTGTTGGGTACAAAACGTTAACCGCTCGGGTTTGTAAAATGATCGACTGTTTAACAAATTATTAAAATTCACGCTAAACAATATTAAGATTCATAAATTAGTAATTTTTATTCCGCAACACTATATGTGTACATTTCAAAAAAAAGAAAAAGAAAAAAGGAATCTTACACATCTTCATCCTAAATTGCGCAAATTTTTTTAGATTTTAAAATTAATAAAAAAATGGATAAAATAATAGCTCAATATCAGCCCTTGGATGAAAGAGGTATAAGATTCCTTTTTTCTTTTTCTTTTTTTTGAAATGTACACATATAGTGTTGCGGAATAAAAATTACTAATTTATGAATCTTAATATTGTTTAGCGTGAATTTTAATAATTTGTTAAACAGTCGATCATTTTACAAACCCGAGCGGTTAACGTTTTGTACCCAACACTTTTTTCTGATGTCTCAGCTCGAGACTTTTTGATCTTTATAATCGTGCCCTAAAATTGTCTGAACTGAGGAGATCTCCTAATTTAATTTAATATATAATAAACAACTAGTTGTCCTAAAAGTTTAGATTGCCATAGAATAGCCTTTTGATATTTCATATACACCATAATTGTCTACCTTAAAAAAAAAAAAAGAAAAAACATAGTCCATTATAGTGTGCTACGGAGAATGATAGAGAGTTTAATCGAGAATAATATGATAATTTTATATTTAAATATTTATTATTGTACCAAATACGGTGGTATTTTGATTGGATGATGCAGAGTATTACAATAGAGAAACCTCTCCTACGATACAATTATAGGGATATCAATGGGTAAAGATACACAAAATTTTATTTGAATCTGAACCCGAACCCGAACGAAGCATATTCATTCGATGTTAAACGGATATACGGATATAAAAAACGATAACCCAATAGATTTAGATTCGGATATGGATTTTGTTTGTACCCGACCCGATTGATTTTACATTACACACACACACATAATTATACATATGTTTGATGTTATATCTGAATTTGTATTTTAAAAATTTACATTTAATATGATATGTTTTGTAATATAGTAAAGAGAAGTAATTGTTTTGGGCTCGGATTCGGATTTCAAAATTTTGATTGAGTTCGAATTTGGATATGAAATTTCTAATCCGTAGGATCCAGGTTTTGATTTGGTTTCGAATTTAGTGGTCGGGTTCGGGTTCAGGTTCGGATTTTTTAGAACCCGCCCCAAATCTAACCCATTGACATCCCTATGCGCTTGGTCTAAGCAATAAAAACTCGATACATGCACCAAATCATATGAACTTTTCCTTCTTTAATTGTACGTACCCATCAAAACTTTTGAAATTTTAAATTTCAAAATTTTGTAATTCACCACCTAAATTGGAATTTTAACAATTCAAACTGACTAATTTTAGCCAAATAATCAATAAATAATAAAAAGATACATGCCAACAATCTAGAAATATCTATTTGATGCCAAAATTTAGTTTTACAATATAAAAATTAACTTTTAGAATTTAAAATTTTGAAAATTATATAGATCCAAAAAAAAAGATAAAGGAGAGGTATCCTATTATGCTTATGCTATCAAAATTAATAATTTATTGAGCAACTTATTCAAATTATATGATTCTATTGCACTACTTATTGATAATTTTATCTGTAAATTTATTTTTATAAAGTTTTATAACTAAATTCAACGATTATCCCAAATAGCTGGACCTATTTGAAATAATGACAGAGTACACGAGCCGAGAATAAATTGATGCAATTTTTTAGGTAAAAATACACAAAACTTATTAAAACTATGAATTATTTTTAAATCACCACCCAACCTTTTAATATTTTAATTTTACTACCCAATCTTTTCAATTTGTTTGATTTGAATAAGTCAACGACTCTTTGACCTTAAAATTTAAGCTAATTATTTAATTTAATGAATGCATAGTAGCGTTAATTGAGTGTAGCATACTAAATAGACCTGTAAAAATAAACGACGTATGCAAATTTTGAAGTCAAAGTATCGTTAACTGAATCAAATCAAATCAAATAAATTTAAAAAGTTAGATAGTAAAATCAAAATTTAAAAAAAATTAAATATTTTTCAAAATAACCTACAGCTCAGATAAATTTTGTATATTTTTTATTATTATTATTATTATTATAGTGGAGGGTAATCGAGACAAGGGCTAAAGTAATACAAGGTGGCTTTTATATAATAATATAATTTATTTAACCTAAAAGAAAATTAGAGCAACACGTGGCAACATCTGGGGCGCTTATTGGGAACATACATGTGTAGGCACGTGCGAGTGACACTTGTGGTGGCCAAGGATTGTGTTGACACGTGTGGGAGACATGCACTGACACGTGGGAAAGTCCAACTCGGATTCTAGAGAGAGAGAGAGAGAGAGAGAGAGAGAGGGTGCAGTGGCTCTTCAGGGTCCCTCAGGATCCCCCCTAACAAATAATTAATTAATGATCTCGTATTTACATATTATTCATTTGTTAATTACTTAATTAATAAACTAATCAAAATCATTATTATATAGGAAAAAAAAAAACCAAAAAAAAACATGTTTCGCAATTATCTAAACTTTATCTAACTCATGATCCACCACGTAATACTTACTTTAAAACAAAAATATTTTACTTACAAGTCGCTGTATCAGATTAATAAACAAAGATTAATAAGTTTTTAAAATATTCTAATGCTCAAATGGTAATTAATGATTTAATACTAATCATTACAACTTTAGTTTCCCAAGAAAAAGAGTAATATTCAAAAACAAAAATAGTAGTTATTTTTTCACATCCAATTAATTTGTGCTCTTGTTGATAAAATGAACTCATCAAATTAATGGAGAATAAAATATGGTCCCTACCAAGGGAATTTATTGGAAAAATTAATAATGTGACACAAGTTATATATTCACACATATAAATAAACACTTGTGATTAATTTTGTTTTATGTATAGGAGTTTACACTTTATTTTATATATTATCATTGTTAGTTACTT
This sequence comes from Ananas comosus, assembly GCF_001540865.1. Lineage (NCBI taxonomy): Eukaryota > Viridiplantae > Streptophyta > Magnoliopsida > Poales > Bromeliaceae > Ananas > Ananas comosus. Next base: position 14,105,870 of record NC_033625.1, read on the forward strand.
CATTAAATAATTAATAAATAAACATTTTTAATAAATTACTTACCTTGAGAAGGATCTTTTCCACCTGGTATGTTAACCACCATCCTAATCCAATCATGAACAAAAAAAAAAAAGAAGAAAAAAGAGTAGAGAGTGTAAGAAAAATTGTAAACAAATTACAAACTAGAGAAAACAAAAATTAAAGTAAAAAAAAATACATAAAAAATAACTAATTTATATAAAAAAAAAAGTTCTAGAATTTACCAGTGAATCCACTCCCTCATAGTTGGCTCACTAGGGCTGGGTGCATCTGGATCAGTCATAATCTGCAACAAATGCATACACACACACCCCAATTAATTAAATTAATTAATTAATCAATTAATTATAAACACATATAAAGTATAATTAACTATGCACTTAAGTCATCAGAAAATGATGTTTTCATATTTTATACGCCGCAGTACAATTCTTGTTTCTGAGCATGTGGTCGGTCTCGAACCATCGGCCCGAAATGTAATAAATGCTTACTTAATTTACTGAGTTCAGTTATTATTATTAGTGCTTGTGAGCGTCGTGGTGCCATGCATGTGATGGTGTGAATGTGAATGTGATGGTGCCATGCATGCATGATGATCATAGATAGATATACATATATACCAGATGCCGCGGTTCGTGCAGTTGTTGCCGACGCTGCAGTTCGGGAGGCGGCGGCGGTCGGGGGGGTGGCAGGCTTAGCGGCCGGCGCGGAGGCTAGAGATGTGGGNGGAGAAGCCCGAAGCCCACGACGAGACCCACCACCACCAACAGGATCACCACGAAGAAGAAGATCTTCGTCGCCTTCCCCACGTAGCACATTGCTGTAGAGAGAGAGAGAGAGAGAGAGAGAGAGAGAGAGAGGGAGAGAGAGAGAGAGAGAGAGAGGGGGGATGGTAAAATATGAGTTGTGGGAGATGTGGAGGGTGAGGGCTTTTATAGCCTCATGTTTGGGTAAAATTACATATATACCCTTGGAGAATTGGCTATTTACATGTATGTACATTTTTATGAAAAAAAAAAACTTCAAATACGCCCCTTGTGGTTTCACTCTTTCTCGCTTTAGTACCATGTGGTTTAAAGTGTATCAAGTTTGTACCGAGTGGTTTCGCATTTTCTCACTTTAGTACCCAGTGGTTTAAAGTGTATCAAGTTAGTACCCTGTGGTTTCGCACTTTCTCACTTTAGTACCCTGTGGTTTAATATTTCATTAAGAGAAAAATAAAACCACAGGATACTAACTTGATACAAAAATAAAACTACAGGATACTAATTTGATAGAAAAATAAAACCACAAAGTGCTAACTTGATACACTTTAAACCACAGGGTACTAAAGTGAGAAAGTGCGAAACCACAGGGTACTAACTTGATACACTTTAAACCACAGGGTACTNTTTTTTGGAATGTACTTACATTGTACACATCACTCACTTTTAGGATAAGAATATTTTCTCTTATCACACCCTTTTTTTAGTATGAGTGGGATATAAGATATGCACACTAAAGGGGATGTATATTTATCATTGTTTTAAAAATTAATTGTTAATTTCTTCATCATCCTTCTAAAAGGGTTGTAATCTCACAAATATTATTAATAGTGTTCTTATGGACATAAAGGAGAACAGGGTTTGTGGTTTTAGAGCGGCTTTTGTCGAAGATTTATATATTTAGAGGGGCATGAATGATATTTTAAATTTTGAAGGGGTATGTATATGTATATTTTTAAAGTTTTAGAAGGGTTATATATGCTTGAAATTGCTTCAAAAAACTAATTTTGTATATATAAGCTTTGATGTCGTTGGATCTTCAAGATACTAAGGTTCTGTTTGGAATTATGGAGAGGTTGTGTAGGCTGCGATAAAAAAATACCGCGGAATATGTATCGGTGTTGGTTAACTTCAAATATCTTGGCTCTATTTATCTGCAATGAGAAAGTACGTACGATGAGAATATATTTTAATTTATTTTCGTGTGTAATATTATGTTGTGCATATCACAATAACTCAGTTATATATACAGGGTTTATCTACAAAAATAAGTTAAATCAAAGAGGGACAAATTGTTTACCTTATTTTGTTACATTTACAGAATTTATTCATGAAAATTCATAAATTTTAGTAACTCATATTACAATTGAAAAACTATATGAAAAAAAAACAAAGGGTAAAATGCTACATTTTTCAAATATAAATAGTAAATAAAAAAATGCATTATACTAACTTTTTTTTAAAATTTTTTATTTTAGAAATTTTGATTCTCATAGATGTAGATTATCTCTTATAAGGACACGAAAATAAAAACCCAAAAGACAAAAGATAAATTAGTAATTAATTAATTAATTATAAAATTATGTTCTAGTGTACTCTAGAACATCCTTATGTACTACACTTTAATTTGATGTAATTATAAATACAATATAGTTAAAAGTATATATCATCATACGATATCTATAATTAAAGTAAATTATACTTTTGATCCTTAAATTATAAGGCGGGTGATACTTTGGTCTCCAAATTTTAATTTGCTATGATTTTTTACTCAAACATTCTAAATTATTGCTTTCACAATCTAATTGACTGAATATTAACAAATTATTAATGTAGAAGTATTGTTGTTGATAATGCGACAATAATTAAGATGTTATATTACTTCTATTTCGCCAACTAAATTAGATTGTGGGACTTGATTACGATAATTCAAAAAGTTCGAGTCAGAAATTACAACGGATTAAAGTTCGGAGACCGAAGTGTCACGCGTCTCATAATTTATTGACCAAAAGTATAATTTACCGTTATAAATATCTGCATCTATTAGGTATAGTAGAAAGTACTGTAATTATAAATAATTTATTTACTTATATACAGTTGAAAAGTGCACGTATAAAAATTTTATTATTTTATATATGAGATGATTAGATTACTTTCTCCGTAGAGTAAAAAAAAAAATAAAATGGTTATTGAGGTATGCTTGCGTACATTTTGTTAAAGTTACTTTTCTGACTATTGCAGTTGAAACTTCAGTTTGGAAGTAATTCAATTGCTGCAGTTGAGCATCCTTATGTAGATTAGCACACAATTATAACAAAATTTTTTATAGTAGTAATTAATTACGTGCAACTAAATAACCCCGAAAACCATTCAGACCTGCAGGATAAATAATTTGGGGTTAATTTCATACATGTCCCTGCAAACATAGTGAATAGCAAATATATTCCTACAAAGTTCAACTTTCATATATTGTTTTTGCAAAAATCCTGATGTTTTCAAATATGTCTCTGCCGTTAGAATCTATTAAGAAAAGTTAGTTAACCACAGGTTAAATACTTAACCCTAGTCAGTTTTTGACATTTTTACCCCTTTGTATTATACTAGTATGGCTTTTGGAGGGATATATTTGTGATGGTAATATTGAAAATATAAACGATTCTCTGACGGTAACAAATTAGAGGGACATATTTGAAAACATTAGAACTTTTGTAGAGACAATATATAAAAGTTGAACTTTGTAGCGATATATTTGTCATAGACTATGTTTGCAGGGAATTGTATGAAATTAACCCAATAATTTGTGGTCACAAAAAAAAAAAAAATTGAGACCCCTTCTACTATATATTAAAAGATTTTTGATTTTTTTTAATAAATTAACTAATTTTAGTAAAAAAATTTAGTAATTTTATCAAATTCATTAATAATTACACCAAATTTAATAGCTTTAATTACTTTTTAGCAAATTAAATGAGATAAATTAATGATTAATTACTAATAGAGCCATTAAATTTAATAAAAGTATTAACTTAATTGGCATTAAAATTCAAACAAAAAAATTGGAAGATGAAGGAGTTTCAATAAAAAAAATATAAAATTCGAGGGGACTACTTCAAAATAGTCTATATTAGATAGTGTTCCTATCAGAAGTGTCAACGAGCCGAACACGAGCTGGCTTGTTAAAGTATCGAGCCGAAAAATTCAGCTCGTGCTCGGCTCATTAATAAACGAGCCAAACACAAGCTAAATACGAGCTGGCTCATGGACAACAAGTTAAAAGTATTATAAAAGATACGTATAGAAAATAAATTTATAAAATCTTACCCATTTGACTTTGATCTAATAGTTGAAATTTTACATATAAATAATTTTTTTTATAATTGAGTTAGCTTTATATTTAGGTTAAGCTAAAATAAATTATTTATTTATATACATAAATATAACATATATGTATTCGAGCTGTTATCGAGCCGAACACGAGCGAGCTTACCCTAGCTCGCGTTCAGCTCGTTTATTAAACGAGTTGAAAAATTCAGCTCGTGTTCGGTTCGTTTATTAAACGAGTGATTCAATCTCGAGCTCACTTCGAGTCGAACGCTAGCTGGCTCGCGAATAGCAAGTTGGATTGCGACCCCTAGTTCCTATACATTTTTATCTAAATATAAGGCTAAATTATAAAATTTTTCCTCACACTTTAATAAAGTTTTGCTTCAATTTGAATCCAACATTTTTGCCACATTATCAATATGCCCTTTTTTTAAATATTGGAATTTAGATGTAGAACTTAATAAAAATGAGTTGAACAATAATAACTGTTATATTCCAAAAAATATAACCACATAAATTAAATAAATGATCTCGTTATCGATTGATTTTGAAAGTTCTAAGTACAAAAATAATTTCTTTTACTTTTATTTAGATATATTTTGTAAGTGGAATCTTAGATAGATGTTTAGTTATGGAATTAATGTGATATAACAAATCATTTAGGTGAAGTTTCCGGATCCGAATTTTTTAAAAAAAACTTGTCAGACCTATTTTGAACTGGTGATCTTTGATTGAGTAACATTTTCAGATCGTTGTTTAACCCGATTTTTAAAACATTGAAAATTTATTACTATGAAATCAAATTGGGATGACATAAGATTGTAACATCTCATGTGAGACCCCATATAGTCTTATATATAAGATATAATAGGGTTAGAATTCTTAATCCGGCTTAAACATTTTGGGCGATGGCTAGGCCCAAGAGGTTAAGAGAGTTAAGCGTGCTACAACGAGAGTAGTCTTAGGATGGATGACCTCCTGGGAAGTCGGAGCTAGCGTCACAGTTGATATTAAAGCCAATTACCAGCCGGAAGTGTGAGATGAGTTTCGGCTGAGCCAGGGTCGGAATGACAAGACTAACGAGACGAGTCTTACATCGCCTGATATTTGTGAGTTTAAGCCTGACGAGGATGTCAGGACTTAAAGGGAGGAAGATTGTGAGACCCCATATAGTCATATATATAAAATATAATAGGCTAGAACTCTTAACCCGGCTTAAGTATTTTAGGCGGTGGATAGGTCTAAAAGGTTAAGAGAGTTAAGTGTATTAGGACGGTAGTAGTTCTAGGATGGGTGATTCCCTGGGAAGTCGGGGCGTCACATCTCAACAGTCCCAAATTGTATAATGTGGAAGAGTACGAGGAGATTATATGTGGCGGACACATAAAACTAATAGCTGAGCGTAAGCATTGTGTGCATGAAGGTGATTTAGGCTTAAAGAGTTATTAGTGTGGATGGACGGGATGGACAAAATTTCTTAACTATTGCTCATTTGGATTTGACTATCTAATTTTTAAAAATTTTGATTTTATTACCCGACCTTCCAATTTATTTGATTTGAACCAATTATGACTCTTGATTTTCAAAGTTTGAATACCGGCTTTTATGCTTACGGGTTTAGCCAGTATTTTTTATACAACTTATGTAAATATAAAGTTATTAAAGTCTCCAATCAACTTCAATTTTATATCCCGAAGAGCGATCAAAATTCTTAAATCAAATAAATTGAAAGGTTGGATACTAAAATCAAAATTTTGATAAGTTGGATAGTCGAATCAAATAGTCTATAGGCCAGATAAGTTTTATACGTTTTTACCTTCAAAATAAAAATAAAAAGCATTTTTGTAATGCTAAGAAACGAACGGCCTCTTGGTGGTAATCTCATTTCGTTTGTTAATCGCACATTTATTCGAGCTTCAAAATATAATAAATTATCTTTAGTAGAGTCTAATTAAGGTAGTGTGGGAATAATCAGTTTTCTAAAAATCGGATCGAACCGGCCGGTCGAACTGGCTAGACCGTGATCCTATCCCTAGGCCGGTTCATTTTCAGACGGTTTTAACTGAACCGGTTTGAACCAGCATTTTAACCGGTAAACAGGTGAACCAATCAGGTTTTAACTGAACCGGTCCAAACTATCACTTACCATAGATTATCTATCAGACGGTTCAATCAGTTTGATTTATATTTTTTATTTGAAAACTTTGTAAAATAATTTATTTATCTTCTTGGAGTTTTAAAACATTAGGATAATTAGTGTATTAGAAGCTTCTCTTTTTAAAATCTCTTATTGGGTTCTTTGGATCCAAAATGGAGAATCAATTCTAGGATTCAAATAATTAAGATACAAAAAGAAAAGAATTTTTTTTGGAACATGACTAAAGAGATTTTGCTTTTAGATTGCTTTGATTTAGTGCAAAAGTGATCTTAAGTGGATACTTATTCCCTCATCAACATATAAAGTAATAGATAAGGAGGATCTAATTAACAACCTATGAAGGGGGAATATATAGATATATAGACTAGGTTAATTTGTAACACTAGTGCCTAAACACTGACCGTCCCTAGAGCAAGTGGCAAAGGACTTGGTGGTTGGTATTCGAGACCCAAGTTCGAATCCTAGTTGATTCACATTTCTACCTAAGTTTATTTCTAAATGAAATAAACGAAGCGGGTAGCGTGCTACCTATTTCTCAAAAAAAAAAAAAAAAAAAAAAAAAAAAACAACACTAGTGCCTAAACTTCTAGTCAAAGCTTTGCTTTGATCCTCACACTTTTTAATAATAATTTAAAAAAAATGTATACTCCTACTTTTTAGAAGCATTTACTTTAGTCTTAAATGTATATAAATAAAAAAATATTGTATACACTCAGTGCATTTGTACATCTGTGAATATTAAATACATCAGTTCTGTGGCACTGAAATTGATAGGTTAGGTAGGAGATAGGAATATAACTCATTATGTAATGCGGCTGAAGGTATGGGATTGATCCGACGATCTCACAGAACGAATGAGGTTTCAGCTGGCTCTAATACTGTATTCCCAGAAAATTGATCTGATAAAATTAGAACTAATGTATCAGTGTGCACAATAATTTAAATAAAGAAATAATATCTTAATGTACCATTTAAGCTTCAAAATTATCTAATATATTTCTGGTTGACCAAAATGTTCTTCTTAATTTCCAAAACTCCCTTCAAATATCCCCAATCCACTAGGGTTTACTAATGGGACTTGGGCTTTAGGAGGAAATTTTGATAATTTCAGAATAAATTTAAAAATTTGAACAGTAGTCAGGGATAGATAAGTAAAAGTACGTAAAAGCTTCTTTAATAAATTAGAATATCGACTAAAGTGAAACACTTTAAAATATTCAGGAGAATCTAGAGTCCAACTTACAAGGTTGAGGCAACTAATAGTGCAATTTATAAAAGGCTTAATTTCATACAGCTCCCTACAAATATAGTGAATAATAAATATATTCCTACAAAGTTTAACTTAATTTCATATGTTGTTCTTGCAAAAATTTTGATGTTTTTAAATATATTCCTGCTATTAGAATCCGTTAGAAAAATTTAGTTAACCATAGATTAAATACTTAACCCTGATTAGCTTTTGACATTTTATCCCTCTTATATTGTACTGTTATAGCTTTTGGAGGGACATATTTGTAATAACAAAATTAAAAATATAAACTGTTTTCTAATGGTAACAAACAAAAGAGATATATTTGAAAACATCTGGACTTTTATAGAGATAATATATGAAAGTTAAACTTTATAGGAATATATTTGACATTCATAATATTTGCAGGGATCTGTATGAAATTAACCCATTATAAATTTATATAGGTTTCATAGATTAATTATACTTATTTGTTACCATCATAGCCAGAAATTGAGGAACTTTGATGATCTCTTTTAGGTTTGATACTCTTTTATTCTCATGTAGTTGAAAGGGAAGTTTTATTCCTATCCTAGATGGTGTGTCACTACCTGTTTTTATCAACTATCATTATCACAATAAACCTTAATTATTGCGCTTTACCGGTTAAAAACAACTGATCAGAACGAAAAATAATACCGAATAATAACTGGTGTTAGGTTTATTTCTTTTTTACAGGTAAATTGAGCGAGCGAATGAACACATAAGTAAGAAAATTAATGAACGTTTTACGCACAATTATTATTCGTCAAATTTTTTTTTAAAAAAAAAGAAGATATTTTACTGATCTTCAAATTTCATTTCCTTTGAATGAAAGTGTTGAGGTGTTTACTAGAATCCTCACTATACTCCTAAACCAAAACAATTTGAGAAAACAATTTTAATACTTAACTCACACTCTCTCTCTCTCTCTCTCTCTCTCTCTCTCTCTCTCTCTACATCTCTCAAAATTTAATCTCTCTCTCTCTTGGAGAATAAAATTGATGTTTTCAATTGGGACTAGAAAAGAAGTACAAACAATAATTGGAGAATCTCTCTCTCTCTCCCTCTCTCTCTCTTTCTTTGGAGAATATGGATATAGTAATAATAAATGACTTAGGTTGGTGGAAAAACAATAGAAATAACAGTTGAAGCACCAATGCTACATGTATTCTTTATATATATTTATTTTTATATATATATAATGTAAATTTTACATTAATTCCACTAATTAAAAGATTATTATCACTCACTAAATTTTATCAGTATTGTTTAATCCAAAAATTATTTATAAACTCTAGGATGAGTACTTGGGGTCTAAAATGTGCGTCCATATATATATATATATATATATAGAGTGTACATATAGTTCTTTCATTTTTTTAGTTGGAGAAATAAAAGTCACCATGTGATATAAAAGGAGTTTTGGTCCACTAGAATATTTAAAGTATGATAGAAGTTAGAATATTTGAAGTACAAAAAAAAGTAAAAAAGCAATGCCACCTCAACATAAGGAATGTTTATCATGTTTTTTTTTTGCGGTCCTTTTCAGGACAAAATTTTGGTGGACATAGTCCCCAAACATAATAATTTGGAGATTGTTCGGATCGGCGCCATATGACATGTTGTATCCATCTCAGCCGTCTAAAAAGAATATTATTTTTATTGGATTAAAATACTTAAAATATTTATTTTTCTTTGGCGGCTGAGATGAGTTTGGAGTGCCACATGGCGCTGATAGCAAACACTACTAATTTATATACTGTTAATAGTATACCAGATGAACTCTTAGGCCCTGTTTGGTTTGGGAGTTAAGGATGGAATAAAGAGTTTATTCCACACTTATTCCGCAAACATCAAAAAAAATTGGTGGGAACACTAATTCCCACCATAACAGATTATTCTAGAATAGCCCGTTAAGGAATGGATTTTAGTGTTTCCACCCTAAGGTGGAACAAGCGGGGATAACTCAGCTTGTTCCACCCGTGAAGAGAGAGAGAGAGAGAATTTTTAATATATTAAAAAATTTAAATTTCGTAAGTTTGAATATTAAAATTTATTAATTTTTAAAATTACAAAATTAAAAATTTAAATTTTAAACCAATTAATTTTAAATATTAAAATTTGATATTTTAATTTTTTTTATATTTAGAATTTGATATTTTGTATTTTTAAATTAAAATTTCATCTTAAATTTAAAGTTTTAAATTTTAAATTTTAAATTTTTTAAATTGTAAATTTGAGATTTTTAAATTTTAAAATTAAATTTTGATTTTTAAAATTTAAAAGTTTATATTTTAAATTTTAAAATATAAATATAAAATATAAAAATTCTAATTCTAATATAAAGAAATGGATAATATCATTATTTTTTATTTATTACTACCCACTTTAATTCTTATTTCATCCTACCTAGCCACGCGTCTTATTCCATCCTACCTAGCAAAACGCTATTTTTCTTATTCCCAGAAATAACTCAATTTTCATCCAAACGCAAAATTGATCTAATCCATGCTTATACCTCAATTTATATATATCCCTGAAATACCCATTTTTTACTTATCCCTGAACCAAACGATACCTTAGTATTACAATTTTAGACCTACAAGTAAGAGTTTCTCTTTTGTAAAGAAAAAATTATTTCTTTATTAACCAAAAAATGATTCTTCTTAATTGCTTTTAGTTTAGATTAAGTTAGAAGAGAAGATTCCTCTTTTTTAAAAGCGTGGGAGCATCCGATAAAGACGTTAATCCACCGTATCTCCCTATCATTATACTTCAAGCTTGTTTTACTCTGTTGTACGACACATCGTTGTTTGAAAAAAAAAAATTTATTGTCCCAAAAAGGTTACTGAGAAAAAAAAAATTATATTTTAAATGACGCTCTATTCTATCATCTTTAATATTTGGCATATGCAGACACTATGATTAAGCGTCATCAATAAATATATTTTTATCAAATACTGATAAAAATTCTCCGACGTTATATTAAAGTGTCGGTATATTTATCCCGACATGTTTACTTAACGACTCTTTGTTCGACGCTTTTACAAGCGTCAGAGTTATTATTGCCGACGCTTTGAAACGTCGCTAGTTATTATATAAAGTGTTCTTAAATATAAAATTTACGAATTAGAATATCTTCCTACATGCTCGCCGAAAAAACCCGCGAAAAGCCCAAGTTAAGCCCAACATTATTTTGGGCCACTAATGGGCCTCAAGTGGCCCAAAAACAAGCCCACTAATTTTGTATTTATTTATCTTTTTATATCTCTAAAAAAATTTTGAAAAATCCTATCTTTGATAATTATCTAAAATGTTAAAATGAAATTCAAAAGATCAAATTTAGTTAATTAAGTCACTTTTTTTATCTTATTAAATTAAATATCAGGTGATTATCTCAAATATTTATCCGAAATTTTAATTACCATAATAATTTATTTAATCAATTATTTTTAATTACACTGAGTTGAAATCCTCAATTTGTTTCATGTGATTTGATGAGCTTGAATATTTTTATCCCTCGTCACTTGCTGACGTCATCATATTCAATCACGACCGTCGATCCAAGTTCCGTATCCGATCTCGCTGATGTGATCACGACCGTCCATCGAACTGCTCCCCACCCCATCTCTCGCGCTTCCAACGCACCCAACCCACCACGTGTATCGACATCCACGTGGCGAAGTTCCATTGGCCTGATCTTCCACTTTAGGGGTGTTATTTGCCCTTTTTAAATAATTAATTATTTTAAATAAATAAATACACGATCTCTCTCTCTCTCCCTCTCCCTCTCCCTCTCGCGCCGTTTCCCTCCCATTCTCGACCATTCCACGCTCCTCTTCCTCCTCGATCGATCCCACCCAAAAACCCTAACCCTAACCCTAACCCTAACCCTAATCCTAATCCTGATTCTTTGATCCCCACGTCCATTGTTGGCGACCCTCTCCGACCTCGATCGCGCTCGCGATCCCCACAGGGGGGCGCCCCGGAAGATGACGACGACGAGGAGGTTCTCGCGGGCCGCGATCGCCGCCCTCTTACTCTTCTCGCTCGCGATCGCCGCGCTCTTACCCGTCCCCGCGGGATCCGCGGTGGCAAGCGTCGACCTCGGCTCGGAGTGGATGAAGGTGGCGGTGGTGAACCTGAAGCCGGGGCAGAGCCCGATCTCGATCGCCATTAACGAGATGTCGAAGCGCAAGTCCCCCGCCCTCGTCGCCTTCCACGGCGGCGACCGCCTCGTCGGCGAGGAGGCCGCGGGGATCGCCGCGCGCTACCCCGACAAGGTCTACTCCCAGATCCGCGACATGGTCGGGAAACCCTACAATTACGCCAAGGCTCTCGCCGAATCGCTCTACCTCCCCTTCGATCTCGTCGAGGATTCGCGTGGATCGGCCGCGATCCGGATCGACGACGGGGTCACGATCTACACTGCAGAAGAGTTGCTTGCCATGATCCTCAATTACGGGATGAGCTTGGCTGACTCGCACGCTAGGGTTCCGGTTAAGGACGTTGTGATCACCGTGCCACCGTATTTTGGGCAGGCGGAGCGGAGGGCGATGGTTCAGGCCGCGCAGCTCGCCGGAATCAATGTGCTGTCGCTCGTCAACGAGCACGCCGGAGCTGCGTTGCAGTATGCGATTGATAACGACTTCTCGAATGGGTCTCGCTATGTTATAATTTATGATATGGGTTCTAGTAATACCTATGCCGCATTGGTTTACTTCTCCATGTACAGTATAAAGGAGTTTGGGAAAACCGTACCGGTGAACATGCTTCAGGTATGCCCTTGCCGAGAAAATCTTTGTACATGAATGGTTCTAATCTTCTATTTTTTGCTGCTTAATTAGGGAAGCTGTATATTAGAGGGTAAAACCATAACCTAAAAGATTGATCTGATAGGAAACATACCACGTGCACTGATAGAAAGGTAATGGAAGAGGCACAGGGTGGAGATAAAATGCTGTAAATGGTGGATGCGGAGACTAACAAGCTCTTGGATTTGAGGGGGTTTAGGACTGGCTCTGTTACCATGTAATCCAAAAGAACAATTTGATAGGAATCGGCTCAGGATTATTCTTAATAGGAACATAACCTTTCATCATTTTGTTAAGTGCTAAAAAGAGCTAGTCTTGTTGAAATTTCCTGTAGGAATTTAAATTTTGTCCTTTCTTACTAATCCTTCCACGCAGTGAGGGGTAGATTTTGAAGTCCTCTGATCTTTTGACAGAATTAGCCTCTTTAGTGGTTTATTCTGTACACTTTACTGGAAGATGGTTTTAGGTTATTTATTCTTAGAAAATTCGTGAATATCTGCAGCAATTGTTTGAAAGAGAGAAGAAATTGATGTATTTTGCAATTGATTTGTTGAGAACTGTGAATATTATTGTCGCTAAAGTGTCACCCAATGCTCTCATTGGCCAAACAACTCATCAATTTACTGTCCTAGACAGGTCATGATTACACCATTGATCCTTTATACTTTGCAGTAGTAACAGTTTAGGACAAAATTTTACTGATGGATTGATTTGATGGAGAAGCATGACATTAAAAAAAATGTCATACTGTTGTTTTGTTTCTTTATAACGTTAGTGTTTAGAAAGGTACAGCTGTACAAGCTATTGTCTCCAGGATGTTCTGAATTTATGGCTGGTTTCTGAGTAAGCAAAAGCATAAGGCAAAGGATGTTCATAAAACTAGAAAAGCTGCAATCTGATCCAGCAAAATATTTTGATGTGATTGTCCTCCTCATGGATTGCAATGCTGTTACTTTTTTTAGTATTTTTTAGTGAAAGCAGGTGTTGTTAATTTGATTAGTTTTAGTTAGATGTTGAAAACAGGGTTACTAAATGAAGGATATGAAAAACAGTTAATTGATATCCTCTACCGTTTTGAACAGGTTCCATAACTAAAAAGACTAGTTATGTTTATGGACGGGTTTTGGGACCATTACAGAAGTCCCATGTCTTTAACTGAATTAGTCTGGGGTAAAAACACTAAAACGGATATGTTAACCATACGGCACATGTTCCTTGGGCACACGTGTTGAAGTGAAGACTACTTAGATGATAAATAAGACAAAACTTCAAACCAACACTAACACAGATATGTTAACAATACTGCAATGTCTCCTGAGCACACATGTTGAAGTGAAGACTCCTTAGATGGTGATAAGACAAAACTTCAAACGAGTCAGAATGTTGTCATACCTCAGCATTTGCTAAAATATGGCGCTATGATTATTTTCTATTTTATACGTTCGGTAACTAGTGTAATACTGAAATAGTTGGTTTGAGACATCTCCCTAGGGTTGACGGTACCTTGTCCAAGGGTATCTGGCAGTTGCTTTCCAGCAATTGAAGTTTGTAATGTTTGTTTACAGAAGTCAAGAGATCTACCTAGCAAAACAACTGATTTTTAAATGATATATTATCAAGGTTTATGCAGGCTCAGGTAGATGTTAAATTTCATAGAAGTTGAAAGAGGAATTATCAAGCCGTGTTTATTAAAGACTTGCATAGGTCCTCCATAGTGATTATGCACAAGTTACACAACAATCAAATCCTTATATTTCAAGCTTTAGCTTTGAAAATATTTAAATAAATGTTAACTTCTTAAATATGAGGTAAACTTAATTACTCTTTTAGTCTTCTTTGTGATTCTTTCTGAGGTGACAGATTGCCAACTATAGCAAAGCATATGTAGCCTTTTATCTAGCTTTATCCAATCATTTTTTTCCTCTCTCTTTACAGTTTTTATGAATCGTAATGCTGATAAGTTACTGCTGACAGGTTAAGGATGTCAGATGGAACTCTAGACTTGGGGGTCAGGACATGGAAATGCGTTTGGTGGAGTATTTCGCAGATGAGTTTAATAAGCAAGTAGGAAATGGAGTTGACGTGAGGAAATCTCCTAAAGCAATGGCTAAATTAAAAAAACAAGTGAAACGAACAAAAGAAATTCTAAGTGCAAATACTGCGGCTCCGATATCAGTTGAATCACTGTACAATGATGTCGATTTTAGGTACAAGCATCTCCAGTCTTTGTTTATAATCATCATATACAGTGATATTTATGGAAGCTATTACAGTTGCTTGTTTCAATGTCTTTTTTAATATTTTTTGGATCTTCAAAGTTGAGTTCGTTGCCCTTTCTAAAGCTATTCTTGTCTAAGTGTATATTTAATATTCTTGAAGATCAAGGAATTTCCTGATTAGTTTCTATAGCTATTCAATTCGGTCGCAAACCATCCGTACTATCATTGGTATGAGTGATATATTCAATTTTTTTAGATTTTATCATTGTAAATATTATTCTGTACGATTGGAAGGTGGATTGAAACAAAATTATTCCTGTTTCATTCAAATTTTCATAGCATATTGAACATGTTCATCTTACTCTAGTTTTTTTATAGTCGTAATTGTCTAGTCTTAACTTTCACTATCATGTTTACTTTTCATCTTCTGCTTCCCTGAATTTTCTCTGACTTTCTTTCAGCCCTAGTAAATTTAACTGCAAATCTGTGACTCATAGTTCTAACACACCGTTCGTGAATTTCCTTCTCCAGAAGCACAATTACACGTGAGAAATTCGAAGAACTTTGTGGTGATCTTTGGGAGAAAGCTCTCCTTCCTATAAAAGAAGTGCTAAAACATACAGGTCTGAAGATAGAAGACCTTTACGCAGTAGAGCTGATAGGTGGAGCCACTCGTGTGCCTAAATTGCAGGTTAGTTAATTTTTCACAATTTAACTTCAGAGGCTGTTTGATCAAATTATACTCAGACTTGTTCTTTCATTCTTACTATAATCGATCTTCAAGATGGTAAATTATTTTGCTTTCACGATATTCATGTATTTTTAATATGATATTGTCAATCTTCCTTGTCCTATGTCTAGTTGGAACGATGGTTGAGTTCCAGGTTAGCTGACTATTACAATTTATCATAATGTTTGCTAGTGTGGAAGATTTGCTACATTATGTACGCATAAATTATATTCCAGAACAATGAGATTTATTTATCGTTGTCAAAATAATTAATAACATCAATCTGATGTTTATAGTGCCCTATGGTTTTCGTGACACACTAAGTTAAATTTCTTGCTAACTATGCAGGTTGATTGGTGAAATGTAAACCATGCAACTCCATTATGTATATTTGTATAGTTTTCCTTATTTTGCTTATCCATAATGAAAATGCTAATATAAATATTGTAGTCTTACAATTACTATTGCATTGTTTGACGTAGGCTAAGCTTCAGGAATTTCTGGGACGAGATAGTCTAGACAAGCATCTAGATGCTGACGAAGCAATTGCTCTTGGTGCCTCACTGGTTGCTGCGAATCTAAGTGATGGAATAAAGCTGAACCGTAAGCTAGGACTGGTAGATGGCTCTCCATATGGTTTTGTGCTTGATATTGATGGCCCTGATTATGTCAAAGATGAAACTACCGATTTATTGCTTGTGCCACGGTTGAAGAAAATGCCAATCAAGGTAGGCTCGTAACTTTTCTGTCAACCTATAGTTGTTGCAACTAGAATTTGTCTACTCTGCTGCATTTGTCGGTCATAAGCTTCATAATAACTAATGTATGTATTTCTGTGAAGATGTTCAGGTCTATTAAACACAACAAGGATTTTGAAGTCTCACTCAGCTACGATCGTTCGGGTGAATTGCCTCCAGGAGTTTCTTCATATACGTTTGCACAATATTCAGTATCTGGTTTAAGAGATGCAAGCGAAAAGTATATTTCTTCTGATTGTTTTTCTAGTTATATTTGCTGCTTGTCTTATAGTAATTTGGTGATCTAAATAAATGAAATACTCCTTGTTTTAATATATAATTTTTAGATATGCGACTCGCAACCTCTCTGCTCCAATCAAAGCGAATCTACATTTTTCTCTGAGTAGAAGTGGAATCGTTTCTCTTGATCGAGCAGAAGCATTGATTGAGATTACTGAGTGGGTCGAAGTTCCCAAAAAGAATGTCTCTATAGAAAGCAATAGCACCAGCAATCTGAACATATCTGCTGAAGCAGGATCAACAAATGATGGTTCAACAGACAAAGCAACTCCGAATTCTGAGAATGGTACCGATCATGCCAATTCAACCACAGATGAGAATAATATTGCAGAGGTTGCAACAGAAAAGGTTCTGAAGAAGAGAACCTTTAGGGTTCCACTGAAGGTAAAATAAAGTGATTCCTAATAGTAGTAGTGGTATTTTTAAAAACTATATATTAATTGATATTAAACAAGTTTCTTGATACGGGTATAGGTGGTGGAAAAAACAGAAGGCCCTGGAGCAGCTCTAGGAAAGGAGTTATTTTCAGAAGCAAAGAGTAGATTAGAGGCGCTTGATAAAAAGGATGCAGAAAAAAGGAGAACAGCTGAACTCAAAAATAACCTGGAGGAATATATTTATTCTACAAGGGAAAAGGTAGGCTGTTTTACTTTTTCTTGTTGAATGCTGAAATTTTGTAGAATTTTTGTTTTCTGTAGCAATTTTCATCTTTTGTTTATCTGGTTCTTCCTTGTTGTTGATTGATGATCGTATACTCCTCTCTGCCTTCACTAGTTGTGGTTAAGTTCATTCACAACCGGATGTAACCAAAAGATTGCTTTGCTTTAATTTATAGAATTGCAAGTGACTTGCTTTCATATTTGCTGAAATCAGTCTGATTTTTGCATCATGTTTCTGTTTTCCTGAAAAATGCTGCTTCATGCTAAGATATGCGACCTCTTTTTTCCCCCCTTTTATCGTCTTATTTTCATTCAATAACTCTACACTTGTAATTGGTAATTATACTTTTTATTATGACTCGTCACAGATAGAGGATAACACAGAGATAGAGAAGGTTTCAACTGAACAGGAGCGTCAATCTTTTGTGGATAAACTCAGTGAGGTGAGTTCTAATTATGGAATTCATAGGTGCATTTCATTCATCTAGTTATGATGGGATTTAAGTTCATTTATCAAATGCAGGTGCAAGAATGGTTGTATATGGATGGCGAGGATGCTCAAGCTACTGAATTTGAAGATCGCCTTGAATCTCTTAAAGCAATTGGGGATCCAATCTTTTTCAGGTGGGTTATACAAGTAAGCTTTGGAATCCCGACGGTAGCATGATTGAGATGAGTGACAAATTGTTTGATATTTTTTCTCCAGATTGAGCGAGTCAACTGCTCGGCCAACAGCTTGTGAACGTGCTCGAACATATCTCAGTGAGCTTCAGAAGGTACATTTTCTAAAATATACTGTACTTTGTAATGCCGCTCCAGTGAGATATGCAAATAACTGTGCTTTGTAATGTCCATTCATTGTCTCAGTTTCTATTTAAAAATTGTTGTTCCGACCCTTGTTACTCTGGTCCTTGCAGATTGTAAGTAACTGGGAGGCAAACAAACCATGGCTTCCCAGAGCAAGAATAGATGAGGTTGGCTTAATGAGCATTACCTATAATGTCTGATTCACATATTTGTTGTATAGCGGGTTGAGCGAGTTTTGGTATCTTTTCCTGACACTTTGTTATTTGATGGAACTTACATTCAGGTTTTAAGTGAAGCAGAGAAGCTGAAGAGTTGGTTGGAAGAGAAAGAAGCTCTACAAAAGAAGTATGTAGTAACCCTAATCTCTATAATACTTGGGACAGCTATGTACTTATCTGTTATCCATCATTGTTGTTCTCCTTTTGAATATTTTTGTTCTTGTTTTAAGTATTCTGAAAATTATAATAATGGCAAGAATATCGTGAATAACGGTAGTAAATAACGGTAGCATTTAAGCGTTAAACCTCGATAGGACATATCAGATATACAGGACCATCTTGATGATATGAGCATCGAATTTGATAAAATTTTATTAGATTTGGATAAAACTCTCTGCGAAGACATTTCTTTTCTATATTGGTCTTAGACAACGAGCTGATGTTGACAATGAGCTGATGTTTTCATGAATGAAATTGGTCCGGAAGTTAGATTCCAACTATGGACTGTTCAAGTGGTCTAATCTCAAATAATTAGATTTCATACTCAATATAATTCGTCTATAAATCATGATAAGAGTACAAATTTTCCAAATATATAGATACAAACCTTAATTATATAAAGCTCTGGACCAAAAAAGAGAACTTTTCAGCCTGTAAATTGCCAAGAATAACAATAATTGATCTTGCAACCTTATACGTTCTATAAGCTTTCTTTGCTTTTATGACATTCTCCTTAATCTTTAGGATATATGCTGTCGATGTTCCCTAAACTACTATTTGATTATATGCATTTTAAGACTAGTTACTTCTTCGATCCAATATTGTGCTATTGTATTTGTTCATGTTTATTGAGAGTTTTACTGTTTCTCCAGTACTCCCGCCTTCACCACTCCAGTATTCACATCAGAAGAAGTTTATACGAAGGTTTTCAAGCTACAAGATAAGGTAAATAGAATCCTTTAATCACACTTTGTACTCCAACATGTATCATTTTTTACCTATGATCTTTTTGAACTTTTATAACTCAAAAAGGTTTTTCACGATTAGGTCGCGAGCGTGAACAGGATTCCAAAGCCGAAGCCGAAGATCGAGAAACCTCCAAAGGAGGAATCAGCGAGCAAAGACAACACGACCGCCGACGAGACCCCTTCAACTGAAACAGAGCCTCCGTCAGAAGATACAGTCGATCCCAAGGACACCGCCGATACACAACCGGAGGAGCCTCATGACGAGTTGTGATCTCGCGACGACTTACTGTGGGAAGAACCATGAAACACACTAATCAGTTGGACAAACTACATTCTGGTAAACTCTTCTTCTTCGTCACAATTCGGCTTTTACCGTCACTTAGAGGAGCAAGATGCTAAATTCGACACCCTACAGTTTTGATTTAGACAATTAAGTTATTATTATTAGAGGCTGGAGATTTACTTACTAAGGTCTTAGTCGGAGCAACCGTAACATCTTTTTGCTGAGTTGCATTATTCGATGAAAAACGGACTAGGGCTTCTTTTCACTAGCCATGTTAAATTAGCACAAATTATTGTACTAAACCCATTCAAAATAGTAAAGAGAAGACACATCTGATAGGGCTTATACATATTCTTTCTTTTTTGCTTTTTTTAATTTTTGTTATTTCTTTTGGTAATTTCTTGCTGCTTTACCCCTATATTTTTTAGACAGTTTAACCGATTGTTTGATCAGAGATGGTTGCGGGTGAAAATGGTTCGGATACGGACGGATCATATCCACATCCTTTTTTTTTTTTTTTTTCCCCGGATACGAATTCGGAAACAGATGCGTCGGATGCTAAGTTTTCAATACCATATCCGCTAAAGGGATTTGGGTATGGTCGGATACGTATTAGGTTATTATTCGAATAATAATATGTACTAATACTAATATGCACGTAGGAACTAGAATTAATAATAATAAATAACTAAAGTTTTTCCTTCATATTCAAATATTTATATATCTATATTTGATAGAATAAAACCTAAGATTTGAGAAATATAAATATAGTTTTTATATGAAATTCATAATAAAATAAATAAAGAATACGAAAAGCCACTTTATTTTTTCACAATGTATATTCTCTCTCTACAAAAAGCAATCAAACTGGGATAATTAGGATGTACAGCATAATTAATTAATATAAAATATAAAAAGATTCGTATTCATAATCATATGTTTTGGATATCCGGATATTTTTGAATATCTAAAACCATATTCGGATCTATATTCAATATATTTTTTATCCAGATGCGGATAATATCGACTATGAATATGAATATTTTTGAATAATATTCTATCCGTTTACACTTCTAGAGACGGTATACTCATCTAATTATGGTAGAGATGAAGCATATGATTAGAATCCTCCAGAGATCATTCAGTTCTGATACCAAATTGTTAGAATTTATCGTCTCCTAAGCGACGGATACTTCCAAAAAAACATATGATCAAATCAAAGGTACTCACTCCTACTTTGAGAGGGAAAGTCAAATAAAATAATTTTTCTCTAAAAATTTGACTAAAAAGTCACCAAATTTGACTGTTACGCAAAGTCTGTACTCCTTCCCATCCGCCTATCCCAAACGGAAATCACGTCGTCTCCTAGGTCCGTAGCCTGAATACCCTCCATATCCGTCACAAGAAGGAATTTGATGAATACGCACCGTGTGAACCAGTAATCCACAGTTTCCTCTTCAATCCCGCACAGCACACAGGCTGTATCTCTGGTCCAAATTATCATTATATTTGTTAAGACTATTTCTGAGTCGTTCTATTCCGTGCATTGGAAAGACACTTCAACTTGTTTCACTATGTTTTGAATTTATGGGTTGGTTTGGGCCCAAGTCCGATTCATCGGGCCTCCGATACTACGACCCGATAAAATTCAGGCCGAGCTTGGGTCCACATTAGGGATGTCAATGGGTCAAGTTCCACTTCGGGTTTTTGATTCGGGCCGATTTTTAAAAACACCCGAACCGGAACTTGACTACCAAACTCGATATCCGAACCTAAATCTAATTTGGATGGATTTGAAAATTTCATGTCCAAATCCGAACCTAACCAAAAATTCAAAACCCGATCTGGATTCGAAAATCCGAAACCGAATCAATTATTTCTCTTTACCGCATTCCAAAACATATTACATTAGATTTAAAATTTTAAAATACAAATATAAATATAACATCAAATATTTATATATAAAATATACGGTAAAATCAATTCGGGTTTGAGTCGGGTGCAGGTTTGGGTTTGTCGGGTAGAAACAAAATCCATACCTGACCCCAAATCTTCCAGATTTTTATTTTTTATACTCGTATTCGAAATTATATCTGTTTAGTATCGAATAAATCTACTCTATTTGGGTATGAATTCGGATAAAATTTCGAATATCTATATCCATTAACATCCCTAGTCAACATGTATAGAACTTATCATCGGAGCTTTGTTCTATTTTGATCCAACCACCTAACGATTTAACTCACATCCGTTACGTAATTAGCTAAGGGTTTGATGATTGGTACTTCAGATTTCAAGTTCAAAGTCTAACTGTTTCATATTTCTAGTTTAATTTATTTCTATAAAAAATAAAATCGACGAAACGATTAACATCTCAAAAAAAAAAAAAAAAAAAAAAAAAAAAAAACTCTAACATTTAAAGATTTTTTATTTTGTTATCTAATCTTTTAGTATTATTTTTATGTGATTTATTTGGTCCTGTAAATCACATGAAATACTCTAATTAAGCCTTCTTTTAAATAACACACAAAATTCCAAGTAAAAGAGCCATCAAAATTAAGATTGGACGTAAATAAATTAAAAGATTAGATATTCAAATCAAAATAAGTACATTTTCGTATAAATTTAATACATTTTTTTATCAATGTTCTATCAAAAATTACTCAATTTTTTTTGGAAAAACTTTAAAAAACCCCCTTGTGGTTTCGTAGATTCTCACTTTGCCCCCCTGTGGTTTAAAATGTATCAATTTGTCCCCCTGTGATTTCTTTTTTCTCTTTTTCTTATCAATTTCATTATTTTTTTTTCTTAAATCAGTGATAAAGTTAAAATTAAAGGATACTAAAGTGAATATTTGATAAATCTAGATGGGTATCTAAAGTTTTTTGTATATAATTTAATGAAATATTAACAAAAAAAAGCTATCGAAAAAATAAAAATGAAGTCACTGGGAGGCAATTTGATACGTTTTAAACCAGGGGGGCGTGTTTGAAGTTTTCCCAAATTTTTTTGGGCAAATCCACGTGCATGATAATTAATCACCCACATTACGTCATCTAGCCAACCACATCCCAGCTTCACACGTGCATGCATTAATTATGCCCACCATTTATTTAATTTATTTATTCTCTGTTGACAAAAATATGAAAAAAAAAATAAAAAAAAATAAAAAATGTACACAAATGAAAAACAAATCACGTGGTGTTTCCGAGGGGAATAGGAGTAGAGCTCCCCACGTCTTGTTATATATAATATATAATTTTTTTTCTTTTTATTTCTTTTTTTGCATGCGTTAAAATATATATATATATATACCATGCACGTACTTGTTACAGTGTTGGCTCGTAGAACGTAGACAAATTAGTTAAAGTTCTCCTGTATACATTAATTACTCTCCTATATATATATTCTCTGGCTTTTTAGAGAAGCACTTTTTTAATTTACTTCTAATATATATAAAAAAATGATTAATTACAGTACCGCTCATTGTAAACATATCGAATAACAAATATATCTATATCAAATTTAACTTTTCATTTTTATCCCTATAAAAATTCGGTGATATTCATATTTGCCTATCTGGTTTGTTACAGTTAGGTTATTGTTTATTTTTAGCAGCACATAAGTGAAATGTTATTTTTCTTCTTACAAATATACTCCTCCTAAAGCCCGAACTGTTAGAATTATACAGAAATGCCCTTCCAAAAAAGTATTTTACTCAATAATATAAGATGGGTAAAAAGGTCAATTTAACTCATTCATTAATCAGGATTAAGTATTTTACTTATAGTTAACTATATTTTTCTAACGGATCCTATCAGTAGAGTATATTTGAAAATATGAAGACATTTGCAGGGATAAAAATAAAAAGTTAAATTTTGTAAGGATATATCTGCTATTTGATATGTTTACATAGAGCTGTACGCAATTAACCCAAAAAAATTATTAAAGCCGGCCTCTTTGCACATTAGTCCCTTTCTCATTTCTCTCTCTCTGTATTAAAAATTACATCAATTGCCATTTTACATATGCATTGTCCACATTATCAATTCAACAAAATTTTGTGAAAATAAGTGTGACAGGTAAAATTATTTATAATAATGCAATGAAATTATGTAAATTCAATAAAAATGCTCAATAAATTAACTATCAATTTTAATAGTATTAGCAAATAGGAGATCTCTTTTATCTAAATTTTTTAAATTTGCAAAGTAAATAGATCTTGAGATGTGGAACAGTGTAATATGCCAACTCGTTTTGTGACAAAAGTAGTCATTGTTAAATTATGTAAAATAAATTTTGTTCTCCAAATACTTAAGATATCGGAGAACAGTATTTTTAATATTTATATTCAACTCTCTCTCTCACATCTAGGCTCAAAATTTTTTGATAGGTCTAAAATATGGACTTAATTAAATGAGAAAAAATTAAATAATGACAAGAATCTGGAGGGGCTCGAACTTAGGAATTCCTGTCGTTATTTTCCAAAAGCTTAATTTATCAAAAACAATATTTTAAATATTTTATACCCAACTATTCTAGCATTGTATTTAGTCCTTTAATTATACCAAAGAACTATGTTTTAATTATTTTATATATTCAACAGTTTTAGTATTGTATTTAGTCCTTTAATTAGAGTTTATATTTGTTAGCATATTCTTATGAAAATATAGAGACATATATACAATCATTTTTGTATCCTATATATCCTTTCAAATATGTTTAAGGGAGATTGAGCAATGAATTAAGATGGGTCTTTAGGGTTAACATTGCATATTTGCATGCATTATAGCTAGGGAATTAACAAGTAAGAGCAAGGGAAGTGAGGAGATACCACTCTTTAACTTTATTTTAAGAAGAAAAAGGCATCACCCTTGCTAAAAATGGTAATTGTAGAGAATTTAATTTATTTGAATAGACTATATATAAAATGATCATAAAATATATAATATTTGAACATCCCCTTTTTGAGGTCGTAAGAGCACAACTTGAATGAGTTTAAAGGCTAATTAAGTAGCTGAAGCACAATGTTCCTACCAACTGTATTAGTTTAGGAATGATTCTGAGTAAATATTGCACCTAATTGAGCCCCATGCCGATATGTTTTAAAAATGTAACACAACTGTCGATCGATCGAGCTGCGTACTACCTCTACATGAGGATCTATACTTTTGAGCTTCCATAATTCATCTAACCAAACTCTTGCATAGTTTGAGTTGTTCCTCATGTTGTTACTTTATGGGTACCTTTGGTTGACTTTTTTTTTTTTTTTTTTTGCAATAATAATGTATTAAAATGTCTAAACAAGATTTGAATTTGACTTTTTTTTGTTTGGCTTTAATTGCTGAGCAACTTACAATTAATAAGCTTCAAGACCTTTGAATGGTATTAACTTATAGAGAAATTGGCTAAGACATGTCCTCACCATACTCTTATTACTACTATAAATGGAGTTTATTAATGAATTAATGCTATTACATTTTGTGTTGAATCTCCCAACAATAAAATGTCCCCCAAATCACAAACATAAATTGGAAGTAATTAATGCAGTGGTCTCATTTACTCATCTTCTGATCCATCATCATTTAATGGCCCCCAAACTACTTAAATCTTAAGATAATAACAATTAGTGGATTTGTTATCTTATTAGGGATCAAGAGATATACTCCACATTAAGACTAGTGGTCCACCAACATATGTGTACAATTCAAATATTTTACAAAACCCTAATTAGGGGGATTATAGTTAATTAGTAATTTGTTGATCCAAATAAGGTTGTCAATCCATGCATGTGGGGGAAATTAATGACAACAGTTTATATTAACTTCCAAACTAACTACAAAATTAAAGAAGAACATATAGAACCAATGAGTAATGCTATAGCCCTCTTATACATTATGTAACTTTTCACGAACACACAGATCATATAGAGGATTTTAATTGGACAATTGACGTAATTCACGCGAGGAGATAGGTCAATTCATGGATAGAATTGTCATATTATAACAACCAAAGAAAAGTAACAAAAATGATTATCGCGAATTAAAGTGTTGATAAGTAGTAAAATTTTGCATCAAATTTACCTTTAATTAGAACTTCACCTAATATGTTATAGTGCATGCTCTAAATGTAATAATATTAACTTCATATATATCTACTAAAAAATGTTGTTTCTAAGAGCAAAATTAATACACCCTTGACTACAAATTTTTGGCACCATAGGATTCCACAATGGTAAAACTGTGTTAATGATCATATATAGAATTGTATAAAACTATGTAGTCAATTAAAGATGTATGATGCATTAACTAAAGCATGTAATAAGGGGTCTCATGACCGACTCACCGCGCATCGCGATCGAGATCAGGCAGGCGCACGGGCGTGATACGTGCACCGCTAGATCAATCAATCGACGGCAACGATCGAGAGGAAGGGGGTGATGCAAATAATTTTTTGGCTATTTCCCTAGGAGGGACAAGAATCCTACTAGGGATCACCTCCTCATTAATTAAGGCCATAATTAATTATAATTATAATTATAATTCATAAGGAAGATGTAGTTTAATTTTTTATTGAGCACATGCATGGTAGGTGTAAGTAGCCAAATTGTATTTGTAAGCTTCCAACAC
The DNA here is from genome assembly GCF_001540865.1 of Ananas comosus. Taxonomy (NCBI): domain Eukaryota; kingdom Viridiplantae; phylum Streptophyta; class Magnoliopsida; order Poales; family Bromeliaceae; genus Ananas; species Ananas comosus. Next base: position 14,131,769 of record NC_033625.1, read on the forward strand.
ATTTCTTCCTCTATTCTAATTGTTTTTACAAGTTGCTTAGAATAAATAGAAACCTGTATCCTATTTCAAGATGATTATATTTTTTTTTTTCCCTTGTAATTTGAAATGAATGTAAGGTAGGGGTCCACTAGAAGCTCCATTCAGAATAATGAAATTTCAGAAAAAGAAAAAGAGAAAGAAAAAAAGATGTGTGTTAATTGTTTATTTTTTTCCTTTTCCCTAATTAATGAATATAGTGTCTACCAATATTATAATAAGTAACCCATATTTAGGGTTTCTACCAGGTACTTCTAACTATTGTGCATTAATTATTTAATGAACTCTTAATTTGCAGCTCCCTTAGTAGTCAAGCAAAATGGTGTTAAATAATAAGGGCCACAATTAATCACCCACTAATAATCTAGTTTAAATATTATATATATAGTGTCAAATTAGGTTTTGGCTGACCCATTAAATGTTTATACATGTTTCCACACATCTTTAGTACTGTTACAGATATGGCATTCAAAGAATTTAATTCTTAATTATATAGCTTTATGATCACAAAGTGCACTTTTTTCCCATTTTAGCATGCACAGTAGATCACTATATATATAACCCTTCTAAATTATGTTTCTTTGTAGCTTCTCAATCTATTTAAATGAATCTTTCTTGCACTATTAGCACTTGGGGACTTTGCATCAACTTACACAGTTCAAATTGATCACCGAGCCCTTCTCACTTGTTTAGCGAAAGGGTATCTAAATCAATGATCCACACCATCAGATCGATGTGATCATCTGCCAATTCTTTGGCACCTTCTCATCTGTACGTAGGGTTGTAATTCTAGTTGATCTTTTATTTATAAACGCGTTTGCACTTCAGATGAGGGTAATTAGTGCTTGAAATAAGAGGTCTAATCCACCACAAGCCTAACATGTGAATTTCAAATAAATAGGAGGAAGTTAAATGATACATAGAGTCAAGATACCTACCTCTAGCTAGTTCCATATCAAGAAACTTCTACTCTAATAGCTTAAGAAAGAGGAGGAGGTATCCGAGTCCGTCTTAAATGATCGATATCAGTTTCATAAGTTTGTCAAACCACGTAATCAAATTAAAACTTCATTAGTTTTCTCTTCCATTACCTCTGCTCTGCAATCAATATGCATGGCATGATTCATGTAATTTCTATTATGCGTGTGAGCAAGTGTGTTAAGATTATTTCTGATTGCCACTTCTTATTATATTGATCTTTTAGAAATCATACATGCATAATGCGCCAAAATGTAGGTTGCATTGAATTAATGTACCCTAGCTCGAAATAGGCTTCTAACCTTATAAATCACCCTTGAGAGAAAACACACCATAAAATTATCTCAACATTTCTCTTAATTTGTTGATTTTGGCACTTAAAGCTACTATTTCTGAGAAAAATGAATCCATATAAAAGATACACTACAATAGTTATTATATAATCATTACTCATCAGAATTTCAAATGAGAAATTTGAATACACTCTGTCAAAAAGAGAGCAAAAATAAGCCTTAACTGCAATTATAACTATGGTTACATATCCGAAAGATATAAAACTAAGGAGAACAAACAAAATATAATTAAGGGCCATTTCCTTAATTTCTCTCCAACACTAGTTATTAATTGAGCTCAAATTAATCTGTATATATATATCTCTTTATATTTGATCTCTTTGCATGAGGAAGTTCCTATGTATAAATATTTAACCTTTTTATGATATATTAGTTTAATTCTTCTCCTCCATATGCTCCATGGAGTTCACTTCTTAGAGTTTGAGCTCATGTCTCTTTGAGAGCACAAAATGGCATCAATGGCCTCCCTAACTTGTGAAATATCCGGCACTTTTCCCCCTTGCGCAGGCCAAAACTCGTCGGTCGACAACACCTGCACAAATTTAAGATCGAATGCAATCGTTCACGAATCTCTTTCGCCAAATTAAACAAGGAGATCGAGCTAGTCGAGAGGAAAGAAATAAATATGTATGTATGCATCTATACCTTCACTTGCAATTGGAGGAACTTCACATAATTTATGGCTTTCTCGAGCATTGTAACCAAATCAACCTACGAAAGAGTTCGTGGCGAAAGGATTTAAGAACATATATAAGAAAAATATATGTATGAAGGGGTTGTTTTACAGATGAGGCTCACTTTTGTTCCATTAGGCACAAGATCTTGCAAAATCTTGAGGCGCTCGCTAATGCGCTCTCTCCGAACCTGTTACAAAATATAACAAGTAATAAAAGTTGAAGTTCATCAATTGCTTGCATAATTCAATAATCTTACTAACTAGTTAAACTTTATAAGAGATTGTAATGTTTAGATAAATCAATTATGCAACAATAGATTGATTGTACGTTATATGTATAAGTTAATTCGCACACCTTTGCTGCAACGCTTTGTGGATCCTTCGGTGGCGTAGGCTTCGTCTTTGTGTTCCTGTTGATTCCGCGTTGCTTCTTCGGAGTCGGCATCTCGTGATCACCCTATGCGAATAGTAACTAGTGCACATTAACATATGATCCCTAAATGGTAAACCATATATGGAATCACTTAATTCTTCAATATATACAATAGAAGAATCACGTTGAACATAAAATATATATATATAAAAAGCACCGTTCTCTGATAGCTTAAGGTTTTAGAGAAAATCAGTTATTTAACAACATTCTTTAACAAATTGAGCTGATAATAACCGCATAAGGGCGCTTTTGAGAGAGCTTGTCTTGCCGCGAAACCTCTTGCGCGCCGTTCATGGAGATCGAACTCGGATGTAGCAACGCAAATTGCTCTTCTCCGTACGCGTCATCCTTTGCGGCGCTTCTCGTCTCGTAACTATGATCGTGAACAATCCAAGAATACTCAAAGCTAGATTGATTCATGGTGTGATTTTGATCCATTGCATTGATCCACACATCACATTCCTCCTCTTGGTCGTTGTGATTCGCGTAACTACTATGCGGAAATTGATCCCCTAGGTCGAAGCTGAGCACCGAAGATGTCGAGTAGGCCCAACAACTATCAGACTTCGTCTTCGAGCTGCTCAAGCCGGAGTGTGCTTCTTGCGGTGGAGAGTTGAGCACTCCGAGCGCGAACGATGCACTAGAAGACGAGTTGCTAGTGTCGGCGAGGATCGGAGGGAGCCCCTCGCAGTAGCTCACCTCATTGAGCAATGAAGAAGTGTGGCGATGGCCTTTATAGCCGAAAAGCTCGAGGGAAATGGTGTCGTAGATCGAATGCGGCCTCGTCGACTCTTTCGGTGCTTGCTCCTTTGCAAAAGCCATGGAGAGAGAGAGAGAGAGAGAGAGAGAGAGAGAGATTCTGGCAAAGATGGGCTCAAGGAAGAAGAGAAGCTTACATATATATACTCCTTTGTGAGAGTGCTTAGTGATATTGTGAATGCATGGCCAAGTGATCTCAATCTTATTTTATGGGTAAATTGCAAGTTTGGTTCTCAAACTATGAGTCAGATGGCACTTTGATTATCAAACTTTAATTTATTATAATTTTTTATTCGAAATTTCAGAATTACAGCAATCAAGTCCTATAAGGCTAATTTAGCTTACTAAATATCGATACACTGCTAATGTAAAAGTGATACAGCAGCACTGTGATCAATGATGCGCCCAATAACACAAACGTTATATTATTTTTACATTTAGTCAACTGAATTGTGTTGCAGAATTTAATTTCAACAATTGTGAGAGTTCAAGTTAGAAATTATAATAAATTAAAATTTGTGAATCAAAATATCACTTGTCTTATAATTTGAGGACCAAAGTGTAATTTATACTGCTTTATTAGAGAGAGAGAGAGAGAGAGAGAGAGAGAGAGAGGGAGGTAGGCATTAACTTTGGAAGCTTCAAGTCTCTAGTAGGGATTGCTTCAAGTCTCCAGGGATTTTAAATTAAACTAATTACCAAAAGCATTAATTGTGTGTAATAAATAATTCATGCATGTACACATATATATTATTAATTATTATACAGATTGAGTTTGGTGGGGATGTTTTCATGTAATAAGTTTGAAGGTCTTCATCCTAACACATGTATTAAATTTAATGATAAAACTTTCAAATTGAAGGTCGACATTGTCGAATGTGATCTGAAATATTTAAACGGCTTAGAAATTGATTAGTTTTAAGACTCATCAAAAGTTTTTGCCTCGAAATATTCAAAATTTTTAATCTTGATCATGTAAAGATTTTAAATTAATATTAGAACTTCTAATTTTGACTTATTTTATCTGTGCTTTCTATGGGTTAAAGATTTTCAAATAATTCTATTACCAAGTATTTTGCTGATGATAATTATAATTTTATAAATGAAAGCAGAAACATAAATGGGTACAAACAATTGAGCACAGTCTTTTGCAAAGAGTTTTTTTTTTTTAGAAAATATGTACAAAACTATTCTCTAGCAAAAGTAGAAAAAGAAACAGAACAAATCCAAATAGCCACAAAATTTTAAAAAAAGTTTTTATAAACTTTAATTTATTATAATTTTTGACCCATACTTTCTATATTGATGTGATCAAATCCTCCGATGTATTTAGTTGGCTGAATGATGATGTGTCGTTGATGCGATAATGATGTGATTTCTTAGTCACATTTCTCGTCATCAGCTATAATACTGCTATGTCAATACTACATTAGCCGCGCATCATTATTTGATAGACTAAATTGTACTATAGGGTTTTATTACAACAAGTTAGAAAGTAGGTGATGAGACAAAATTGCAACAATTTAAAAAGTTGGAGCCAAAAATTTGTAACAATTTAAAATTTGAGGACCAAAATATCATCTAACTCATTATTTGAGGACCAAACGTGCAATTTACGCTAAAAATTATGTACCAAAGTACTCTTGCTCTTCTCTCCCTTCTTCCTCTTCCCAAATAGGGATGTCAATGGATAAAGATATCCGAAACTTTTTTCGAATCCGAACCTAAATCTGAATAGGGCAGATTTATCCGATGCTAAACGGATATAGTTTCGAATACAGATACAAAAAATAAAAAACACTGCAGATTTGAATTTGAGTATGGATTTTATCTTTGCGCCCGACACAAAACCGAATTGATTTTAGTTTTATAGAATATAATATGAATATTTGATATTCTATTTAAATTTATATTTTAACTAATATTTTTGATTTAATATAATATGTTTTGAAATATAGTACATAAAAATAGTTATTCGGGTTCGGATTTGGAACGTTCTTGATTTAAAATCTGTCGAATTCAAGCTGAGATATAAATTTCAGGTTTTGATAGTTGGATCGTAGGATCCGATTTTTTGTTAATGGATCGATGATCAATCTGATCAGTTGACGTCCCAAGCCCCGAATGAAGAGACACAAGCTGCGGATCTAATCGCAACCCCACGTCTAAGATTCCATAAATTAATTTTCGTCTCTCTCTCTCTCTCTCTCTTCTCTCTCTATCTCTCTCTCTCTCCATAAAATTAAGAGTTCTACATCACGTGGCGCTGAAAGCCACGTGGTTTTATATATATATATATTATATTTATATATATATATATATATATATTATATATATATATTATATATATAAATTGAGCTTCTATTTTTAAAAGTATCAAGTCATTAGTGCTTGTATGTTTTTAGCCCTTGGATTAAGGGATATGCGGTTAACATGATGTGGACCCCTTGAGGTTAAGTGGGTGGTTGACTATAGTTAATCTAACGGGTGAAAATGATCAAAGGCGTAGATTCAACGGTAAAAAATTTACAAGCACCAAATACTTGATACTTTTACAAGCCCATAGCCGGACTATAATATATATATATATATATCATATATATATATATATATATATATATATATATATAATTGAGCTCTTATATTTTTAAAAGTATCAAGCTATTGGTGTTTGTAGCGTTTTTAGCCATTGGATTAAGAGAATATGCGGTTAGGATGATGTGGGCCCTAGGGTTAAGTGAGTGTGGTTGAATAGTAATCTAATGGCTGAAAATGATCCGAGTTATATATATATTATATATATATTTATATATATATATATATATATATATGCATTTTTATGTATATATATATAGAGCGAGAAAGAGTTCGGCTGCTATGCTATCGATAGCACAAAGTATTTGGTGCTATCCAAGTTTCTGCCGTTAGATTAACCCCTTTGATTATTTTTATCCGTTAGATTATACTATTCAACCAACCACCACTCAACCTAGGGGCCCACATCATTCTAACTACAATTTCTCAATCCAAGGGCCGAAAACCTAATACACCAATTGCATATGTATGATGAGTATCCAACCTAGTTCTATATATATATATATATATATATATATATATATATATATATATATATATATATATGCTATAATACTGTCGATAGTACTAAGCGCTTGATGCTATCGGGTTTTCGGCTCTTGAATAAAAAGATGTGCGGTTAGAATGATAGTGGTCTCCTAGGGTTGTTGAGTGAGTGGTTGATTGAATAGTATAATTTAACAGGTGAAAATGGTCAAAGGGATAGATTTAACAATAAAAAATTCGATAGTACCAAACGCTTGGTACTATTGATAGTATAGTAACCGAACTCTCTCTCTCTCTATATATATATATATAATAAGAGTTGGGCCGAAATGTTATCGGTAGCAAACAAATTTTGTTGCCACCCATTTGTTTTCGATGATGGAGCCTTCAAGTTGACGATCATTTTTGTGTCCACTTAATGGAGAAGAGAATAATATCGAAAAAGTATGAAATTTTGTTTCTAAATGCTTCCAGTGGTATAGATCATATTCGACAGTATCGATCATCGATTTGAAAGTACGATCATCAAAAATAAATAGATGGCAATGGAGTTCGTTTACTACTAATAGTAATCCCGCTCAACGCTATATAATAATAATAATAATAACAATAATAAAGCTTTCTCCTCGTGTTATATATATATATATAACACAAAGAAGAGACTTGCTATGCATTTAATGCAGCTTAATTTGATTTTTTTAAAATTTTTTATATTAGTTTCTTGTCACATCAGAGTGTAGAAGCTGAGATGAGAATTGCGGCTGCAGCAACTTAAGCATGCCATGCATGATGCATGCCCACCACCACTTTCAGAAACCCTAGACTCCACATTCTCTGCTCTACTATATGTACCTCCTATAAATATATATTTTTTTACTATTTTTTTTTACTTTCAAAAATTTATATATATTTTATTCTTTTAAAATTTCAGAAATATCCTGATGAACGACCAAATTATTTTTACTTATATTAGAAAAAAATAATTTTTTTATTTTTTTTATTTGAGCTTTTTTATGGTTATTAAGTTAAAAATTTTATCAAAATGACCACGTATATTAATAGACTATATACCAAAGTCATAGCTGTTGGGACTGTATTTACAAGACGACTCGAACTGCATGCATAAACCAATCAACAATAGAAAGAAAAAAAATCAAATTGCAAAAAATAAATAAAAAGTATTTCTACCAACTGTGCTAAATATTAAGAACACGAAACGATTGTGAATTAGTTGAGAGAATCGAAAACCTAAATATTTCTGAAAGTGGAGAGTATTCATGTCCAAGAGTAGCAATTCAATCTGAGATACTCAGCAAGTTGTCTTCCAAACACAAAATCACAAAAAAAACAAAAACAAAAACAAAAAAACAGACCTGCAAATAGTTCACAGCTTGCGCAGAAAATTCAGATTGCTGCAGTACATAAGTTCAGAGGATTCTGAACCAGATAGACTCGATGCGCACCGAAAACTCAACATCGCAATGTCTTAACTTCAACTTAGATTCACAGCCAATACCGACAAAACGAAAGGTTATGATCTGAAAATGACACCAACAACAGCCAATACCGACAAAAAGAAAGGTTATGATCTGAAAATGACACCAACAAAAGCCCAAAATATTACGAGTTTCTTGGCATTTATCTGACACCACACATCCTCTTGATGCAACAACAGGAGATTATTTGATACACGGCAGCATTTTCGATACGATAATACACATGGAGGATATCAAAATATAGAAGTAGGGTTGGATCCATGGCGACCGCAACGCAAATTTCTTCAAATTCAATTCCCATAAAAGGCTGATACAACATTATTTCCATCGCGGTGGAACACATTTATTTCGGTATTTTTACGCAAGCATGGATCCTAAACCTCCAGCTATAGTTACAAGCATAGCCCCCAATATTTTTTTCCCCTTTCTCCCTCGCAGTTTCGTTTGAGAATTTCGCGCATGAGGGGCTTGTTTTTTCCCCTTAGGAATCGTGGTTTGGGAAATAATGGCCACGGCCCCTGCCCATGTAGCCGTACCCCCTGCCCATGTAGCCGTACCCCCTGCGACCGTAGAAGCCCTGTGCCCGACCACCGCCGCCACCGCGATAACCCCGTCCGCCACCACCTCGCATCGGCCGGTGCCTTGGGAAATCACCGAAAGTCTGTAGGAAAAACAAAAACAAAAACAAAGTGGTAGGACATGATATATATTCCGTAAGGCCCAGCTGGACCTTTTGTAAAAGCACTTTTTAGAAGAACTATTTGACAAAGCTCTAAAATGTTTTTCTTAACTTCAAAAAAAAAAAAAAAAGAAAATTCTAGAAGAGCTTCAAGAATTGGGGATTGGGGTTTTGTTCTTTTGGATCTTAGAAGCTAATTTTTTTGCTGGCTTCCTATCACAGGTAAAAATCTCCGAACTTAAACATTTGTTAGACATCTGACTTCTGCTTCTCGAGTAGAAAAGCAAATCTGAAGCCAAGTCTAAAAAGCATTTAAAAGCCATGAAAATGGCTTCCACCATATACGTACCTCCGTATCAATTCTCAGCTGCTCAGAAAACCTGGTCCGCCCATTCCGTGCCCCCCGGTCCATTGAACCACAAGACAGCGAATCGAAAAAGTCGTCTTTAACATAAACAGGCTATACAGGGAAAAGGAAATAAAAAAAAAAAAAGGGGAACAAAATTATTGTTGTTAGCAACATTAAGGATAAGGAGGATGTAATCCGTAAAAGAAAGCGAAACAAATCTCCAACCTTAACCTCTGACTTAATAGCCTCTGCTTCATCATAGTCCAGAGCAGCGTCATCTTCATCCTCTCCCAGTTCTCCATCCGTATCTCTTAACTGGGCTTTGTTTTTACCAAGATGGCCCCATACTTCGTCTTTTTTGAACTTCTCATTCATCGCCGTGAAATCAAAGTCTTCAGTGAAGTTCGTAACAGGACGTGAATACTGATGGAGCAAAAATATAATTAGGGTTTACAAATGGTGATGATAGCAAATAGAGGGATAAAAATATAACAGTATAACTCTGCAGGTGCATTTAAAGAGCGTACAACACTACTCAAATTCCAAAATGCAATGGAGAGAATTTTTTGACAGATGGAAACTTAAGAATTGGCAAATGATGCGCTAGGAATTAAGTTGGAAATATGGATAATGTAACTTCACAAAAACAAGGTGAATTAACCAGCAAAATACCCATGACTATCGTGAATGGTTAAAAAAAACAGGGAAAAACTGAGAACTCCAATTTCTTAATAAAATAGGCTCAGATCTTTAACTAGCACGCAGCTAAAACTGAGGTAGACCTGCAGTGCACCCTAATTTCACGATTTGAGATCCACTTGGAAATGTTGAGAGAATTCGCAAAAATAAGGCAGTAAGGGGAGAATTTAACAATAAGCTGTTTGGCATTTCAGTAGTTTAAACATGTGCTTGTGTAAAGTACGTGTTTTGCATACATGTATCTATGCAACCACCCCCACCCCCACCTGCCCTTCTTCCCCAGAAGATGTCTAGTAAAAGTTACATGCCTAACCATACTATAATGCATTATAGTTTAAAAAGCATGAAGTGCAACAAGGCACGAGGTGCAAGGAGCGCGCGCACCAAGGAAGATGAGGTACAAATTCTCACAAAGCTTCGGAAAATCAAGATAATCACTAAAACACCTTAAATTTTCTTGGTAACTAAGATAGAACGACCACACTTCAAATCGACATCCTATGTAAAAGTTAATTTAAGTTAAACCCTAAACCCTAGACCCCAAACAAAGCTGCTAATGAAGTTACCAAACCATATTAGGTTTTAATAAGTAAAGCCAAGCCCATGGAAATGATAAAATATGCATCATTATAGATGATCGCACGGAAAATGTGCGGTGGCTATGCTTTTAAGCGAGAAGGAAATGACATACTCCGGTCCCTCTTCCTCTTCCACGGCCCCTGTTGTTGTACTGTGGGTATGAGACAGCTCCATTAATCTGGAAAACAAATTATTACATCAATATTCATTAAGATTAACATAGTATCAAATATAAGGGTTTAGCACATTTCGATTAAATCAAGCTTATAACGTTTAAGAAAGATTTAAAATCATGAACCATTTGGCAAGTATTTCATTTGCTTGTTGAAATTACTAATGAGCACTGAAACTCTTTAGGCGCTATACTAATGAAAAGGATCAGATAAGCCAAAAGTTGAACAAACTAAGCTGAAATAGACACAAACGACTACTCTCAGAATAAAAAATAATTGATGCAATTACTAGAATAAAACTCACATACCTTCTGAGGAGTTGGCTCTGGAGGTGGCAACAGTGGCTCCCTAGTCTCTCTGGAAGTATGCTCTGACGGTTCAGGCAATAGAGGTTTGCTCTTAGTTTCCAACGGTTTAGCTTCTTTCTCTTTAGGCGCTTGCAAGGGCGGAGATGAAGCGACCGTCGAGGGAGCAGTTTGCAAAGGCTGACCTAGCGTAGTAGGAGCTGTCTGTGAAGGCTGACCTGGGTTCGAGGGCCCGGTCTGCAAAAGCTGATCTTGAATGGAGGCCCCAGTCTGCAAAAGCTGACCTAGCATCGCCAGCGGAACCGAAGTCTCCACCTGGACCCCGCTAGATGAAGAAACAGACATACCAGGAACTAGTTTAGGCACAGTTTGATAAGCCAAAACTGGGCCGGGAACCGCTACAGGCTTGTTGCTGACAATAGAAGGAGCACTTGGAGATATGGTTACATCGTTTTCAACGTTAGGTGTTAACGGTTTCAGAGGTACATTTGGCAAAGTGTTATTGGGTGATGTAGTAGGTGGCAACATAGTAGAGGTTTGACTTTGACTTGTAGTGGCAGTACTTAGAGAAGGTTGTAGTAAAGAAGGGGGAAACTCCGGTAAATTCTGAGATGATAAATTCGGTAACGACGGTAACGATGCATTCATTGTAGGGTATTGTAGAGGCAATCCAGGTGGCGGACGTAGCAGAGATGGTGGTTGTTGTAAATGAGGAGGTGCGTTTGATGGTGCATAGTAACCTTGCCAGTACATTGGCGGAGCTAAGCCCCCACCGGGCTGATACGGAGGGAAACTGGCCTGAAACGTCGGCCTTTGAAGCCCTAATGGGACAGTGTGGGAATTGAGATCGGTTATGTTTCCAGTTGTAATAGATGGCAACGTTGAAGTTGTAGACGTTGTGTGCGAATAATGCGACTGCATAACAGAATATTAGATAATGAGCCACAACTAGAAAAGATAAAAGTATGAGAATGATGTCGGATAGTGCAATAATTTTACCTGAATAATAGCGGGATCGTTGTGGACAGAAGTAGCTTGAGCTGGCGCTGGCGCTGGCGAGGACTTAACTTGCAAGTCCTGCGGAAAAAGCAAGTAATTTGTAAATTGCAAAATGCATCAGGGATTCTGTAAATGTAAAATTTGACAATACTTCAAAATTATACTTCAGGAAATAATTTAACAAAGTCGGAAGTCATTAAATTTATATGTACCTCCATGAATCAAAAAAACGCTAGTGGCTTAGAAAAGCTCATGACTAAGGGTGTGTTTGTTTGGGTGAAAGTGAGAGGGAAGTGGAGAGGGGGGAAGTTGTTTACGCCGTAAACTATCACTTCCGTTGTTTGTTTTGCCGTAATTTTATTACGGCCGAAAGTCGAGTTCACCCAAAATAGGGTAATTGACTTCGCCCTCCCACGGGGCGAAGTCAATTCCGGTGAAGTGCAAAGAGGCAAAGGAACTTGTTAAATTTGGTTAGGTAATGTGATCAAATTTGGTTAGGTAAGTTTTAATATATTTTTTGTCTAATTTGTATATTTAGAAAATGATAAAAAATGAATTTGTTAAATGTTAATAATTTTTTAACTTTAGAATTTTATTTGTTGCATTATTATAATTTATATGCAAACAAATAATATAATTTTTTAAAATTTTATTTTATAATTATACATATATATAATTATATACATATATAATTATATTAATTTTTATTTATTATAATTTATTATTCACTAAGTTACAAAATAGACAATAATATCACTTCGGAGGTAAGTATACCGGGGGTGGAGAGCTACACTTTTTACGTCATCTACTTCCTACTAAACAAACAACAGAACTCACAGAACTGCACTTCCACGGTTAGAAACAAACAGCGGAAGTGAATTAATTTTCACCTAAACTCCACTTCAACCCAAAGTCCACTTCTACCCAAAGTCTACTTACGTTGAAACAAACATGCCCTAAGTGTGTTACGTCGTAATTTGAAGCAAGGGGTTATCTCATCGTCTACTACAAACAGAATGAGATAAATGTTACGATATATTTTATCTATATTAGGATGTTACGATATATTAGGATATTGTGTTTTATTGCCTTATATAGAATAGTATCATTGCCTTCTATAGAGTAGGATTATATAACATGTAATCCTAGTTATACTCTTACTATAGTAGTCATTGTTACTATAGTAAGACAATCTCTTGTACTATATATATTCATTAATACAACTCAAGAGGGTATGCACTTTTGCCCTTCTTTCAATAAAGCCATCTACCAAGAATATTAGAATATAGTCCTAGTTGTCCATTCCATCTTTCTATCAAGCCATACATCTTAGTGACATAAGACTGAATGGTTTTTTAAGACAAACAGCTGACAACCTTATAAACAGCAAAGCCAGTCAAAATCGTGTAGCAGTATCAAAACATCGCTCAATTTCACCGGTTTATTGAGATGGCAAAACATGCTTCCAGTGCTTTTGGCTGTTCGGCCGCAAGAACAGCAACCTAAGAAAACCTACATTCCACCATGCGGCCGTGTCACCCTAACCAGCGCTTTTGCTCATCGCAACGCGATCACTAGGCCAAAGAGGCCCTTCATAACAATGGAATTGCTAAGAAGTAGAATAGAAGGATTGCACTAATGCTCTCTAGATGTATTATATGTTCATGTATCATCCACATTAAATCCATCAGGCATGTCATTATTAGGAGAAAGATAGCAGGAGTACAAGGTTAAATTGTCCTTTAATTCCCTATGATCCAGTGTAAAAGATGCCGCCAACTTAAACAAAGAAAACTAGGAGACCATAGTTGTCACCTACTTAATCACCAACTTATGCATTACAAGTATATTAATAATATACTGCATTTGAATTTTCAATTACCTTAATATCAGTGCCACGAAAGAGGATATACTCATAAATTTTGTCACTAGCAGGAATTTGCTGGCCATCTTTCTTTCGTCCTTCAGTTCCAAATAATTGTACTACAAGAGAAGAAGAGAAGAAATAAGAAATTCAAATTAAAGAGATACATTGAGGTCAAAACTGAAACAAGCTACGCAACTAGGACCTGTTAGTTTTCCTGTAACTGATCTTCAGATTGAAAAACTTTCAGTTGAACTAAAGTTCAGATGAAAAAGAAATTTGCTCCATTGTTTGTTTGATGGGAAGTCAACGGCTTTCGAATTGTAGTTATCGTTGTGTTTGCTTTATTGAAAATTTACACACTACATTAAAGAGTGAAAAAAACTAACAGCAGTTAATTTTTTTACTAATTTTTTCTTTCTCTTTCTTGTCCATAATTAACTTCGCCACCACCAAGGGCTAAGTCAATTACGGCGTTTTAGGAAAGTGGTGTTACGCACGAATTTAATTTATTGCGAACCAAACAACAGAAGAGGGCATTTTATAGCCAAAAATAACTTCACCCCTCCACTTTTCGTGAAACAAACATGCCCCTTGCTGCATACGACATCAGTAGGTTGGACAAAAGAATTAGATATATGGAGTTATAATAACCCAAAACTCATACAAAAATGTCCCCAAACAATCTTCGAATAATATTTGGGATATGGTTTGTAAGAAGGTTGCATGGACATCTTCAACAAAAGAGTTATAGGAAAAGTAGAGGCCCTCTATTTTTCCGAAAAGTACAAATGGATACCCTGATATATCATGATTTCAGAACCGACGATTATAATATACATTGAATTTCAAGAACTAAATGGCACAATAGTAAAAAATTTCTTAATAAGTCTATTGACATCCAAACAACTACGCATGAAATCAGGTCATATAAAACTTATCACCAAAACATATTTACAAATTATAGTTATAATAATGCTCAATCCAACATGCCCTTAGTCAGTAATACCCTAAAGGAGAGAACATGTGCGAAGTTTTTTTTTACAAGCAAAAAGAGAACTTGTCTCCAGAAAAAATATAACAAATGACAATAAAAAATATAACATTAAATAGAAATGTTGATCCGCAAAGCAGCATCAACGTTATTGTAACAACATAGCTGTAAAATCTATTAAAATAAATTGAAGCACAAAACAACCTATGCTTATTATAACCACCCATAAACTCCTTTTCAACTCTTCAATCGGAGAAAGCTATTTGATTTCCTTATCCTTATTATTAGACCTCTTCCACTATATGTAATAAATTAGATGAGAAATATTTTAAAAAAAAAAAAAGAAAGAAAATGGATTCTTTTTATTACACATACATAAAAGCTGACTCTCTCGTAACAAACAACAATAGGGAATCACAAAAGAGGTGAATGGTCTTCTTTATACTTAATGCTTAAAGATAATTACTGACAAAGTTATCTTTTGCTGCTGAAATAACCCATAATATCATCCAACTACCTCCCTTTTTGCTGCCCAAATCATCATTGACATCATTCCAAAAACCTTCGCTCAAAAACTAATAGCTTACAAAAGGAAAGCAAGAAACAAGAAGCCTCAAATGTGATTCTTAGAAGAAAGGGAAGTCTCGGTCATTGCTTTGCACGAGCCAAAATAAGGCAATGAAAGTATGCTATGGAACATGGGCCAAATATGATTAATTTCACCTAAATCATTTAAAATTTGAGGCTTTGTGTTCATGAATCAGCACTAAAGTCTAAATTCATGATAGCAAGAAGAGAGGAACTATGCTTCGTCTATCTAAATAGCAAAAAAAAACGCTTGAATATATAAACAGAAATGTTCCTTTTTTATTTTCTTAATAAACCACCAAAAGGAATCTCTTTTCTCATTTGCGGAAAAGAAAAATACATAACTGATGTATGATCATGAGAGTAAGAGGTTGCACATATCATTTTCAATGTTAATAACTAAAGTAGCAAAGTAGCTAAACAAACATAAGGCGATAAAATATTGTACGGACAAGTAATCCAACCAAATTAATATAATTTCAACTTCATGTTTCATTCAACACCAAGTCAAACTAACTGATGCAGAGCAAAATTTTGATGGAATGCAGAATCTATTTACTTTTTATTTTTGGAATTATTATTTTTGTTAATTTATTTTAGAGATTTTTCCCAAAAAAAAAAGTTAGGTTTCTTCTATATGGAATAAATTTCTAAAAATTAGAAATATGGTTTAGGGCTTATTTTCAATATACTCTACAAGAAATGATCCTTAAAATCTTAGGATTTGATTTACTGTTCGCAACAGCTTTTTATATTCTGCCAAAATTAAAAGAATAAATTGTAAAAATTACCCCAAAACATCATCAACAAACACATCTTTACATCACCAAAACATCTAAACGGAATCAAGGACTAGGGTTTATACCATCTGCAGTTTTGTACATTTTGCCCAAGATTAAGAAAAAAAAAAATTATACTAAAAATTGCCCTACAAAATCATCAAAGAACCCATCTTTAGAACACCAAAACATCTTCATGGGCTTAACGAATTAGGGTTTACAGTTTGCAGTAGTTTTCAACATAATTTTTACTCAAAATTTAAAAATAATAATAATAATAATAATAAACTACCCTACATAATCATCAAAGAACCCATCTTTTCCAACACCAAAACATCCTAAATGGGTTAACGAATTAGGGTTTTCCGTTCTCAAAAGTTTTTCTACATTTTAACGAAAATAAAATAATAGATTTGTAAAATTACACTAAAAATCATTAAAAAAAAACCACATAGTTACAACACGGAAGCACCTAAATGGAATTAACGAATTAGAGCCTACCATTCGCAATAGTTTTCAACATTTTACCCCGATTTTTTTTTTAAAAAAAAAAATTAGAAAAATTGCCTTAAAAATCATCAAAGGACACATCTTTTACGACACAAAAACATCCACATGGGAACAAGGATATCGGGTTCGCCGTTTGCAATAATAGATTTCTACATTTTACCCAAAATTTGAAAAAAAAAAAGAAAAGAAAAATAAACATCTTTACGACACCAAGGATCAACGAACTAGGGTTTATACCGTTTCTGAGGCCGATGCTCGACTCCTCGGTGTTGATGTTGAAGAGGATCCCTTCGTACCGGATCTCGCTCTTCGACGTGAGGCTTATGAGGCTCCCGATGTACGACTCCACCGAGGGGGCCCCCGATCGCCCCGCCTCCGCCGCCATCGCCGCCGCCACCGCCGGAGAAGAGAGAGAGAGGGAGTGGGAGTGGGAGAGGGAGAGGGAGGGGTTTGGGGGATTTTATTGTCGCCTCCAAGTATAACTCATTCGACGACTCTGTTCGGAGCACTTTCCTATAGTGCGGTAGTGGTGGGAGAATTGCTACGGATACTTAGAATGTACCCAGAAGTGTATGCTTGTGGCCGGAAATTTACAATTATCCCCCTTTCAAATGGAACATATTAGCATTTGAGACATATTTTGGGTTTTTTTTGGGGAAAACTTCAAACACCCTCCCTGTGGTTTCACATTTTTTTATTTTAGTACCCTGTGGGACCTTGTGGTTTCGCACTTTCTCACTTTAGTACCCTATGGTTTAAAGTGTATCAAATTAGTACCATGTGATTTTATTTTTGTATCAAGTTAGTACCCTATAGTTTTATTTTTCTCTTAATGAAATATTAAACCACAGGGTACTAAAGTGAGAAAGTGCGAAACCACAAAGTACTAACTTGATACACTTTAAACCATAGGATACTAAAGTGAGAAAGTGCGAAACCACAGGGTACTAACTTGATACACTTTAAATCACATGATACTAAAGTAAAAAAAAGTGAAACCACAAAGGGGGTATTTGAAGTTTTCCTTTTTTTTTTAATAAGGGTAAACTTTAAATACCACCCTTAGATTTGCATTTTTTTACTTTGGTACCCTATGATTTAAAGTGTATTAATTTAGTATCCTATGATTTCATTTTTCTCTTTTTGTCAGTCCCTCCGTTAACTTTTCGTTAAATTATATACAAAAAGTTTCAGATACCCGACCTCGAGTTTATCAAATATTCACTTTAATATCATTTAGTTTTAATTTTATTACTAACTTAATGAAATAAATTAGTGGAGGGGATAATAAAAAAAGGAAAATGAAACTACAGGTTACGAAACTAATACAGTTTAAACCATAGAATACTAATGTGAGAAAATGCGAAACCATAGGGTGGTATTTGAATTTTTTTTTAATAATTCAAAGAATGTGAAATGAAGGTTTAATTTACTCTATTAACATCAAATTTCAACCGTAGGATTTAAAGAGGAGAAGGAATTTGAGCCGTTCGCAGGAAATGATGGTGAATCACTTGATGGCAATTTTAACCGTTCGATTGGAGGCTATGAGGACATCTCCGCCGTCCCATAGATGGAAAAAAAAGTAAATAGTTCAATAATTTTCGAATATGTTCGAAAAAAAAATTGTGGAATCAAATATTATTTTGTATTTTTATTAATAGTTTCTTATTTCTAGTAGTACCACCACAATAAAAACTGTAAATTTGTTTTATCAAATACTTTATTAGATAACTCTACTATTACGATTATATAAGCCAGCAACAAAAGCAAAATCTTGTACACCATAACCTTTTTGGCTTAAACGGGTCGGGTCAGTATCTTGTCCTGTGGCAGGAGGTCATGTGAGCCGAGTCATGTTCGAAATGGCATGAGACTGGCTTGGGCCGAGTCATATTTAAAGTGGCGTAAGGCTGGTTGGGCCGAATCACAATCGAGATCCGTAAACGTTGTATTTATATGTTTTAAGCGAATTAGTTGCGTATTTTTAACAACTCGAGCTTTTGGGATTAATGGTTAGCGCCAACGATCCGACAAACCTTACTTTTCATTTATCTTGTATAGTACCCACGCCTTATCAATTATTGAATAATAGTTTTCTTATTATTGATCTCAAAATTAAAATGTGTTTTCCATAACGGTAGACGATGATAACTGAAGTACGAGATAAGATAAAAAAAAAATAATATATTTTTATACATATGCATAAATGTTTTTATAGGATTCTTGGGTACTTTTGTGGCCATTTTTCCCTATGTCCCATAGGTTTCCAAGATTTCTTTTTTTTTTTTTTACTTTTAGAAGTTTTTTTTTTAAAAAAAATTGTTGATTTGCAATAGTGATGGAACCAATAGGATAACACCACTGATGAGTAAATGAGATATTTAATTTTGTATATATGCCTTTTGGTGTGTATGTAGATGTAGATAAGGAAGTGTTTTGGTGTCTATGTAGATGTAGATAAGGAAGTGCAAAATATATAATAATAGTAATACTAAATTATAGAAAATCTTCATATAAATAATTTTTTTTTTTTACTTTACCTAATCGAATTTTAAAAATCTATATTTTGACTCTTTCAAATTTCAAAAAATAATTCAGAGGGGTACGGACAAAATGACCAAATTAACCATACTTCTTCAATAAAAAATAATTTTATAATTTATTTCTGTCATTTTGAAGAATATTTTCGGTATAAATTATAAGAAATAAAGGAAATAGTGAGCGAACATTGATGGAGAGGGATTAAATGAAACAATTTGAAATGTTAAGTAAGTAAATTATAGATTTTTTAAAATTAGGGAGAGATTTTGGCCCGCAAATTTGATTTACATACTTTGGAATAGGCCCATGGTATATTTATTTATTTATTTATGTATATGATTTGGGAGATAAGCCTAATTTTGGCCATAATAAAATCATGTCCCATTGTTTGGTTAGCTTGGCCAATCAAGCCCAGTTAAAGTGTTCTTTTTTTTTTCTTTCTCTTTTTTTTTTTGATAAAGAGACTAATAAGGTACTTTTCATACTTTTTTGCATTTATAATGTCAAGCGAAATACAAAGGCTATGTAATGGCCAAAATTAGCACTAGAGTTTTTGTAAAAATGTTACTCAACAAAGCTAGGCCGGAAATTCTGTTAAGTTTAGCAATTTTTACGGTTGGTGCAAAAAATTTTTAAATCACCGTAACTTTTCGCTCGAGAATCTCGTTTTAGCATACAACCCAAATTCAGAAAATATTTTTCAAAATTCCGGCAGAGTTTGGAGCCTATATTCAACTGTTTATGCTTCTAGTTTTGCATTTTTTAGATTAGTTTCGAAAAATTTTATATTTTTCTTATTTTCAGTCGATTATTTGATTATTTCTGATCGATTTAGATTTAGAAATATAGTAAAATTTATTATCTTCAAATATAGTAGGATTTGATCATTGACACTATATTACGTCGCGTTTGATTAATGTAATTAGTTTTTAGAATTGATCAATAATATTTTTCTCTTGTCGAAAATTGTGTTTTTTATGTATCTTTTCTTTTCACTTTTCACGCGGCTTTTAGGCTTGCGTCACCATGCTGGGAAGAAACCCTAGTTAACTCAAATGAGTAAATCCAACATTTTCATATTTGTCCATGTTAGATTAGCCTAAGGGTGCGTTTGGTTCGCGCTATCTTTTAAAGATTCCTAGTAATCCAATGGGAATAAAAAAATATGACGGTGTTTGGCTAAACGCACTAAGTAATCTAGTTGGTAATATTGGATTCACTTGGGAATAAGATTCACCCCAAAGTACTAATCTCATTCCCTTGAGGGAGGGTGGGTATCCTCATATTAATGGATTAGGATTATCATAATATGTCTAATCTTTTTTTTTCTTCCTATCCGCCGGCTAATTGATATTATTTTTCTTTACACTCTAACCTTATATCTCTCTCTAAACTTATTGTTCNCATATTACCAAACAGAAAAAATATAACTGCAGCAGTTACAACTGTATAAAATCAAACAGACTAGATGTAGTTACAACTACAGCATTTCTAACTATACTGTTTCTACAACTACATCCAACCAAACGATCCCTATCTATCTATATACATACAGCTATGATATTTGGTATCAAAATTTATGTTTCGCATATCCAAACTGCTGCTACATTTGGTATCAAAGCCTTGCGCAGCACACCTCTTGTCCTATCCTATATCATTTGTTCTTCCCCACCACAACGGCGAATAAATAAATAAATAAATAAAAGCATCAAAGAAATCGAAGGATGGTGATATTAACATATCTAAAGTTATCACATAGATATCTTTTTCAATAAATCTAATCAGTATCAATTAATCTAAAGTGACCAAATTTGGTATTTGATCTGTCATCACTAGTTTTAGTGACGTTAATATCACTGTCAGAAGTCCAAAGGACGAAAGGAAGGACGACGGCCAAGTGCAGCTAGCAAAGACAAATTTGTCAAGACTAACCTTTGTGAGAAGTAGGATGTCAATGGGTATGGATATTCGAAATTTTATCCGA
Source organism: Ananas comosus (assembly GCF_001540865.1). Classification (NCBI taxonomy): domain Eukaryota; kingdom Viridiplantae; phylum Streptophyta; class Magnoliopsida; order Poales; family Bromeliaceae; genus Ananas; species Ananas comosus. The sequence continues at coordinate 14,152,627 of NC_033625.1, forward strand.
ATCCGAATCCGAATGAAACGGATATATCTGATGGATATAGATATGGATTCGGATATGGGTGTCAAAAATAGAAACCCGACGGATATGGATTCGAATATGGATTTTAATTGTACCCGATCCGAACCCGAATTTATTTTGTATTATATATATATATATATATATATATATATATATAGTTGATGTTATATTTGAATTTGTATTTCAAAAATTTAGCTTTAATATAATATATTTTGAAATATTGAAAAAATAATATTTTTTTCGGGTTCAAATTTTCGGGTTCGGGTTTCGAATTTTTGGTCGGATTCGGGTTTGGATATGGGTTTTTAAAATCCGCCGGGTTCGGGTTCGGGTTCGGATTCGGGTTTATAAAAATTCGCTCCGAATCTGACCCGTTGACATCTCTAGTGAGAAGCACTGCAAAGTCTATTTAGTATTATTGTAAGTTGGAGTGTTATTTGATAATATGTTGTTTGTATAATGATTTTAAAATCATTGTATTGAAATTCCCATAATAAAAGTATCAAACTAGAGTTTTGTATTGGCTTAAATGGACCAGTATCCTGTCCTATGGCGGGAGACTATGTTGGGCCGAATCATATTCGAAATGGCGTAAGGCTGGGGTGGGCCGAGTCACAATTGAGACCCGTAGGCGCTGTATCTGTACGCTTTAAGGGGACGTTTGGTTAGATGCAATTATAAATGCAGTGTAGTTAGAGATGCATGCAGTTGAAAATACAGCAGTTACAACTACATGAATCATGTTTGGTTGGATGTAGTAGAAAGCGCTACAAGTATACGTAATTTGTTTGGTTGCATACAGTTGAGAAATAATTTTAAAATTTTATTATTTTATATATATGATGGTGAGATTACCTCTAATGTAAAAAAAGAAAAAAGAAAATTTATTTAAAAAATATTGAGGAGATAAGTATGCCTTTTATTTAAAGTTATTCTCTCCAACTGTTGTAGTTGAAACTACGGCTAATTTGGGCATAGTTCGAACTGTTGCAGTTGGGCGTCCTCTTACATTTCCTACTGCAGCAGTTGGAGTTAAATATATCAAACCAAAGACGAAATTTGTATTTATATGTAGTTACAACTGCAGTGTAGTTGCAACTACATGCAATCAAACGGTCCCTACGTGAATTGATTGCGTATTTCTAACGGCTCGAGCTTTTGAAATTAATGATTAGCGCCAACGATCCGACATTTTGGACTCTTTCTTTCGAGAATTTCGACTGTACATTAAAAAGTTCAAAAGTTATGGAACTGCTGAAAGCAGAAGCTGAAGTGAGGGATCAATTGACACAAAGGCACGGAGGTGGCACGCGAGAGCGACATGCCAAGAAGTGACTTAATGAATGAGCGATTGAAACCGGACTTAGCAACTTTGTTTGGCACTTGATACCATAATAATAATATTATTATTATATTATTATATTAATAATGAAACAATAACATTCTTTAACCATCATCTAGAGGGAAATTTTAAAGAATAAAAATGAAGTTATGATTTAATATANATATCTTTTATTCCTAGTAATCTTTCATAATGCGAACCAAACGCACCCTAAAAGTAAATTTCGGCTCAATAGAACGTTTGACAAATTTTTTTGCAAAATCTGATTCTGATTTTTTTAAATCAGTTTTCTAATTTTCGAGATCCAAAATCAAAAGCAATTAAAACTTACTTTTTGAAACCTAATTCCGATTCTAGACTTAAAGTTTAAATTTTTATTTTACTTTAATATTCAAAGTTTATATCTAAATTCAAATTTTAAATTTTATATTTAAATTTTTTAATTTCAACTTTTAACTTTTAAATTTCAAATTTTGTGTGTGATTATATATATCTATTTATTTATTTATAAATAGTAAGTTTGAATGATTAATAAAATTATACAATTATTTTATGAATAGTAAAGGTAATCTCACCACTCTATCTGAAAATTTGACAAAATTCACAAATACAAACTATCAGCTTCATATTACCAAACAGAAAAAATGTAACTGTAGCAGTTGCAACTGTATAAAACCAAACAGAATAGGTGTAGTTACAACTACAACATTTGCAATTGTATGTATTTTCAACTATACTATTTCTACAACTACATCTAACCAAACGGCCCCTATGTATCCATATACATACAGCTATGATATTTGGTATCAAAATTTAAATAAATAAAAGCATCAAAGAAATCGAAGGACGGTGATATTAACATATCTAAAGTTATCATATAGATATCTTTTTCAATAAATCTAATCAGTATCAATTAATCTAAAGTGACCAAATTTGGTATTTGATCCGTCATCACTAGTTTTAGTGACGTTAATATCACTGTCAGAAGTCCAAAGGATGAAAGGAAGGACGACGGCCAAGTGCAGCAAGCAAAGACAAATTTGTCAAGACTAACCTTTGTGAGAAGTAGGATGTCAATGGGTTTGGATATCAAAAATTTTATCCGAACCCGAATCCGAATGAAACGAATATATCTAATGGATATGGATATGGATTCGGATATGGGTACCAAAAATAGAAATCCGCCGGATATGGATTTTGATTGTACCCGAATCCAACCAGAACCTGAATTTATTTTGTATTATATATAATATATATATATATAAAAATTTGATGTTATATTTGAACTTGTATTTCAAAATTTTAGATTTAATATAATATATTTTGAAATATTGAAAAAATAATAATTTTTTCGGGTTCAAATTTTCGGGTTCGGGTTTCGAATTTTTGGTAGGATTCGGGTTTGGATATGGATTTTTAAAATCCACCGGGTTCGTGTTCGGATTCGGATTTTTAAAAATTCGCTCCGAATCCGACCCGTTGACATCTCTAGTGAGAAGCACTGCAAAGTCTATTTAGTATTATTGTAAGTTGGAGTGTTATTTGATAATATGTTGTTTGTATAATGATTTTAAAATCATTGTATTGAAATTCTCGTAATAAAAGTATCAAACTAGAGTTTTGTGTTGGCTAAAATGGACCAGTATCCTGTCCTATGGCGGGAGACCATGTTGGGCCGAATTATATTCGAAATGGCGTGAGGCTAAGGTGGGCCGAGTTACAATTGAGACCCGTGGGCGCTATATCTGTACGCTTTAAGGGGACGTTTGGTTAGATGCAATTATAAATGCAGTGTAGTTAGAGATGCATGCAGTTGAAAATACAGCAGTTACAACTACATGAATCATGTTTGGTTGAATGCAGTAGAAAGTGCTACAAGTATACGTAATTTGTTTGGTTGCATACAGTTGAGAAATAATTTTAAAATTTTATTATTTTATATATATGATGGTGAGATTACCTCCAATGTAAAAAAGAAAAAAAAATTATTTAAAAAATATTGAGGAGATAAATGTGCCTTTTATGTAAAGTTATTCTCTCCAGCTGTTGTAGTTGGAACTGCGGCCAATTTGGGTGTAGCTCGAACTGCTGCAGTTGGGCTTCCTCTTGCAGTTCCTACTGCAGCAGTTGGAGTTAAATACATCAAACTAAACACGAAATTTGTATTTATATGTAGTTACAACTGCAGTGTAGTTGCAACTACATGCAATCAAACAGCCCCTAAGTAAATTAATTACGTATTTCTAATAGCTCGAGCTTTTGAGATTAATGATTAGCGCCAACGATCCGACATTTTGGACTCTTTCTTTCGAGAATTTCGACTGTACATTAAAGTTCAAAAGTTATGGAACTGCTGAAAGCAGAAGCTGAAGTGAGGGATCAATTGACACAAAGGCACGGACGTGGCACGCGAGAGCGACATGCCAAGAAGTGACTTAATGAATGAGCGATTGAAACCGGACTTAGCACTTTGTTTGGCACTTGATACCATAATAATAATAATATTATTATATTAATAATGAAACAATAACGTTCTTAACCATCATCTAGAAGGAAATTTTAAAGAATAAAAATGAAGCTTTGGTTTAAATTGCCCCTAAGGGATAATTGCCTGTATACTCCTCAAAATTTTAGAAATATCTTATTTATGCCTTTTTTTTTCTAATATATCCCTCATATGTTCTCCGTTATTTCAAAATACTCCTGCAGTTATCACCCGTTAAGTTAACTTAGGTTAAACACGAGTTAAATATCTACCAGAGTTTAAAAAATCAAAATACTTTTTTTATCCTTAACTTAAGAACAAATAAAAAATATTGATGATGATAGAAGGGTATATTTAAAAAGATAAAAAATTAAAGTACTTTTTGTCCCCGTAACTTATAGGCAAATAAGAACAATTGGCGATAATAGAAGGGTATATTTGAAAGAGTAAAATAGTAATTTTATAGAAATAACAGCTATTACTAACAGAATTTAACTCTAGAGTATATTGGAAATAAGTTGGAAGGTAAAAAAAGTATTTTCAATATTAGTCTTCTAAGAGGAGTAACTCAGAAAGTCAGAAATTTTTTAAAGATATATAAACAATTGCCCCAAATAATAATTACTTAACTAGGATAAAAGCACATCCACATGGGACGGAGTGATACAAGTGAAAGAGAGATCCCAATCTTGGAACTCATCTAATCCTTTCCCCACAATACAACCTCACATATCTATATTTAATGGTTTTCATTAAAACTTTTTAGAATTAGCAAATATTCTATCACATTACAAAATTTTACAATAGACTAACAACACTGTTAAAATACTGATTATAACATACTAACTTAAATGTACTATTGAACTAGTTATAAAATTAATATTTTTAAATGGCTAAATTACAGAAAATCTTTCTGTCAAAACTCGATTTTTCATTTTCCTCTTTTGTCATTTAAAAACCTACACTTTACTCCATTGTAAAATAAAAAATGTGCACTTCACCCTCTACCGTTAGTGATCCGTTAGAGTTCCATTATAATTTTTTTTTATGCCAAAAATATCCTTCCGCCCTTTTCCTCGCTGCTTCGCCTTCCTCCGCCTCGCCGCCTCACCCTCCTCTACAGCTTCGCCCTCGCCCACATCTCTTTCCGCGCCCACAAACATCTCTTCGCCCTCCTCCGCCGCATCGCCTTCGCCCTCGTTGCCCTTGCCTACCTTTCCATCCACGCCCACCTCGATTTCCTCCCTATAGTCGCCAAAATCGAGAGGCGGCGAGGATGCAGGAGGAGAAGGAGAGCAGGTGGAGAAGAAAATGGAGAGAAATCTCGGCCGATCGAGGCGTGAACTGCGGCCTATCAAGGCGGCAGTTGAGGAAGATGAGGGAGGAGACGAAAATGGTGAGGGGCAAAATGGTCATTTTATCACCATAGTACACACCGTACCCCCTGTGAACATTTTTTATTTTATAAGGGGGTAAAGTGTAAATTTTTAAATGACATGGGGGGAAAGTAAAAAATCGAATTTTGACAGAGAGTTTTATGTAATTTAGCCTTTTAAAATTCATATATTTGTTTTGATATAATTCATAGAAGGGATTATTTAGTTTGATGTAATTGTAAAATACAAAGTAATATTACAATAAATGTAATTTCAAATATTCTGCTTTGTTGAATGCAGTCGGAAGATGCACTTGCCAATATTTTTTTTTTCTTCGTAAGATGGTGAAATTACCTCCAAATGATAGTTTTTTTAAAACAATTTATTTGAAAGGAAAGTGATTAACTAAGATTATTGCAGCTATAGAATTGCTCTTTCCAACTGCTGCATTTCCCACTGCATCTGACTCAGGTGTAGCACAAAACACAACAGTCGGGCCTTCATTTGCGGGTTCCACTATAATATGTAAATGCAAGGGTAAATTGCATATTTAGTCCTTAAACTATGATTCGGCAGGCACATTAGTTCTCGAGCTTTATTTTATTGTTATTTATGATTCAAACTTTCAGAATTTTTTCAGTCAAATCCCACAATCCAATTTAATTGACTAATTTTACCACATTGCTGATATAAAAAGTATTGTAATATTTTAATTATTGACACATTATCAATCACAACAATAGCGGTACATTAATACTCAGCCAGATAAATCGAATTATATAACTTGATTACAATAATAAATTAAAATTTGAGAACCAAAACGACACTAGCCTCATAGTTTAACTACAACAAACTAAGCATAACTTTTGAGCTATTGATTAATTACACTTAAAACACAAATTAAAATGCAAACAACTAAACAATTGCAAAATTATATGTTGTTATCTTAAAAAGAAATTTATAGATCATAATTGCTTAATTAGGAAAAGCAGGTCCACATGGGAGGAAGAGATCCCAAACTTGGAAACTCTAATTAATTACTTATCCTTTTCCCTCACCCACAAATCACAACACCTCCCAATCATTCCCCAACAATTTCCCTTTTTAATTTTATTCACATTTATTCACAATTATATACCTCATACACCCTGTCACACTCACACTTCCAAGCATCCAAAGCATATTCCACTACCACCACCCACTTTGATGTGAAATTACCATAATGCCCTCTCACCTCCCAATGTTTTACTACAATACCATGAACAAGGGTCCACATAGGAGAACATGTTAAGGGAGCAATTGACTGTTTTACCCCTCAGTAAAGGATAAAACAGAGAAATTATTGTGTGGACCAAGGTCTATTCTATTTTTCCGAGACATGAGACCACTCTATCTGTCGTTCATCCTGCTTTGAGATTTGCGCTGTGCTGTAATCGCTAGTAGATAGGGCGATCTCAATTTAGGAATGTTCTCACCCAAACTTTCTTTACAGGATAGTGTCCTCGGAACTCAAATTTAGAACCAAAAAATTTTTGATGGAGACAATCTCCAACGTTAGACTATTTCATTCATCGTATATTAAGTTTCGAGATTCATACTATCCATTCGATGAACGACAAATAGGATAGTCTTATGTTGAAGATCATTTCTACAAAATATTTGTTTCAATATTTCCACCACGCTCTCTTAACACAATATTATGTCTTACAAACAACATATATGTGGCATGAACACATTATAGTCAAGTAAATGCACAAAATCGTTGAAAGAACCAGATGGAATCAGTAGAAAAGAATCAGGTAAAATTTAATTTGAAAGAATGAACAAAACCGAAAAAGAATAATATGAACTCGAATTGGAATTTGAAACAACACTAATTTGAAAAGTATCGTAAATATAGAGAGTACGTACGAACTGAGTTCTCATATCATGTCAAATTACTCGAACAGACCCAAAAATTTAAGTTTGAAAGAAAAAATAATTGTATTTACAATTAAAGATTCCAGTCTTAAACATTTTAAGAGAAGTTTAGTTGCATGAATTTATAGTTACATTGGGCTCTTTAACCATATGCAAATCAAAATACATTGGTGTATTGAAGTCCAAATATAACAGTTGAAATTGCATAAGGAGGACTAACTATTGCAGTTGGAGTTATATCCAAATTGGCAACAGTTTCAACTAAAGCAATTGGCAAAAACTCAAATCACCTTACTCAAAAAGAAAATATTAATATATGCAAGGCATATAGCGAAAGAAATATAACTGTGACCACAGTTGTGATTGTAGCTGCTGTACTTTTAACCATATAATTTACACTATATTTATAACTACATAAAACAGAGAGACTCCTAAATATTGTAGATTTGTAGATTATGTACAACGGTTTATATTTAATTAAAAGAATTGAGATAATATCTAATATGTCCTTTAAAACTTCAAAAATATCTTATTTAGTCTACCAAAAATATCCTTATTGTTTTAAAAAAGTTCTTCAAATATTCTCTTTTCTTAGGGTTTATTAATAAGATTGAATTTTAGAAGGATATTTTAGTAATTCTATGGTAAATTTAAAAATTTTGAATAGTAATAAGGGGTGAATAAGCAAAAGCCACATTATCATCTGAGACATCTAAATTTAATTTTTGAAGTACTTGGTCTATAGCACAGGGTTCATGCAATTACAGCACTAGCTGAGGGCATTTTAGTAAATTGGTGATGGGGCGTGCAACCCCGCACGTTGGACCACAGATACTACTTTGCACCTGCATTACCTGAAATTACCAAAACACCCCTGACATGTTAAGTGCTGGTGTACTCTTACACATGAATGAACACTTTGTAGAAAGATTAAAGAAATGATAAGTTGTTCCTTGGGAACATAATAATTCTCACACATTATGCTATTATGTAGACTTTTTTTTCCTAATTTTTTTTATTATGATCTGTGTTTCGCAACTAATAACTGGTTGAGACTAAATCACCAATCCAAAATACTTAAGTCCAGCTATTAGTTCTAAAATATTCGTCATATATAAGCCTGTCATACTCCCACGCTACCCGATGTAGAACTATTGGGGTGTGGTATACTTCCTCTGTTTAGGGCCTATTTGTTTCACCGAAACTGGACTTTGCGTTGAAATGGGCTTTGAATTGAAGTAGAGTTCAGTAAAAACTATTCCTTCCCTACTGTTTGTTTTATAGCTATGGAAGTGAAGTTCCTTTCATTATGTTGTTTATTTGACAAAAAATAAAGAATATAAAATTATAATTTATGTATAAACAATAAATTACTTAATAAATAATAAATTATATTATAATAAATATAAATAATATAATTATAATCCTATATAATTAAAAAGATTAATCTAAAATAACTAAATTATTTTTTATACATAAATTATAATAATACAACAATAAAATTATAAAGTAAAAAATTATATAATACCTAGCTAATCAATTTTCATCATATTTTAAATGTACAAACTAAATGAAGGAAATAATAAAAAATTTGGTTAGTTTGAAGGAAATAATAAAAAATTTAATTAACCAAATTTTATTATATTTTAAGCATGCAAACTAAATAAAAAAATAATTAGTGCCATAATTAAATAGATTTAAATATAACTAGCATTATTCATTGTATTATTGTATTTTCTTCTTTACTTCTCTTCACCGTAATTGACTTCGGCCCAGGGTGGGCCGAAGACAATTATACTGTGCTGGGTAGCTCGAATTTCGATCGTATCTTTAAATGACGAAACAAATAACGGAAATGATCGTTTACGGCCGCAAACAACTTCATCCTTCTCCATTTTCACCCAAACAAATATGCTCTTAGGTCCTAACATTCGCGTTAGCCGTACCTAAGTATTACACTTAGGCCTTGCCATCCTCGGCGGCCTGGTCCTACATAGTCTAAAATTCATCAGGTAGGGTGAAACCCTTCTCACACTTCCCGCGAATAATTTGGCTATGATATCGATTATAACAACTCGGTCCACTAGCACTAATAACTGAACCTAAGTATTTTAGGCCGGTGGTTTATGCTCAACGAGTTATTAGTGCCTAACGGGTTAGATCCTTATGTCTATATTAATCTAAGAACTCGAAATCCAAGTCCTTTTTGTCGGCATCTTTATATCTAACCACTAGGCTATTGAAGGTTTGATGCCATTATATAAACTTCCATGTTTAGCGTTTTATTAAGGTTTAGTTTAGTCTTCTTTTAGAATATGATACTATTAAGGGAAAACTTCAAATATCCCCCTTGTGGTTTCACTTTTTTTCATTTTAGTACCCTGTGGTTTAAAGTGTATCAAGTTAGTACTCTGTGGTTTCGCACTTTCTCACTTTAGTACCCTGTGGTTTAAAGTGTATCAAGTTAGTACTCTGTGGTTTCGCACTTTCTCACTTTAGTACCCTGTGGTTTAAAGTGTATCAAGTTAGTACCCTGTGGTTTCACACTTTCTCACTTTAGTATCCTGTGGTTTAATATTTCATTAAGAGAAAAATAAAGCCACAGGGTACTAACTTGATACAAAAATAAAACCACAGAGTACTAACTTAATACACTTTAAACCACAGGGTACTAAAGTGAGAAAGTGCGAAACCGCAGAGTACTAACTTGATACATTTTAAACCACAGGGTACTAAAATAAAAAAAGTGCGAAACCACAGGGAGAGTTTTTGAAGTTTTTCCTACTATTAATAAACTAAAAGGCTCTATACATCCAAACCAACATACTAGTTTCTTATTAAGGCTCATTTCGAGATATATCTAGAGCGTAATATGGTTAGAAAAGAAATGTGATGGCAAATATACTTAAAATATACTTATTTGGTTGTATATGACATTATGTATCATATAAACTGCATGCGAGAAAATAGTTACAATATGATTTGCACATCTTCACTAAAGAATAGAGAAGTATAGTGATATGTTCTTTTGCCCCAATATCAAATCTATACACAATTAATTGATAACGTATTTTTCTTTAATAATAAGTAAGGATTGCAGCGAAGCATTTTTAAAAGTTCATTATCACGAATGAACTTAAGGGGCTGTTTGGTTGCATGCATTTGTAACTGCAGTGCAGTTACAAAAACATACAACCTCAATTTCTGTGTTTAGTTTAATACAGTTGAGTCCAACTGCTGCAATTGCAACTACACAAGAAGGTCCAAATGCTGTAGTTGGAACTATATCCAAATTGGCTGTAGTTCCAACTGTAGCAGTTGGTGAGGAATAGAATCACCCATAAATTAAAATAATAAATAAATAATATATATATATATATGGATAAATAAAAATACTTGTAAATAAATTCATACTAATAAAATTTTTTAGGTGATACAAGTTTTGTGAAAAAAATTAAATTTTTTAANAAATATATAAATATATATATATATATATATATATATATATATATATATATATATATATATATATATATATATATATATATATATATATATGGATAAACAAAAATACTTGTAAATAAATTCATACTAATAAAATTTTTTAGGTGATACAAGTTTTGTGCAAAAAATTAAATTTTTTTAAAATTTATTTTATTCAAAATATAAAAAATAATTTTTTTTTCTAAATTTTCATCGAATATGATTGTGTGTGTCAACTTAATAAGTTTTAATTAATTATAATTATTAAATTTGATAAAAAAATTGAGAGAATGGTTTAAATTTTTAAATTTTGATTTACATATTAAAATTAAATAAATTAAAAATTTTAAATGTGTCAATTGATAAGTTGAAGAATTATTGAAAAATATAAAAATATTATATATATCCACTTATTTATTTATAGATAGTAAGTAAATTTAAATGATTAATAAAATTATACAATTATTTTATGTATAGTGAAGGTAATCTCACCACTTTATCTAAAGAGGTGATAAGATTCACAAATACAACTATCAGCTTCAAATTATCAAACAGAAGAAATGCAACTGCAACAATTGCATCTACATAAAACCAAATAAACTATATGTAATTAATTAATTACAACTATATCCAACCAAACAGCCCCTAAATGTACTACTTAAAGTACCACTATAGGTTTACTAATCTTCTGAATTTTTGAATGTTATGCACTAAATCTTTCCTCTTTAATACTACACATAATTTCTTAATATTTCAAAAATAAACTTGGTATTTAAATTTGAATTTCTTAGATTCCTATTATTCCTATTTTCAAGTCAACCTAATGCCAAATTTGAGAAAGCACTTAGTCCTGGCCCACTCACACTTTTTGTCTTTTGAACTCAACTTTTTTTCCTTTTCTTTTTCCCAAAAGTCCAATACCATTGGCTATAATTTTTTTTTGTGATTATTTTTTCATTAGGATATTTTATTATGCCTACTTATTCAACAATGATAGATTTATATAGTTAACAAAGAAGAAAAAAGGAGATGTTCTCCATGTGCTCAAAAATATATGTGCTAAAAAATTTTACTATTTTTTTTTATAGTAAAGTTTAACTATAATTGAGGAAAAGATTTAACGAGCTGTTTGATTGTATGTAGTTGTAAATTGTACTATAGTTACAACTATATACAAATTCAATTCTAGCGTTAATCCAACTACTTTAGTTGGAACTACATAAGGAGGCTCAAGTGCAGCTGTTGAAACTACACTCAAATTGATTGTAGTTCCAACTGCAGCAGTTGGAGAGAGTAACTTTAACTAAAATATAACTTTACCTTTCTGATTGCTTTTTAAATAGAATTTTTGTTTTCTTTTTTTTGCATATTAGATGTAATGTTACTACTCAATTACATACAACTAAACAAATTATTTATAATTACAGTACTTTTTACTCTCTTAAACCAAATGAAATATATGTAGTTGTAATTACTACGTCTTCAACTGCATGCATCTCTAATTATATTGTATTTTTCATTACATCCAACCAAACGGTCCTTCAGTATAAAGAGGGATCGTCACACAGCATAAGGAATTGGCAGCACGATCCACGACTGATATGGTGGACAATGTTCGAGCAATGATTTTATATTAGTGACAGGCTTTGGGGCCCTGGCCAAAATTTTTCTAAGTCTGTGACATATTTGTTAGGGTTAATTACATACAGGTCCCCGCAAACATGATGAATTGTAGATATATTCCTACAAAGTTCAACTTTCAAAGTTATTCCTGTAAAAGTTCTAATATATTCAGATATGCCCCTCTGGTTAGCACCCGTTAGAGAACTGTTTATTTTTTAACAGTAGGTTCGTAAAATGATATTTTTGCCCTCACAAATATGTCCCTCCAAAAGCTCCAGCTGGTATATATTTACAAAAATGCCCTCACAAATGTCCCTTTTTTTCTTTCTCTTCCTTTTTGGGCTGCCGGAGCGGGCGGCGGCGACGTCGTGGAGCTTGTCGGAGTTGCGGTCAACGAGAATGAGGCTGAGGCCCGCAGTGACCAGGTAGAGGGCGAAGGTGCGGCCGGTTCAAAGGAAAGGAAGAAAAGAAAAATGAAGAAGAAAGAGGAGAAAATGAGGAGGNTGAAAAATATAAAAAATATTATATATATCCACTTATTTATTTATAGATAGTTAGTAAATTTAAATGATTAATAAAATTATACAATTATTTTATATATAGTGAAGGTAATCTTACCACTTTATCTAAAGAGATGATAAGATTCACAAATACAACTATCAGCTTCAAATTACCAAACAGAAGAAATGCAATTGCAACAATTACATCTACACAAAACCAAATAAACTATATGTAATTAATTATAACTGCTATATTTTTAACTGCATTGCATTTACAACTACATCCAACCAAACGGCCTCTAAATGTACTACTTAAAGTACCACTATAGGTTTACTAATCTTCTAATTTTTTGAATATTATGCACTAAATCTTTCCTCTTTAATACTACACATAATTTCTTAATATTTCAAAAATAAACTTGGTATTTAAATTTGAATTTCTTAGATTCCTATTATTCCTATTTTCAAGTCAACCTAATGCCAAATTTGAGAAAGCACTTAGTCCTGGCCCACTCACACTTTTTGTCTTTTAAACTCAACTTCTTTTCCTTTTCTTTTTCCCAAAAGTCCAATACCATTGGCTATAATTTTTTTTTGTGATTATTTTTTCACTTAGGATATTTTATTATGCTTGCTTATTCAACAATGATAGATTTATATGGTTAACAAAGAAGAGAAAAGGAGATGTTCTCCATGTGCTCAAAAATATATGTGCTAAAAAATTTTACTATTTTTTTTATAGTAAAGTTTAACTATAATTGAGGAAAAGATTTAACGAGCTGTTTGATTGTATATAGTTGTAAATTGTACTATAGTTACAACTATATACAAATTCAATTCTAGCGTTAATCCAACTACTATAGTTGGAACTGCATAAGGAGGCTCAAGTGGCAGCTGTTGAAACTACACTCAAATTGATTGTAGTTCCAACTGCAGCAGTTGGAGAGAGTAACTTTAACTAAAATATATAACTTTACCTTTCTGATTGCTTTTTAAATAGAATTTTTGTTTTCTTTTTTTCGCATATTAGATATAATGTTACTACTCAATTATATACAACTAAACAAATTATTTATAATTACAATACTTTCTACTCTCTTAAACCAAATGAAATATATGTAGTTGTAATTACTACGTCTTCAACTGCATGCATCTCTGATTATATTGTATTTTTCATTACATCCAACCAAACGGTCCTTCAGTATAAAGAGGGATCATCACACAGCATAAGGAATTGGCAGCACGATCCACGACTGATGTGGTGGACAATGTTCGAGCAATGATTTTATATTAGTGATAGGCTTTGGGGCCTTGGCCAAAATTTTTCTAAGACTGTGACATATTTTTAAGGGTTAATTATATACAGGTCCCCGCAAACATGATGAATTGCAAATATATCCCTACAAAGTTCAACTTTCAAAGTTATTCCTGTAAAAGTCCTAATATATTCAGATATGTCCCTCTGGTTAGCACCCGTTAGAGAACAGTTTATTTTTTAACAGTAGGTTCGTAAAATGATATTTTTGCCTCCACAAATATGTCCTTCCAAAAGCTCCAGCTAGTATATATTTACAAAAATGCCCTCACAAATGTCCCTTTTTTTCTTTCTCTTCCTTTTTGGGCTGTCGGAGCAGGCGGCGGCGACGTCGCGGAGCTTGTCGGAGTTGCGGTCAACGAGGATGAGGCTGAGGTCCGCAGTGACCAGGCAGAGGGCGAAGGTGCGGCCGGTTCAAAGGAAAGGAAGAAAAGGAAAAGGAAGAAGAAAGAGGAGAAAATGAGGAGGAAAAAGAGGATAAGAAGAAGAAGAGGAAGAGGAAGAAGATGAAGAGGAAGAGGAAAAAGAAGAAAGGTAAAATTATTAATTTACCTTATTAATTAATCATGATTAAGTGTTTTAACTATGATTAATTAAATTTTTTTAACGGATCCTAACGGCATGAATATATCTGAATATATTAGGACTTTTGTAGAGATAACTTATAAAAGTTGATCTTTGTAGGGATATATACGTAATTCACCATATTTGCGGGGACCTGTATGCAATTAACCCTATTTTTTAAGTTATAATTTTTGAAATTAAAATCTACTACAATCATGAGGAATGCAGTGAGTGGTGTGGTCCACGCACCACACGGTGCACCGAGTCCCCGCAGGTTCTCCCTTAAACAAAATGACATAAATACCCCTCGCTGGAGCACAATAACTTACAATGCTCTTGCGGTACAACATAAGCCTAATTCAAACCAAGCCTCGGGGGTAGTTCCGTCCACGGGAAAATAAAACACAAAGTGAGAGGGGGCGCAATCGCGATGAGAAATGCACGACCGCGACCCCAAAGTTTACCTCTCCCCCGAATCCTCCTCTCCTATTGGTCCACGTCAGATGCGCTCGTTGGGCCCCACTCTTTTCGTCGGCGTTATTCGACATTGTCGTCGACGTATTCGTCCGTGAAGAGAAAAAGGCTGCGGCGTCTCACAAAAGCCACGCGAATTAAACAAATCGAGCCCTTTTTTTATTTTTAATTTTCCTCTCTTTCCCCTTTTCCTAGGGTTTCCTCTTCCGATCCCTTGCCCCTTCCCTCCTCCTCCTCCTCCTCCTCTTCCTCCCCGCGATCTCGTCGCGAATTAGGGTTTGGATCCCTCCGGAAGGTCCAATTCTAGGGCTCCGAAGCGCGATTCTTCGGGCAATTCCGGATCTTGGCGCTGCGGTCGCGGCGTTCTTGGATGTGGTGGTTGGGGTTTTCTAGGGTTTGAGGCCTCCTCCATGTTCACGCCGCAGCAGAAGAAGGGGTGGTCGTCGGGGTGGTCCCTGTCGCCGGCGAACCCGCGGGGCTCCGCCGCCGCCGCCCTCGGGAAGGGGAAGGGCGTGGCCGAGGCGGCGCCGCCGCCGCCGCCTCCGCCGCTGCCGGCGCCTCCTCATGCGTCGCTGGGGGAGAACGGGGTCGATGGGGAGGCCGAGGTGTGGAGGAGGTTTAGGGATGCGGGGTTGTTGGACGAGTCGTCGCTCCAGAGGAAGGATAGGGAGGCTCTCGCCCACAGGATATCGGAGCTCGATAAGGAGGTTTGTTAGGGCATGGCCTTTCTCTTCTCCTTTCTCTGAAAGAGTATGTGTAATACTGAATTTTTAGGGTTTTTTTCGTCTGATTCTGCTGTAATTGGGAGGAATAGTTCACTAACTGTTTCATGATCTATGTTTGTTTTGTTCGAGTTGGAAATTATTAGGAAAGAAAATTTGAATATGTTCCATGATCTGTGAGAAAAATTGTCATTTGGGAGCTTCTTCTTGATCACTGAAGGGGATTTGGTACTAATCGTTAGAATATAGCTGAGCCTAACTGATTATGCTCCGTATGGTTTGTTTTAGATTCTCAATTTTTATCTAACTAAGGAGGGTTTTTTTATTACAATTTCAATCAGGCGTAGTTTTTGGCTTACGGAGATCATCATTGAGCTTAATTGAGTCATACTTTGACAATAAAAAAACAAATGAATGTGAAAGCAACATTAGTTTCTTTGGGCTGGAAAATCTAGTTTACTGTGTCGGGCATTTGCATGCCATTGTTATCACTGTTTGATATCCCAAGAATTTGTGACTTGTGCAGGAAATTTAGGAACATGATGTGCAGCTTTGAAACGGCTTTTGATATAATTAACCTCTTATTAGGCCTTAAAAGACTATCCGCCCTTAACTCGAGGGGTGGTTGGTTACTGAATTAAGTGAATTAAGGCATTTCGCTTAAATTTAGATAGCAAACACTACTCTTTTCCATTCATTCAATCTTATTGTTTGCAAAGTAGTACTCAATCTTGCTGGTTGACATTCTGGGAGTAAAGCTAATAAGAAGTCTTATTTGACTTCTAAATGAACTTCAAATTAATTAAGGACGTGGTTTCTCTCTGGGCTTGTCTGAAATATAGAAATTCTATTGTCTTGAATTTTGTTGCAGAGGAACAACGAGTTTGTAGATTTAAGTTCACTATAAATCATATTTATGAGTCATTTTTTGAATAGTGTATAGTTGGCTCACCCTAAATACTTTCTGCTGGTATTGGTGTGCCGGTCGTATTATCGGTCAGATTTACTAATATCATTGCCAATGTAGTTCTCATAGAAGTTGTATGTCGGGTTATAGACATACTACAAAAATAATTTGTTCTAGAAGGCATGTTTGTGACCTTGATGCCGGTAGCTGTCAAATTGCATCCTGATGGAGAGGCATTCACGAAGATGATGCAATTGACATGCTTATCTAAACTCTAGGGATACATGCAGTACAAATTGTTGAGATTATGCTTACTCCCATTATTTAGTTATATGCTGATTTTTGCCATGTGAAAGAATTGGAGTGTTGACTTTCTATACTCGTATGTTAACCATCCTAGTTATAGATATGCTTAGTCAGGATTATTCTTTTTGGAGGGGCTTTAGCGATTTTTGTTGAAGGTTTTTTTTTTTTTTTTATTGGTCCACCAAAATTTAAGCTACATTCAGTTCCACATTTACAAATATGCTTATTATATTTTGAAGTTTTCTCATACATTCTTTATTTGTTTTTGCAGCTACATGAGTATCAATATAACATGGGACTTCTGTTGATTGAGAAGAAAGAGTGGACTGCCAAATATGAAGAAATGAGGCAAGGACTTGTGGAGGCAGAGGAGATACTGAAGCGTGAGCAAACAGCGCATGCGATAGCCATAACAGAATTGGAAAAGCGTGAGGAAAATATTCGAAAAGCCTTGGGCATCGAGAAGCAGTGTGTTGTTGATGTATGAGTGCCATCATTCCTTTCCTTATATATTAGTTGCTGACCAATATTTTTCCTATGGGGTGGCTAATAAGTGGTTGATTTGATCTTCATGAAATTTTCATGTCTACATAGTATAAAATTATCTGTTTACTGTATGTATTCTGCAAAATCGAATTTTCGAACTGAATTTTTTATGTATGTCCTTCAAAAACTTTTCCTTATCTATATACTGTCGGATTTATAGAAATATCTCTCTTCAAAAAAACACTCTCTCAAATACAAAACCAACTTCCAGCTTAAAATAAATGCATTCTTGTAATTTTCTAAGAAGTATACTGAAAAATTTGAAGAATATATGTTAATAGATGGTATAGCTGAGATATTTATTTTTATTTATTGGGATTGTCCCTTATTGTGTAGTAAGTTATACATTTGTATGACAGTTTTCCTTTCCTTTTCTTTTTTTTTTTTTGAAATATTTGAACTTACAGCTTGAAAAGGCTTTACGTGAAATGAGATCTGAGATGGCTGAGGTCAAATTTACATCTGAGAAGAAGTTAGCAGAAGCTCATGCTCTAGAGGCCAGCTTGGAGGAGAAGCGCTTGGAGATTGAAGCAAAGCTGCATTCAGCCGATGCCAGGCTAGCAGAAGCAAGCCGCAAAAGCTCGCAAGCAGCTAGAAAGTTGGAGGATTTGGAAGCTCGTGAGCGTAAACTTGAGAAGGAGAAGCTGTCTTTTGATACTGAGTAAGCGTCTTGCCGGTTCTTCTTGTTTTTTTCTTTAGGCTGCTGTTCTTATACGACTAAAATGTAAGAGAACCTTTCTAACTATAAATTATTTGGCAACAATTTTATGGACTTGTATTTCTATTGGGATTTTAATGCCCTACTGATTGATTTTAGAAAAGTCCTTTAAAACTTGTGCGGTCTTGGTAACTTTTATGGACTTTTTGTCACTTGATGGAATATATAATACTTGGCGGTTTGTAAAATATCTGTTATTCTTTTGATAGAAACATTTAAGTCTGGCAGGACCTCAGTGAAATTGAACAAATATTAATTCTTACTTTCGAAGACAATTAACACTTAGGAATCTGAATCGAAATCTTGTATGGTTGCCGAGGTGTTCATCCATTTTTTGCCTTTTTATTAGCAGTATGCTGGGAAATTTCATTTTCCGGTAAAATCAGCTTTCTAATTCTTCTTATATTTGTTTATGCGAGTTTGATTATTTCTTACTATGTTTAGACGCAAGACACGCGAGAAGCATCTTACGGAACAAGCAGAACATTTGCGGGATTGGGAACTAAAGCTTCAAGAAAGCCAAAATAGGCTTGTTGAGGGGCAGAGATCCCTTAATGATCGTGATGAAAGGGCTAATGAGAAAGATAGGGCCCTTAAGAAGAAGCAGGATGAGCTTGAAGAGACCAGGAAAACAATCGAGGCTATGAAAAGCTCACTGAAACGAATGGAGGATGACATTAGCACAAGACTTCACGCCTTAACTGCTAAAGAGAAGGTGTGTTTTCGTTACATCAAACTTTTCCTTCAGTCATGTTATAAGCCAAGTTATAACAAGATCTCTCTCTCTCTCTCTCTCTCTCTCTCTCTTTCTCTCTCTCTCTTGTTATCTTATTTCGTATGTCGTGAATGCAGGATATGGAAACTAGGTTTGCAAACTTAGAGGTAAAGGAGAAGGAATTAGCTGCCAAAGAAGAAATGCTAAACGAAAGAGAAAGGGTACATATTAAAGAACTTTGAAGTACTTAAATATAGAATTTCTGCGCTTTCGAAGGAGGCTAATTTTTTCTTTCCTCTTTGTTTCCTAGGTGGGACTTCAGAAGCTTCTAGATGATCATAATGCGATATTAGAATCGAAGAGGAAAGAGTTTGATTTAGAACTACAAAAAGAGAAAATTTCCTTTGACGAAGAGATGAAAGAGAAAATAAATGCTGTGGAAAAGAAAAATAATGAAATCAGCCGGAAAGAAGATCAGATTGCTAAAAGAGAGCATACTTTAGATAGCAAAATGCAGAAGCTGAAGGATAAGGAGAAGGATCTTGAAGCAAAATCGAAAGCTATGAAGAAGTGGGAGGAGTCCGTGAAAGGTGAGGATAGAAAGGTGGTAGAAGAAAAAGAACGGCTAGAGAGAGAGAAACAACAGTTGGAAAATTCAAAGTCTGAGCTTGAGAGGTTAAAGGCTTTAGTAGAAGCTGAGAAACAGCAGATTATCAAGGAGCGAGAAAACCTTAAACTCACTGAGGAAGAGAGAGAGCAACATTTCTTGTTAACATCGCGACTAAAGCAAGAGATTGAGGAATACAAAATGCATAACGACTCAATTTCTAGGGAAAGCGAAGATTTGAGAGAGCAAAGGGAGAAATTCGAGAAAGAATGGGAAGTGTTAGATGAGAAAAGAGTTGCCCTGGAAGCAGAGATTAAGAAAATTGATGAAGAAAGGGAGAAATTTGATAAATGGCGCCACAATGAAGAGGAAAGGCTGAACAATATGGAGCTGGAAATCGAAGCTAAGTGCTGGAGGGAGTTGGAGGAGCTTAGGCTGCGGAAAGAAGCTTTCGAGAGAGAAATGCAACATGAAAAATCTGAAATTGAGGAGTTACTTAAGAGGGAGCGTGCTAATAATGATCGTAACCTTCAGTTGCATAAACATGAGCTCGACATGGAAATGGAAAGAAAGCTAATTGAGAAGGAAAAGGAGATGCAAGAATTAGAGAGTGAGCTAAAAAAGAAAATCGATTTCGAAGAAAACAAAATCAGATATGCTATTGATTTGAACGAGTCAAAAATACAGAAGATAAAGATGGAGAAGGAGCAATTAAGGAGGGAAGCAGAAGCACTTTTAGAGGACAAGCAGAAACTTGAAGTAGACAGAACTGAAATTAAGAAGGATATAGATAGTCTTAGTGTTCTTAGCAGGAATTTGAAGGATCGAAGAGAAGAGTATGTCAAGGAGAGAACGCGTTTCCTTGCTTTAGCTGAGCAGTGCAGGGTTTGCAAGAACTGCGGGGTTAAAGTAATCGACGACTTAGATATTCTTGGTCTACAAGATACAGGAAATGTGCAAATGCCAAACTTGGCTTTTGAGGAGCAGTTAAAATCTCCAATTGCTGAAGCATCTCCTGCGGGTACAAGCTTGAATACGAACTCAGGTGGCCGCATGTCGTGGTTACAGAAGTGCTCGCGGTTGTTTAATTTCTCCCCCACAGGTAAAGGGGCTGAAAAGTCAACTGAGATTGAGGCAGAGCCCACTTCCTTTGTAGAAAGGCTCGACGGAGAAGTTTCAGAAGGTGAGGCTGATTATGAGCCCACTCCCTCCTATGGAATTGCAATTGATTCTTTGGATAAAGATGGGAATGAGCCAGAACCAGAGCCATCCTATGGAGTAGCGGATAATTCCACCGATATTTTGAGAATTCAGTCAGAAAATGGTGGTAACGTTCCCTCTCTTGATCAAGATAATGAGAGGGAGGAATCTTCTTTACCTGTTGATAATAACCAACCCGAGTCATCAAAACGAAAGGGGGGGCGCCCACCCAAAAGGCGGACCACCTCAAAAGGCGTTAGGAGGACCCGCTCCGTTAAGGCAGTTGTTGAGGATGCTAAAGCTATACTTGGGGAGACCTCAGAAGGGAACAATGATTATGGGGATTCAAAAGGCTTCTCGAATATTCAAGAGGAAAGTCAGGAAGAGTCCGTTCACACTGAACTGGGAGCGACTAGTACGGGGAAGAAAAGGCGGTTTGACAATTTGTCAGGAATGAAAGCAGCTGAGGGGGATGCAGAGGACAGTGAAGTCCATTCTGAGAGTGTTTCTGTTGGTGGTGGGCGACGGAAAAGGCGGCAGACATCCAGGCCAGCAGTTGCGCAGGTTCCAGGAGAAAAGCGCTACAATTTCAGGCGCTCAACAATGTAAGAATTTCTTCTTTTTTTTCTGCAAGGTGCAAATAGTAGCTGTATTGTCACTTGTGAAGTTTATCTGATAGTAAGAATGAAACCTTTTAAAATTGTTTTAAGCAACTATTCTGCCAAACTTATAGAGCAGCTTTACCCGGGAAACAGCATCCAAGCATTTCATCCAATCATTTGGCAGATAAAATTCTTTAGATTTTACTGTGTCCAGAAGCCGGAAAGAGCTTTGAAACCCAGAAACAGAGGCTGCAAATTGAAATTCGTGTTCTTGCGGCAGCGGTGGCTGTTTGGCAGACTTTCAGTATGGAGGCTGTTAGAATAGCTCTTCTAAAAAAAAAATCACTTCCTAAGGCTCATGCTAGTCATTCACTTTGCTTTGGTTGGTTGTTCAATCTAATTTGGAGCATCAGTGGGTTGACTAGAAGGGTGAAACCAGAAACTTGCGTGGTTTTCAAGCCACTGATTTTTGGCTCTGGTCACTTAAGGACTGACTACTGTTATTGGCTTTTCTGAGCTTTCATTTTGCTTATATGAATGTATTATTTGCTTGTAACTAGGTCCTGCTATAGTTATCGAAGTAATTTACGAAAGGTTTGAATCCTTAATTGCTTCAAGTGAGGTTTGAGTTTATTACCATCTTTATTGTATGTACTTGTAGTTATTCTTCGTACCTGATAAGCTATTCAATTGTATGTATTTCATAATTAACATCTGCGAGGCCTCAGTATATGACTATTTCTGCTGTTGTAACAGTGCCGGTGCTGCCACAGCCGCCCATGCAGTGCCCAATCAGACCAAAGGACAAAACAAAGGTGGCCACAAGCAATTACAGGAAAATGAGGTAGATAATAGTCGTGGTGAAGGAGAAGCAACTTCAGAGCGGAATGTAAATATGGCGCAAAGTGTAGTGGAAGTCCACGAGTTTGCCCAGAATGTCGTGCAGGTAATTATCAGCTTGCAGGAGCTATTGACTACTTGCTATTATGACTTTGGTAAATTTATTTTTTCCCTTTTGTTGGTTGGTTGGTTGGTTGGTTGGTTGGGTTGGGGGGGGTGGGGGTGGTTGGTTACAGCTGCATCCCGCAGAAGTAGAGCTAGCCATTTGGCAATGTTTGGTTGGGTAGTGAAGTGGGGATAGCAGTAGCTATCACCATCATACCCACCAAACATAATGGAGACATAAGCATATTGTCACTTGTGATTTTAGGTATGAAAGATATCCCATGGACCAGGGGATAGCATTTCCTTGGGGTGCGGAAAAAATTGCAAATATACCCAAGGATAGAATCCTATACCAATTAATCTCCAATATTCGTCGCCAACACAGTGGGGTAGCACCTAGAACTAAAGTTAGTACTTCAGGATACATCTCACTTACCTCTGGAACAGAAATCCTCTAAACTTGCTTGGAATAAAAGTAACCGAAAAATTTGGCGGCCAAATCATACTTTTGAATAATTCAATTGCCCGTGTTCCGAATACGCTTTAGTTCATTCATTTATATTTATGTATTTATTTATTTATTTCCCGTAGACTTGTCCCTTTCTGACTGGATTGTTTCTTTGTAGCAGCTGGAAATAGCCGAAACCCATACAGTCGAGAGATTGGCTGTAGACGGAACGGCCGCCACAGCAATAGAAGCAGAAATTGAACCTTCAACTCCAGTAGGCAGCGAATTGGGGATCGAGCAGGATGAGGACGATGATGATGATGATGATGAGGACGAGGATGAAGCCGCTGAGGAGAAGCACAATGCTTCGATAGGGAAGAAGCTTTGGACCTTCTTCACAACATGATTCTATAATTTCTCATAAACCATTTCCTCCTTTCCCCTTTCATAGCCAGAAACTTATACCCCCCCTCATGTTGCTGATAGGGTTTCTGTTTTGTATTTCATCATATGCTAGAACCTGTTTTTCTCATGTTGGAAGCTAAGGTTGTGTGTGTACCAGAGGTTAGATTGTTGATGCATGTATTATTGGTGTTCCCCCATTTTCTTTTCTTTCTTTTTTTTTCTCTCTTTTTTTTTTTAATTTTTCGGCTAGTATAGCAGTATGCTCCAAATTTAAACTGGATGCTTTTGTACAATGACAACTCATCTAATTGACTTCTCTAGGGTCTTGTTCTTCGATCGTGTCGCGAATTCTCTTTGCGTTCCCGTTTGATGCTGTTTTTATCGTCTCAGGGTGCCCCTTTTTTTTTCGGTTGGTTGCGGAAACGCGGGAATTGTCTCGGACTATTCGGATTGTGTGATGGCTGCATTAAGAAGGAATTTTCATGCTCTGAATAATCTTTTCGTGTTTCCTCTCTTTTCTCCTGCAGATGGTCTTGTTTTCTTGAAGCAATCTGTTGATGATAGAGAAAATTTTGGATGTTTTTAGTTGTTCTCGTACAGCTTGATTTTACAATTTTGGCATTGTTAGTTTTAGAGTTGTGTGGAGAGAAGCTTGTTCTTGCTTTGTTTTTATTTTTTAAAAAAGAATCACATTTAATAACAGCCATAAATGAGACTCTGATTGGTTGTGATGCAGTGAAATAAGTTTAGGGTAAACTAGAACTTGTTCTTATTTTCACTTTTATCATTTTGTGGTTTTAAGAATGCCACTTTTGTCGAATCGTTGGCGCTAACCATTAATCCCAAAAGTTCGAGCTGTTGGAAATACGCAATCAATTCACTTAAAGCGTACAGAAACAGCACCCACAGGTCTCGATTGTGATTTGGCTCATCTGGTCTCACGCAACTTCGAACATGACTAGGCCCAATCCAGCCTCACGCCATTTCGAATATGACTCGGCCCACATAGCCTCCCGCCACAGGACAGGATTCTGGCCCTGTTAAGCCAACAACTTCGTCCTCGTGTGACATTTGAATGAAACCATAGTTTTGTAATTTCTTAATTTATGTATTCATTTAATATCGAATAGCAGTGTTAAAGTTTTTAATATGTTGTGAGCAGATTCTTAAAATTCTCTGTTGAATCACATACTATATTTAACTATCACTTGTTCATTTCATGTACTCTTTAATACCTTTTTTATTCTAATAGTTTCTTCTTTTGCACTTGTTTTTGGATTGGAAAAAAATCAGTCAAATAATTTCTTAAAACTCAACAATTACACATTTTGTTGATCACTGTCTTATACCTTTCACCTTGCCTTCAAATGATGATGATGATGATGATGATGATGATTTTGTATTTGACAAATTTTAGGCCAAAAGAGTTCAGCTTGTATTTAAAATTATATATTTAAATTTATTTGCATCTCTTTTTTCATATATTGAATTTTTTTTATTAACAATAGCAATAGCAAAATTGACATTTTACTTAATTTTTATCATTACAATTCCTTATTCTAATATAAATATCCAAACACTATTAAAATATTGAATTATTTTTTTATTAATGATACAAAGAACAAAGTTGATATTTTACTTAATTTTTACCACTCTAATACCTTATTCTCATATAAATATTCAAAATATTCAGTAGGAACGAATAAACAATATCCAAACATAACTTAGAACGCTTTGATCTTTGTTTTGTTAATAACAAAAACCTATACATCAAAAATTGTTCAAACATTCAAAAGTTATCCCTCAAAAATTATTCTGGAACCAATCGCGGCCTTTTAAAGAATAAATGGCAAAAATTAAGATATAAATATATTTACATTTATGCCCGGCAAAAATGTTTATATTCCTAACTATATGTTTGTATTCTTTTTCCTCTCTTTTAATAGATAGAAAAATCATAATGAGTTTTTATGTTGTATGATTTACGAAAAAGAAGAGGTTCATGGCACTAGAAACAATAAATTCGCTTGTTTTTATACATTTTACTGAATAATAATGTTGATGGGGTGTATTTCAAAATCTATGGGTGAACAAGTTGCTGCACATTTTAATCTTAGAAATTGAAATCGAAACTTACCCATTTCTATTTTTCAAATGTTACTTTCAGAAGAAAATCTTAAACCAATGTAGTTGGTTTAAACCTTAAATTTGGCATTGTGTTTTGGTTTTCTCTAATATCTCAAATCTCCATGCTATGCATAGATTAGTGTCCCCCCGTGGTTTCGCACTTTCTTACTTTAGTATCCTGTCATTTAGAGTGTATCGAGTTAGTACCCTGTGATTTCGCACTTTCTCACTTTAGTATTCTGTGGTTTAAAGTGTATTAAGTTAGTACTCTGTGGTTTTATTTTTGCATCAAGTTAGTACCATGTGATTTTATTTTTCTCTTAAATTAGTACCCTAAACCACAGAATATTAAAGTGAGAAAGTGCGAAACCACAGGGTACTACCTTGATACACTTTAAACTACATGGTACTAAAGTGAGAAAGTGCGAAACCACAGGGTACTAACTTGATACATTTTAAACCACATGGTACTAAAGTGACAAAGAGTGAAACCACAAGGGGTTTTCTTTGAAGTTTTCACTAAAAATAAATATGAACATTTGTTTTCCCACCTATTAACTTTTATGTAGTAATGAGAAAATAAAATGTAGAGGACATGATAAGTCATTCATTTGGCATTATGTTTTTAGTTTGAAAAAGCATATCCCTAATTTCTAGACCCAAAAAAAAAGAAAAAAAAAGAAAAGTTTTCTCATTATGGAATACTATTTACTATTTATATTGTAGTAGAACTTGTAATTTAGTGCTACCCATTTGTATTACAAAATAACAATAAGTAAAATGGGGAAATGGAAAAGTTAGGGAAAATAAGAATTGGAAATAAAATAATAATAAAAACATGAAGATTCAAGTATTTTTTTTTTTTCTTAATTTTTTATTATTGAGTTTGAGGGGTTTAAAGTGAAAACCATTTCTTCCATAATTCTTTTGAATTGAGTGATTCTAGTCAATTGAGTTTGAGATTTTATTTAATTCATCTCTCTTTCTATCGAACGCAATAATTTTAATAATTTTTTAGCAACTAGAATTATTAAAATTAAAATGAAAAAATAAAATATAAAGATAAGTGTCAATCAAAAAAAAAATTTGAGATGGAGATCTCAGTAAATTTACTTTTACAATTATGTAGTAATTTACTTTTTCTTTTTTTTTTTTGTTACGAATTTGTAAGGATAATGGGGCATCATTTATCTAGGCCGTTTAAATTTTCTAGAAACCGAATTTCATAATTTTGCCAACTTATTTATCAAAAAAGTATGAATATTATATTAGCCATTAAAATTATTAATTTGGAGATCATTTGAATATCAAGCAAATGGTACTTCAAAACCACAAAATTCGAAGTCTAAAAATTTTAAATAGCATAAATTGGCGAGGAAATTGACGAGGAAGTAGATGAGCAATCAATCTCTGAGTTCATTTAGAGTCGAACACGAGCTGACTCGCGAACAGTGAGCTAGCTGGATTATCAACCCTACTCATGCAGGCAAATGATATTTCAAAATCGCAAATTCTAAAGCCTAAAAATTTTAAATAGCATAAAATTGACGAGGAAATAAATGAGCAATCAATTTCGAGTTCATTTCAAGTCGAATACAAGCTGACTTGCGAACAGCGAGCTGGATTGCCAGCCGGCAAAAAAAATGGTCTAACTTTTTTTTGTTTTTTGAAATAATCATTTTACTCAAAATACTTATTTCTTTTCACATATGTCCAATATATATATATATATATATATATANTCACATACTATATTTAACTATCACTTGTTCATTTCATGTACTCTTTAATACCTTTTTTATTCTAATAGTTTCTTCTTTTGCACTTGTTTTTGGATTGGAAAAAAATCAGTCAAATAATTTCTTATAACTCAACAATTACACATTTTGTTGATCACTGTCTTATACCTTTCACCTTGCCTTCAAATGATGATGATGATGATGATGATGAAGACCCAACACATTTAGCACGGCAAGATAAAGCATGACGAGGCAAAACACTCTAAACAAATCTAAACAAATCTACAAATGGATATGATTCGAGTGATAGGTAGCACGCTACCCGTTTCATTTAGAAATAAACTTAGCTGGAAGTGTAAATAAACTAGGATTCGAACTCGGGACCTCGAGTACCAACCACCAAGTCTTTTGCCACTTACGCTAGTGTTGTTAGATACTTTTTGACATGGAAAAACTAACTTATGGTTTTAACTTTGCTTAAACTAAAATAATCATATATATCTATAGAGCTAGACTGGTATACTATCGGTAGCACGGAGGCTTCCGTGCTACCAAGTTATTTTCAATGATACGGCTTCCAAATTGACGATCGGCTCCGTTAGACTTGACCTACATTATTGAAAGCATTTGAAAACTAAATTTCATAGTATTTCGGCATCATTTACCTATCAAACAAGTAGTGTAAAAATGAAAGGCTGAAAATAAAAATTTTATAAAAAATGATGATAAAAGACTTGAATTTAATATCAGAAGTACCGATCTTACTCTAAATAGTAAAAAAAATTTTCTATAAAAGTTTCATCAGATTTGGATTATTTTACACCGTTAAATTCACAAATGCATCAAATCTACCATTAAAATTGTCAATTTTGAGACTTTTTGATCACTAGCCAAATGATGCCGAAAAATTATGAAATTTAGTTTCCAAATACTTTTAATAGTGTAGATCAAGTCTAACGGAGCCGATCGTCGATTTGGAAGCCGCATCATTGAAAATAACTTGATAGCACGAAGGCCTCCGTGTTACCGATAGTATACCAACCTAGCTCTATATATATATATATATATATATATATATAGAGAGAGAGAGAGAGAGAGAGAGAGAGAGAGAGTTGAGCTAGAATACTATTGATAGTATTTGTTCCTTTTTGTTATCAAGTTTTTAGTTTTTGCATTAATTCCTTTGATCATTTCTAATTATTAAATTAAATATTATAATCCAGTAGGGATCCCTCAACCTTATTATTAGAGACTAATATCATCCTAATTCTACAATTTCTCATCTAAGGGTTAAAAATTTGATAGTAAAAGAGGCCAAATACTATCAATAATATTCTAGCCCAACTCCATATCAATAGTATCACTATTAAATTTTGCACCTTATGTTTGTTTATACTTTGTTATAACTATGTTGTATTTTATATTCTAAATTTTTTTTTTTTCAACTTTTCATTATTAAATTTAATGATTGATGAAATTTATTGCATAGCTACGCTTTATAATAATTTTGTATTTGACAAATTTTAGGCCAAAAGAGTTCAGCTTGTATTTAAAATTATATATTTAAATTTACTTGCATCTCCTTTTTCATATATTGAATTTTTTTTATTAACAATAGCAATAGCAAAATTGACATTTTACTTAATTTTTATCATTACAATTCCTTATTCTAATATAAATATCCAAACACTATTAAAATATTGAATTATTTTTTATTAATGATACAAAGAACAAAGTTGATATTTTACTTAATTTTTACCACTCTAATACCTTATTCTCATATAAATATTCAAAATATTCAGTAGGAACGAATAAACAATATCCAAACATAACTTAGAATGCTTTGATCTTTGTTTTTGTTAATAACAAAAACCTATACATCAAAAATTGTTCAAACATTCAGAAGTTATCCCTCAAAAATTATTCTGGTACCAATCGCGGCCTTTTAAAGAATAAATGGCAAAAAATAAGGTATAAATATATTTACATGTATGCCCGGCAAAAATGTTTATATTCCTAGCTATATGTTTATATTCTTTTTCTTCTCTTTTAATAGATAAAAAAATCATAATGAGTTTTTATGTTGTATGATTTATGAAAAAGAAGAGGTTCATGGCAGTAGAAACAATAAATTAATTCGCTTGTTTTTATACATTTTACTGAATAATAATGTTGATGGGGTGTATTTCAAAATCTATGGGTGAACAAGTTGCTGCACATTTTAATCTTAGAAATTGAAATCAAAACTAACCCATTCTATTTTTCAAATGTTACTTTCAGAAGAAAATCTTAAACCAATGTGGTTGGTTTAAACCTTAAATTTGGCATTGTGTTTTGGTTTTCTCTAATATCTCAAATCTCCATGCTATGCATAGATTAGTGTCCCCCCGTGGTTTCGCACTTTCTCACTTTAATATCCTGTCGTTTAAAGTGTATCAAGTTAGTACCCTGTGATTTCGCACTTTCTCACTTTAGTATCCTGTGGTTTAAAGTCTATTAAGTTAGTACTCCGTGGTTTTATTTTTGCATCAAGTTAGTACCCTGTGGTTTTATTTTTGTATTAAATTAGTACCCTAAACCACAGAATACTAAAGTGAGAAAGTGCGAAACCACAGGGTACTAACTTGATACACTTTAAACCACAGGGTATTAAAGTGAGAAAGTGCGAAACCACAGGGTACTAACTTGATACATTTTAAACCACAGGGTACTAAAGTGAGAACGAGTGAAACCACAAAGGGAGTTTTTTGAAGTTTTCCCTAAAAATAAATATGACATTTGTTTTCCCACCTATTAACTTTTATGTAGTAATGAGAAAATAAAATGTAGAGGACATGATAAGTCATTCATTTGGCATTATGTTTTTAGTTTGAAAAAGCATATCCATAATTTCTAGACCCAAAAAAAAAAGAAAGAAAAAAAAAGAAAAGTTTTCTCATTATGGAATACTATTTACTATTTATATTATAGTAGAACTTGTATTTTAGTGCTACCCATTTGTATTACAAAATAACATTAAGTAAAATGGGGAAATGGAAAAGTTAGGGAAAATGAGAATTTGAAATAAAATAATAAAAAAAGCATGAAGATTCAAGCAAATTTTTTTTTTTTTTTTGTTAATTTTTTGTTATTGAGTTTGAGGGGTTTAAAGTGCAAACCATTTCTTCCATAATTCTTTTAATTGAGTGATTATGGTCAATTGAGCTTGAGATTTTATTTAATTCATCTCTCTTTCCATCGAACGCAATAATTTTAATAATTTTTTGGCAACTAGAATTATTAAAATTAAAATGAAAAAATAAAATATAAAGATAAGTGTCAATCAAAAAAATAAATTTGAGATGGAGATCTCAATAAATTTACTTTTACAATTATGTAGTAATTTACTTTTTCTTTTTTTTTTTTGTTACGAATTTGTAAGGATAATGGGGCATCATTTATCTAGACCGTTTAAATTTTCTAGAAACCGAATTTCATAATTTTGCCAACTTATTTATCAAATAAGTATGAATATTATATTAGCCATTAAAATTATTAATTTGGAGATCATTTGAATATCAGGCAAATGGTACTTCAAAACCACAAAATTCGAAGTCTAAAAATTTTAAATAGCATAAATTGGCGAGGAAATTGACGAGGAAGTAGATGAGCAATCAATCTCTGAGTTCATTTAGAGTCGAACACGAGCTGACTCGCGAACAGTGAGCTAGCTGGACTATCAACCCTACTCATGCAGGCAAATGATATTTCAAAATCGCAAATTCTAAAGTCTAAAAATTTTAAATAGCATAAAATTGACTAGGAAATAAATGAGCAATCAATTTCGAGTTCATTTCAAGTCGAATACAAGCTGACTTGTGAATAGCGAGCTGGATTACCAGCTGGCAAAAAAAATGGTCTAACTTTTTTATTTTTTTTGAAATAATCATTTTACTCAAAATACTTATTTCTTTTCACATATGTCCAAATATATATATATATATATATATATATATATATATATATATATATATATAAAGAAAGGTAGAATCTCTTGAGATATGCTTGTCTCTTAAATGCCCCACACAACCTCATCCTCTCAATCTGTTTCTGACTAATGATACATGAAGGACAAGGAATTTGAGGATGAGTGTAATTCACACTTAATTTTTTTATCTCTTGCATGTATAGTACAAGAAAATTATTTTAAATTTATTGATATTTTGGATAATATGGTACCAGAGCATGACGTAAACTAATATCATTTCACAAGGACTTGATAGGGATGAAAATGAAAATGGATCCCGATTATCAAGTTGATGGAGCTCTAAATTAAGTAATAATAATAATTCATATAAAATCCGCTCCGATTCGCTAAAATAATAGGAGAGGACGCGACCTTTTCCTTCTCTTAATTCGTCTTGATCAACCAAAAATCAATCAAAAACTTTCTGTTGTCCCCATCCACCCTGAATGGAGTGGTAAATAGAGATTAAAAAAAAAGAATAAAAGTCAGCTTGTCCCGAATCTGCCCTATAGTCCTGCCTTCAGATCTGGCCTGTTTGCATCGCTAGGTTTTGGATTCGATCCCTATCTTTAACATTGATATTCTATAAAAAAAAAAAAAAAACTTATAATTACTTTTCCAAATACCAAATAGATGAAAATAAAGCAAATATGTAGAATTTAGTATGTAGCTCCCTTGCTTGTGGACACATTTTTAAGCTACAATTTGATGTATGTGTTGAGAATTCGCAACCCGTGCTGTATCGATTGTTGTAAATTCGGTACTCACTTAGAATTTAACTACAATTCCAACCAAAAAATCCTAAGGGTATAATATATTAATAATATGTTTTTTTTTATTTTAATTGGATAAGGGAGAGATAAAGGATTGTAATCATAAGGGATAAAGAATATTATGGGCACATTAATTTAAACATTTCTAAAAAATAATTGAACAAAAAGTGAGTAAACTCTTATGTATTTTATCTTTAAAAGATGCTATTGTATGGAATATCAATCTCTAGTAATCCCCAAGGAACATTAAATTAATTTAATAAATAATCCAACTTTTTCTTCTTTTTTTAAAAAAAAAACTTTCTCATGATTAATGAAGCGTGCCATGTTTGAGCTTCTTTAATGCAACTTTAAAATACTTTATTTAGCTATTCTATGAAAGGAAATTAAAGCCCTAAAAAAGGTGGCAATATATTGTATTTAAAATTTGGGCATGTACTAAAGAAGCTATTATCATTATTATTAATTTATTAATGCATGGGCACATTCAAGTTTATACATCTTGATGATGAGAAGCTATAGATGAGAATAAACTTAATTATTCTCTGCATAAAATAATAATAATAATAATAAATGATTATAGAGAATATAACTTTTTCCCTAATAAAGTATTTATTAATTAAGTTTCTAAAAAAGTAGTAATCACCACTCAAATAAAATTTTGAAGTACAAGCAATAATCAAAGCATTGTGTGAAGCAACTGTATATTTGGCATTTTGGTGCACCTATTAGACTATAGAATCGGAATGTAATTCATTGATTTCGATAGTTGCCATTTGTTTTATAGGAATCGGATTCCGATTCACATTTCACTCCGGAATGGGAATGGCCAAATCCATTTACGATCCAATCCGGTTTTGAATTTCAGATTGGCTCATTCCAAAGTAAATTATTCAAAATCCTCTTTCATCAACACCTACCTCCTCTCCCTTCATCACTTTCCTCTCTCTTAATCAAAACCCTCTCTCAAAAATTTTAAATTTTTATTTCGACTTCCATTCCAACAATGAACCAAACATTTTGGATGATTCATCATTCTATTTTCCATTCCAAAGCAATCCAATTTCATTTTCTATTCATATTCCAATCATAAACCAAACAGGTCCATTATTTAGTCGTGTTATGATATTGTATGAAATAATCATATGTAATTCTTTAAAACTTAAGCTGCTGAAGTCGAAGATGTTCATTTATTTACATTTTTTTTTTTTTTTTTTTACATGCAACATATTGCATATATATATAAAAATGTAAATTTCTTTTGCAATTTTTCTTAAGAATCTTATATTTATGGAAAAATGATTGAGATGGAGAGAGTATGGATGTCAATGGTTGGTTTCAGAGTGGATTTTGCAAACTAAAAGTGGAGGGGGGCCCACCATGGATGTAAGGTGGGCCCTCTTATTGTTCGNGCAACATATTGCATATATATATATATAAATGTAAATTTCTTTTGCAATTTTTCTTAAGAATCTTATATTTATGGAAAAATGATTGAGATGGAGAGAGTATGGATGTCAATGGTTGGTTTCAGAGTGGATTTTGCAAAATAAAAGTGGAGGGGGGCCCCCAATGGATGTAAGGTGGGGCCCTCTTATTGTTGGATCTACGTTATTTTAACGAGCCAATTCGGCGTGCCTATTCTATAAGGCTAGCATTACTCTTTTAGAAAATACGAAACCAAATCCAAATAAAAAACCAAAACCCTAAATCGAACTCGACTATTTAAAATTATAAAAAATTATATTAAATCACTAATATATGTAAATTATTAAATAAATATCTAAAGTAACATCGTTTGTATGTATAAAATAAGTTTTATATGGTTGCCGTTTTTTGTTTGGGTTCGGATACGAGTTCGGAGAAAATCATAACTAAAGCTGAATCTGTCGAATTTTTATTTTTTTATATCCATAATCAAAGTCATACTTATTTAATATCAGTTAAACCTGCTTTATTCAGGCTCGAATACTGGTAAAATTTCGAATGTCCATACCCATTGACATCCGAGAGAGAGAGAGTAAAAATAAAAGTATAAAAGAGTGGAGAAAAAGGGGATTTCTTAGATGGTAACATAGGAACAAAGAACATAAAACACCCACCATTAAATTAAACCAATTTGCAACATTTTTTTACAATAAATTTTAGGATCCCCTTGGTCTCCATATGGCTCAACAAACTTGGAACTGTTATGCTCTTGTGGGCCATATTTTTTTGATTTAGTCTATAACATTAACATTAATGTGTCCACTTATGCTCCAATTCGTCTTTTGTTTTGGCCCAACCACCATTGAAAAGGAAAAAGAATTAATAAAAAAAAGGGGGGCAAGTGCACCAAATTATTACAACATTAAAGTTTTCAAAAAATCACTTGTAAGTTATGCCCTAACTTTTGGAAAAAGAAATTATATGTTGAGCCCCACTTGTAGTATATATAATCATTTTTTGCTTTGACAATTTGAATTAAGATGTAACTCTTTCCCACTCATTTCATGGTTTTTTATGTTAAGTGAATTGGACTAATATTATACTGTGACTTTTTTTTTTTTTTGGAGCAATTGGATTATTTTTATCTACCATTTATATTTCTTCCTGATTGGAGTGTTGCATGTGATGGCTTATTAGGGATCGTTTGATTGGATATAATCAGAAATACGATGTACTTGGAGATGTATGCAGTTGAAAAATACAGTAGTTGTAATTATAATTTATTGCATGTAGTTGAAAAGTGCATTTTAAAAATTTTATCACTATATATTTGCGGTGTGAAGATTACTTTCAATATAGGGGAAAAAATTATATTTAAAAGTGATTAAGGAGTTAAGCTTATCTTTTCTGTAAAGTTACTCTCTCAAACTGCTGTAGTTGGACTTTCTCATACAATTTCAATCATAACTTGTTGGATTCAAATACATCAAAACGAACACCTAATTTGAATTTGCATATAATTACAACTGCAAATCGTCTTACCGAGGAAAAGATTTTCATATAATTCTTTTCATGTTCTCTAAAAATATATATTTTATGCGCGAATAAGCTTTAATTAGTTTCTCTCTATGGTTTTACCACATTTTTTACTTTGTAATCCTGTGGTTTTACATTGCTATTCTATAACTTATCCTTGTTTTATAGTAGGTATCTGCTATTAATTAAATATAGCAAAATGGTACAAACTATAAACTAAAAAATGGTAAGCTAAGAGCATTCAAACAAAATGGCATGTCAAAAAAGATTCTTAACCCTAGATCCTTTACAACAACAATCCCCAAAAAGAGATTTTCAAATTCATGCAAATTTTCATGCCCTTACAATTCCTATGAACAAGATAATTAAAACTATCATCACAATCACAAATGCACAATACAAACAACGCTTGTAACCACAACTATAATTTATTATTACAAAGCACAATTCATACTTGATTTATAGTTATCATCATTATTTACATCTGCGCTAAACTCTAAGTAGATATATACTGAGCTCGGGCCCACCACCCGTCCCGTCAGGGCTCATCATGTAGAACGCCTCCGAGTCTCTAGACCCTACTACTCTCTCAAATTTTGCCCTCATGTACATCACGTCCCCTCTCTCCCCCTCCCCCTCCGCTCCTCCGGCGCACCTCCTCAGCTCCTCCCCCTCCAGCAGGCCCTCGCCGTTGATCTCCCCCCTCACCCCCGGCCCCCACTGACACCGCCTCGACGGCCCTCAAAACGTCCTGGTCGGCGTCGCCGCACTCCCGCTGGACGGCCCTGCCACACTTTCTACCGTTGCAGTACGCCCGCCACACCGGCTCCTCTAGGAGCGGCGGCAACGGCGCCGTCGACGACGCGCGATCACACTCAAGGGCGATGCGCACGAGGCCTGAGGCCATCTCGCGGACGAGGGCGGCGGTGGGGGCAGCGAGCTCGAGGAGGAGGGCCGGCGGGGTGCGGGGGTCCGCCTGGAAGGCCAAGCGGACGCGGCCCCGCCGCTGGCCGAAGAGCGTGCCGGCCACCATCCGGGGGAGGCCGCCGATAGGGCCACGGCTGCTCCGTCGACTCCCAGCGGCAATTGCCGCCGCAAGAGCCGACCGGAGCCTGAGCATCCAAGCTCCGGACGCTAAAGGCGGAAAAGAAGTGCTTCTCTTGTTTGCAGCGGTGATGGCTATTGCAGACTTATGAAAGTGGTAGTAGGACGAAGAAGGGATGGCGGTTTTAGCGGCGGCAGCTGCGGCGAAAGAAAGAGCCTCTTCCTCCCGCAATTTCTCTTCCTTGTCTCTCTTCACTCTCTCTCCTCCTCGTCCTCCTCTCTCTTCTTCCTTGGGCATCTTCTCGAAGTTTCTCTTGGAGGAGGGGAATGAGGAAGGGTTGAAGCTTCTTCCCATTATGCTTCTCATTAAATTTGGAAGAGAGAGAGAGATAGATTGAGAGAGAGAGTTTTGGGGGGGTGGGGATTGGTTTTATTTGTTGTGAATGATGATGAGGGGGTTTATGTTTTTGTTTTTTTGGGGTGGTGGGGAGTGGGGGATGATCACATTCCTACATGCTTAGAAGGGCTTTTATGATCACCCACTGTAGCACTAGAGAGAGTGCTTTTGGAGTAAGCTGAAGCTTTATTTTGGTGGAGCCCCACCACAAAACAAGCATAGCAGTAAGGGGGGTGGTGACCATACACCACCAAACTATGAAATGCTGGGAAAAATGGTAAAAACACAATGACAAGGTGGGGACAGCCCCTGATAACTCTCTGCACGAATCTCAAAGCCGACCATGTTATCCAGGACATTATACTGTAGTTCCATATACAGTTCATTATTCCGCATACTCTTATCTTATGATTTCATTTTTCTCTCTCCGCAAGATTCTATCTGCTGCTAAAAAATAGTGCGACAAATACTACAAATTTAGAACTCTACGAAATGAAAACAAAACCACCAAACGAACAGCGAAGTGAAACAGTTTAAAACACGAGGTGACAAAGCGAAAAATACGCTAATAAATCGCAGGATTTTATATGCTCTGATGGAATGAGGGTGGGCCACAAACTGTTGAGACTGTGACTCAGTGCAGGACCAGTTAATTAATTGTACAGGACTGGAAAACACCTGACCCACATCCAGAGGTCCAACACAAACTGACATGCTCATGTGCATAGCCCCTTTGTGTTTATGTTTATGTTTAGGGTACCTCTTGATGTTAATGGGGGGGGAATTAAAGATGTTTCTGGTGGAATCTTCTGCAAAAACTCAGATCCCTTCTACAGTAGTTGCTTGTAACTGAAGATCACAGAGTCATATGAAATACAAGATGCCAGTTAATGAGATTGAGCTTCAGTTCATACCTCTTACCCGGCTACAGCTTCGACCGAAAGTGCTTTGGAAGTAGAGCTGTTTGAAGAAGATTTACGAACTTTTCATCGCCTTGTAACAGAAGCGAAAGACACGAAAAAGTTCTAGACTTTCTATTTGCTAAACACCTATAGGACTATCTCGAAGATTGCTCTTCAAATCTAAAGAGCAAAAACTAAATCTACGCTGCCGACTTACTCTAACAAATTCTCCGACATATTCCTCTACTGTTTAGTTCTGCCTAGTATTGCCGTACCCGCAACATTCTATGTGTTGCACGCCACCGTTTTCACCGGTTACGGTCTCAGCATGCTTTACATGCATGTAAAATATAGTAGACGCGTCATTTCCCAATTCCGCGGCAATCAAGACACTTCTAAGTGTGGCATGATAATGTTCTAAGAAGAACCTTCTCATCTTCAAATTGTGCAGCATACGAAAATATAACTACTGTGTGTTCTAAGTACAGATACTGAGGTTGTGTTGGTTTCTCTAACACCGAAGAATAAATTTGATTGTTATCACCAAAAAGTCAAAAACATCCCTAATATAAGAAGGATTTTATGTAACAAAATTACTACGAGTTCACCATCTCAAGCAATGAATTCTACAGTGACATAATTAACGAAATATGCAGCATGTTTACAGCAGTAAACTCAGTGTCTTTCAATTCATCGGCAATAAATGAGGTTTTCCAGTATACAGAGGAAATGACTTCATAGATACGGAAATAATTAGATAAAAGGTTATATCAGGCGGTGAATTTTATAGAAAAAAGCCGTATATTTGGTAGCAGAAGCACTTCACCTTCTACGATTCCGACGTTGATCTTGCCGGTCCCTTGGTTGGTGCGAGGACCCGTCCCTGCTCGTGCTGTACGAACTCTCATGCTTCCAATCATCAAGGATCAAACTATTGTGTTGTGGTGACTGCCTAGCCGACGGGTGTGGGTAGGGGCTGCGAGGACTCTGGACCGGAGGAGAAATATTATCACAAGCCCCCGGGCTTCTCCACCCTTTCTCGGAAAGTGACCTCCCAAGGCTCGAGGTCCTAGAGCTAGGGTTTTGCTCATAAGGACTATACCGAGGAGAGTAGGCTGAGCTACTGTGCCCTATCTCTGCACCCGGTAGGCCCTCTTCGCGGTGATGCTCCCCAGGGCGCCACCTGTCCCAACTAGATAAAGATAAACAGCTAAATTTGTAATGGTATAAGGCTGCTGAAGGGTGGAAGGGCATAATTGTAATTTTATATAATTTTAGACTTCCTTGATAGGGTGCTGCTCATAAGGTATATACCTCGAAGAGTAGGATGGCAATGAGGGTGCGTTTCTGCGCCCTGGCTCTGCACCAAGTAGGCCCTCATCGTGCTGGTTGCCGGACCGCCGTCTATGCGATTCTGATATGCGGTGGTGGGATTGCGATCGGGCCGCCCAGAGCCACTGATCAGCATTCTCTGGTATCGGGGCGTTGATTCCAGGGAACTCAACCGTCATTATGGTCTCGGGGGATATGGGCTCGCCTTTCTCAGGGAGCTCCCCCTCTTCATATTCTTCCTTCTCTTCCTCGCCGTCAGCATATATCTTGATCCCGGAAGGCTGGTCTTCGTTCTCAACAACAGCTGGAGAAAAGGAATAAGTTGATGAAGTCCAGAATCAGAATATTTTAGCAGTTGAATTGGACATAAAAAGCTAATGGAGGAATAGGCGTGCAGAAACCAAGAAAACTACCATGAGATTGGAAATGGCTATTGCTTTGTTCTCTTGAGCTTTAAAAACCAATTTTGTAACAACCTTGATTTGTTAAGCCAATATCACTTTGCGCACTACTTAGTAAGTTAGAAATATGATAAATAATTTAGAACAAATATGAAATTCTGAAAACTTCCATTCTTCTTTCCTAATCCCTTTCATTCCTAAGAAGGGTGTTTTGATAATTCACATTTTATCAAACATTTTCTTATCTTTTAAAGAGGACTGACAGAGGGTTGACGGAGAATTGAAGTGATGACAGCTTTTAAAATAAAGGGGGTAATATATAGGTTGTAAAAATTCACGCGGTCCCGTACAACATCCCAACTAACTTTTACTAACTTTTAACAAATTTTATAATTATGAATATTTTAAGAAAAAAATTATCAAACAGATAATAATTTTAGCACTAAATTAAATTTATTGAAATACAACATGTTTAGTAAAATATTGGTAGATAATGAATTGGTATAGTTTTTTCACAGTACGATGCGTACTCATGTGAGAGTATGATTAATGATGATTAGCCTTTCACTAGATCCACCTATTCAGATGTATACTAAAAATAGCAGAAAACCAGTCTGACGTTGAATTTGTTGATAAGCATAGAAAGCACAATGGTATATCAAATTTTCTGAGTAGGCATAACAACATTAAATTTGGGTAACAAATGAATCTAGGAAGAAATACATAGACCAAGTTTAACATACCTAAATATCCAGGAGGGTACCCTAGCTCACGCATTCGGCTCAACCAAGGGGGTGGATCATTTTCCTGCATGACATGGTAAATAAGTTGCAGCTAAAAAATATATATATATATATATACTGTGATTTGAACTATACTCATCTTACAGATTCAATAGCCTCAAATAAATGGCATTTTGTTCACGGATTGGTTTGTTTACAAAAACATGATTTAAAGAGCAAAAAATTGCCATTCGGTCATGTGCTACAAGCAAGCTAGCATCTTTTACATCACACTCTTTTTACAACAATTAACTGTGTAGCAGGCAATTCCAAGCAGCCAATTGCAGGCATTGCAAATGGAGGACAAAATATAATAGAAAAGTAAGATGTCGATTACCCTGATCCCCAAGCATTCTCTGGTCTCAGGGCCAAGAACTCCTGCTTTCAAATCATCAAACTTCCCGGTTGTTTTCTGATAATACCGGGTTTGGCCACGATTACTGGCAGATTGGTTTCGTTTTGCATTGTGCTGCCTCCGGGCTTTACTAATCGCAGCATTGTCGCGAGGCTTTGGGCACTCCTTCACAGAGTGACCATACGAACCGCAATTGAAACAACGTGAATCTTCTTTTTCAACCCTGCCAACAAAACAAAACATTCTATCTTGTAGCTAGTTCAAGGAATAGAGAAGACTTTTGAGAGAGGGGGGGAGAGAGAGAGGAGCATGACAGCGTAGACCAACGAGAGTTGATGTTCAATCTAAGAATATATATTCAGACACTCTAGGTAATTATTGATTCGAATTGTTGGTATAATTAGGATATAAAAGCCACATAGCCAATCTTTTGAATCTTAAGTATCTGACTTATGCTCGAACCATTTTGAACTAGTGCCACCACAAAAAGGGAAGGAAAAAAGCCAAAAAAATAGAATAAATTGGTCGTCAATAGTGTATACTTTAGTTTACTGTATCTTCCCTATCTAGATACTGTAACAAAGAAAGCATGTAAAATCTACACTG
Organism: Ananas comosus; assembly: GCF_001540865.1. Classification (NCBI taxonomy): domain Eukaryota; kingdom Viridiplantae; phylum Streptophyta; class Magnoliopsida; order Poales; family Bromeliaceae; genus Ananas; species Ananas comosus. Next base: position 14,193,276 of record NC_033625.1, read on the forward strand.
CCAACGGGAAGAAAATGAAGCACCATGTGTAGATTGATTGAAGTTATAGAAATTGCTCTAGTTTCAACAGCAATATATCATTGTGAAATGCATATGTGACATTGAAAGAAAAATTTTAGAACATTATATGCATATCAGCACAGTGCCTATGCAAGAACTCTCTTGTGAGTAAAGAAAAGGTTTTACCTTTCAAAGCTAGCTGAACCATCAAGTGAAGTTGAAGCCAATGCATATTCACGATCATAAAGAGGAACCGAGTCATTGCCCTTAACAACACCTTCTCTTGCTTGGTTGTCTAACCAAAATGACTTCATGCCATCAAAGAAAAAGAAGAAAAGTGAAAAGAAGAGATTGTAAATGTTAGAGGCCCACGAGCAACAGCTAAGAGAACTTTAAAACAGAATTCAAACTAACACACAAAAGGCTTCATCTTGAAGACACCATTATGCATTCTGCATAATAGTGTGCATGCAAAGCGAATTAGAATCTAAAAGAGAAATACTTGCATCCACTAAATGTCCATTCTGATTTTTCATTCTCTATATTTTCCACTAAATATACTAGTCCTCGTTTAAACCCTCTCTCATATTTGCACCTTAAGTCACAAGAAAATAGGTTAATGTAGACAAAGCAGAAATAGCATGTTTTATTATCTTTCACCAGCAACATAAAAGAATAACGGAACTCCAAAAGAAACATATAATACAAAACAAGAGGCAAAAATGAAGGGGGGTCATTTCTGTAGTAAAAGGAGATATAGATGAAGAATTTATTGCCCAAAAAGATCTGGAGCAGCCTACAATTCACTGAAACAGAAGAAACTATAAATGACAGATACAATGCTGCTTGTTATTCACTAAAAAGGAAGATAGAAGAGATGACATACTTAAGATTGACAAAATCTTTCAAGCTTAAATTCATTTGTTCAGTGAATAGATCCATGCAAATTACCCGATACAAACATACCACAGTAGAAGATTTCTCAGAGACCAGATGTAGTGCTGGAAAGTACGTCTCTTCACCGCTCTCCAAGGGCTCCATTGTGGAATCCTATCAACCATCCGCAACGACATATTCATTCGAACATCAGTACAGTAATGAAACTGAAGTTCACTATCACCCATCATATAGTAACACATGAAAATGATTCCTTTATCTTCCCTTCTTGTTCCTCTTAATCCGTATTAAAATTTAACCATTCCGAAGATCAAATAGGATAAGCAGCGATAAATAACTGTTAAAGTCTTTAGTAACGAAAATCTTTAAATGCTAAATTCTTTATATATGGTTTCTGCAACAGGAATTGTAATGATTACATTCGCTGGCCAGCTGCAGGTGATCTTATAGGGTATTATAGGTGCATTATACACTACTTAATGTTTAAAATGTTCCGCCAGCAGCGAAAGGAGGTAGTAATATTCTATGATTTGGTAGAATAGCAAAACAGCTTGAGACTCATTTTATACTTCCTGGTTTCCACTATTTAAGGCAATAAGCTGTGAACATTCGATAATTATCTCCCTTTCCCTCTAAAGAGAAGTCTTTAACAGAACCAAAAAAATTCAAAGAAAATCTAGAATATCATAACTCAAGGGATTCAAAATGCAACAAAAATATTACTTTTGTAGAAGACTGGTACTGTGCTTGCCACTCCGACCATACTTGCATGAGTTCAGTAAGCTTTCTTTTGCTTTCTCTGGATCATAATAGACTAACTCATTAGACAAATGGCAAGCTCTTGTAACAATATAAAGTTCGAGATATATTTATATGTGATAAGATACTTATTCTGAACCAACCTTGCCAATGAGCTGTAAATTACACGTACTGAGGGTTGTTTATCAATAGATGTTACTCGAGCTCTTTTTATTCCTGCTATAGCTAGCGCTCTATATTAGGGAAGGACAAGGATACAAGTATAAAACTTATCCAAGTCAAGAAAAGACACACAAAGAATTCATTTCATTCATTTGCCAAATAATGTTGATTTAGATAATTAAAACCAATTACCTGTAGAAGTTGTGCCAGATAATTCTCCCTCCAGTGATGTACTTATTTGGGAGGCAATACATGATACAAAAAGAGGAATATAGAAAAGGATACGTCTATCATCAATCAAAAGACTGTTAGAAGTGCTGGTCACAGTAGCAACAAACTGAACACTTTCTTGAATGATGGGTTGTTTCTCAATGATATCATCTTCGAGATCCATATCCTGCTCATGTTGGTTTTCTTCAGCTTCAAAGCTCCCTTCAGAATTCTTTACACTCTCCCTATTAGGTAAGTCCTCTTTCAATTGAGGTGTACTGGTTGGCGAATTATTTTCACGAAGACCCAACCCCAATCCTTGTCCACCATTTTCTTTGTCAGTCTCGCTGTTGTCGCAAGACGAATCGAGATTGATGAAATCATCTTCTTTCATATTTTCTTAGATGTTTTGAACTTTTGATCTACGAGCTCCTTCGATCAATAAACATCGACACGAGGGAACGAAAGCAAATGGCACGGGAGGCTTAACATTTCATCAAACACCTTACCTACATGGATGAAATAATCAATTTCCCATGTTACAGAGAACTCAAGACCATAAATCTCTCAACATTTATCATTCTTCTATACTAATCCTAAGAAAAGCATTAAAAAATATATATATGTTTTCCCTAACTTTTTCTTGCTCACAAATTAGTAAGCTCTCCACATTTTAGACCACATTTCAGATTAACAAACAGCAAAATGACATTTCGTCAAACACCTTACCTACATGAATGGAATCATCAATTACAAGTTACGGCAATCTCAACTTTTACAATTTTTTAATACTAATTCAAAGAAAACTTTAAAAAAAGAAGTTTTTTTTTTTTTTTTTTTTTTTTTTTTTTTAGCTAATTGACTAACTCTTGCTCCAAAATTCCCAATTTTCCACATTATAGACCACGTTTCAGATTAAAATAAAAACAGTAAAACAATACACAAGAACACAAATCGAATGCAGTGGTACACCAATACGCTCCAAATTTCTCATCCTCCACAACTCTTCCTACACTATTCCCAATAAAAGTATTTTTTTAAAGAAAAAAGAGAGCCTTTTTTTTTATCTCATAGATCACCAACTCTTGCTCTAAAACTCACAATTGAAGACCATGTTTGAGACGAAGAAACACTAAAATTGTATGCACGAACACAAATTGACTGCAATGGTAGCAGTAAGCGATCTCTCCCGCCGCTCCACCATCCCATCCGAAACGAGAGGAGAGTGGGAGAGATTTAGGGTTTTCGACAGAGCAAAAACTTGTAAGAGGCGATCTCCTTACCGAGAAGGGCGATGGCGAGGACGAAGAGTGGTGGGATGAGGGAGGGGATTTAGAGAGAGAGAGAGAGAGAGAGAGGGATTTGGATTTGGATTTGGATTTGGATGCGAAACCTTGTCCGAGGAGGGGTGGGGGGAAGGAGAGTACGGATTCTCTCTAATGTACACAATTTGTAGACCATGTGTACCACGTCAGCATTTGCAGTGGCCAATGGAAGAACAGGATCCGAGTGAGTGTTGGTGCACCGAGTCTAGGAACGTTTGTCAAAATCCAAGGTGTACCACGTGTACGGATCCCACACAATTTGTAGACCAGGTGTACCACGTCAGCATTTGCAGTGGCCAATGGAAGAACAGGATCGGAGTGATTGTTGGTGCACCGAGTCTAGGAGCGTTTGTTCAATCCAAGGGGGAGAGAGATGAAGCGATTTTTAACAATAAAAGCCCACTTTTATTATTCACTAGTGAAATACCCGCGCGATACTGTAGGTATAAAAATATTTTTATAATAATTTTTAGTTTTTTATTTTTTATATAATTTTATAAGTCTAATTATTAATTAAATAAAGTTATATGAAAATCATTTAATAGCGATGATGCGGATATAAAAATATTTTTATAATAACCTTTAGTTTTTTATTTTTTATATAATTTTATAAGTCTAATTATTAATTAAATAAAGTTATATGAAAATCATTTAATAGCGATGATGCGGATATAAAAATATTTTTATAATAACCTTTAGTTTTTTATTTTTTATATAATTTTATAAGTCTAATTATTNTTCGTCAAACACCTTACCTACATGAATGGAATCATCAATTACAAGTTACGGCAGTCTCAACTTTTACAATTTTTTAATACTAATTCAAAGAAAACTTTAAAAAAAAAATTTTTTTTTTTTTTTTTGCTAATTGACTAACTCTTGCTCCAAAATTCCGAATTTTCCACATTATAGACCACGTTTCAGATTAAAATAAAAACAGTAAAACAATACACAAGAACACAAATCGAATGCAGTGGTACACCAATACGCTCCAAATTTCTCATCCTCCACAATTCTTCCTACACTAATCCCAATAAAAGTATTTTTTTAAAGAAAAAAGAGAGCCTTTTTTTATCTCATAGATCACCAACTCTTGCTCTAAAACTCACAATTGAAGACCATGTTTGAGACGAAGAAACACTAAAATTGTATGTACGAACACAAATTGACTGCAATGGTAGCAGTAAGCGATCTCTCCCGCCGCTCCGCCATCCCATCCGAAACAAGAGGAGAGTGGGAGAGATTTAGGGTTTTCGACAGAGCAAAGACTTGTAAGAGGCGATCTCCTTACCGAGAAGGGCGATGGCGAGGACGAAGAGTGGTGGGATGAGGGAGGGGATTTAGAGAGAGAGAGAGAGAGAGGGATTTGGATTTGGATTTGGATTTGGATGCGAAACCTTGTCCGAGGAGGGGTGGGGGGAAGGAGAGTACGGATTCTCTCTAATGTACACAATTTGTAGACCAGGTGTACCACGTCAGCATATGCAGTGGCCAATGGAAGAACAGGATCGGGGTGAGTGTTGGTGCACCGAGTCTAGGAACGTTTGTCAAAATCCAGGGTGTACCACGTGTACGATCCTCTCAATGCACACAATTTGTAGACCAGGTGTACCACGTCAGCATTTGCAGTGGCCAATGGAAGAACAGGATCGGAGTGATTGTTGGTGCACCGAGTCTAGGAGCGTTTGTTCAATCCAAGGTGGAGAGAGATGAAGCAATTCTTAACTATAAAAGCCCACTTTTATTATTCATTTCCCGTGTCGATCGAAACTCAAACTCAATGAAAATATCGTAATAAATAACAAATTATGAATGCTAAACCTCTCCGACGAGCTAAAACTGAACATCTACAACAATATTTTGATCTTCAAACTATAATGCAGGTGACAATTTTGTTGCTTATATTTCAGGCTAAATTACAGAAAATCTTCCTGTAATAACCTGCTTTTTTACTTTCTCCTTCTGACATTTAAAAACCTACACTTTGTTCCCTTGTAAAATAAAAAATGTGCACTTCACTCCCTACCGATAGGGTTTCGTTAGGATTCCGTTATAAAATATTTTTTATGCCGAAAATATCCCTCCGCCCTCTTTCTTGTTGCTTCGCCTCCCTCCGACTCACCGCCTCGCCGTCCTCCACTGCCTCGCCCTCGCCCACATCCCCTTCGCCCTCCTCCGCCGCCTCGCCTTTGCCCTCGTTGCCCTTGCCTACCTCTCCATCAACACCCACCTCAATTTCCTCCCTACTACCGTCGAAATCGAGGGACGACGAGGGTGCAGGAGGAGAAGGGTAGCAGGTGGAGAAGGAAATGGAGAAAAATCGCGACCGATTGAGGTGGAAATCGCTGCCGATCGAAGGGGCTGCTGAAGAAGATGAGGAAGAAGACGAAAATGGCGAGGAACAAAATAATCATTTTACACACCGTAATTCCCATGTGAACATTTTTCATTTTACAAAGAAGCAAAATGTAAATTTTTAAATATCAGGAGTGGAAAGTGAAAAAAGAGATTATTACATGAGAATTTTTTGTAATTTAGCCTATATATTTTAATTTATCATAATTTCTGACTTAAAATTTAGATTGTTGCAACTAAATTTTATAGCCCAAATAGTGACATATTGCGATTACTAATATTAGTTATTATCAGTTCATCAACCACAGCACTGCTACGTTACTTTTATATCAACAATACATGACCTTTCATTCAAAACTTACAACAAATTAAAATTTTGAAGATCAAAATTATAATTCGAGGGCTTTTCCAAAAAGTGTAGTTTAACCTAAAACAAAGAGATAAATAAAGTGTAAAGAGAATCTAAGGCCACCATTCAATGATATNGGACACGTGTCACCCCATGGTCCCCCCCATGGTCCTCCCAAACCCTTCTTTAATGTAGTAGTATAGATTTTCCGTGTCGATCGAAACTCAAACTCAATGAAAATATCGTAATAAACAACAAATTATGAATGCTAAACCTCTTCGACGAGCTAAAACTGAACATCTACAACAATATTTTGATCTTCAAACTATAATGCAGTGACAATTTTGTTGCTTATATTTTAGGCTAAATTACAGAAAACCCCTCTGTAATAACCTGCTTTTTCACTTTCCCCCCCTGATATTTAAAAACCTATACTTTTTCCCCTTGTAAAACGAAAAATATGCACTTCACTCTCTACCGTTAGAGTTTCGTTAAGGTTCCGTTATAAAATATTTTTTTATGCCGAAAATATCCCTCTGCCCTCTTTCTTGTTCCCTCGCCTCCCTCCGACTCGCCGCCTCGCCGCCTCGCCATTCTCCACTGCCTCGCAATCGCCCACATCCCCTTCGCCCTCCTCTGCCGCCTCGCCTTCGCCTTCGTTGCCCTTGCCTACCTCTCCATCAACATCCACCTCGATTTTCTCCCTACTATCGTTGAAATCGAGAGGCGGCGAGGGTGCAAGAGGAGAAGGAGAGCAGGTGGAGAAGAAAATGGAGAAAAATCGCGGCCGATTGAAGTGGGAATCGCTGCCGATCGAATGAGCGGCTGAGGAAGATAAGGAAGAAGACGAAAATGGCGAGGGGCAAAATAATCATTTTACACACCGTAACCCCTATGTGAACATTTTTCATTTACAAAGAAGCAAAATATAGATTTTTAAATGTCAGGAGAGGAAAGTGAAAAAAGAGATTATTACATAAAAGTTTTTTGTAATTTAGCTTATATATTTTAATTTATCATAATTTCAGACTTAAAATTTAGATTGTTGCAACTAAATTTTATAGCCCAAATAGTGACATATTGCGATTACTAATATTAGTTATTATCAGTTCATCAACCACGGCACTGCTACGTTACTTTTATATCAACAATACATGACCTTTCATTCAAAACTAACAACAAATTAAAATTTTGAAGATTAAAATTATAATTCGAGGACTTTCCAAAAAGTGTAGTTTAACCTAAAACAAAGAGATAAATAAAGTGTAAAGAGAAAATCTAAGGCCACCATTCAATGATAATACAGAGAAAAGATTACATTACACACAAAATTTACTAATCGAGGGGATCATAACTACACACTGATATGCAAAATTGCAGCAGGAATTTTCGAACATAAAACATTCCTGCCGCAGAACCCTATTTACTGTGCTCACATAAACATGAACACAACACTATCTATTGCTCTTCTCCAATTTTTTTGCTGTATTATTTACACGGATGGGCGTCTTCGCGCTTCGAATTTCACTTAGCCGCCGCTCTTATTTACATTCTCTTACTAAACCCAGCGGCACGAAGCCGCATTGAGAACATCGCGAGAGATATTCGGGCAAGTACGTGTCTTTAATGGGTGTCTCGGTGCTTCTGTGGAAGAACAGCGGAATCGCTGCATCGCATCTTCCAGAAGGTTCCGTGCCGCTGATGTCAAATCCAGGAGATACCACTGTACAATGGCGACACGAGAACCATGAAATTAATTCGGATAGTTTTAAAGAAGTTTAAGATTTTATCACTTAACAGTAGCTGATTACTGAAACAGGTTTACGCAAAGAGGCTATTTATGTAAAGAATTCATACCGTAATTCTGAACATTCCACCATTTTTTTTGCGGCATTCTCAACGCGAAACCCTCTCAGAAACCGAGCGATCCGAGCCCTGAAGCAGCATCGAAGCAGAGCTGCAAACAAAATAGCTTCTTCAAGTAGCTCAATCCTGGACTAAATGGCTTCTAGCCTTACTGCTGCTTTTGTGAAAACAGATAAAAGAAATGGCGCTTCTTCCCCGGGTTGGATAGTCGTCGGCACTATAGTATATCCCTTCGGATAGGGCTCCAAAACTAGTTCACACGATATTTCTCTCGAGTTCACATAATCCGTTCCACCGACCGATTCATGCAAATAGATATTATATGCAGCTCGATGGCCCCTCGTTTTAAGTATCCTCATTCCGATGTAAAACATGGACGAATCATGACTCGATTGATAGTTCCTGAAACCGCTTGCCTTTCTGGAGAAACTTACACCCTGTATACAGTTTTAGTAAGAGCCCGATCAGATTCTCGAATAATTGGAGATGAATTATAGGGAAATTTATATGCCAAACCCCTAACTCTTCATACAAATCTCAAACTTCTAAGCTTTTCTTAGAAGCCTTTAATGAGAATCATTTGACGGAAACTAAGAATATTGTGTTAGCGATTTCTGTCGCTTTATAACACTCTGCAATTGACAACATATAAATTGTGGGATTTAGATGTGCATATTATATTCAAGGTGTTAACCCATAATAAAGAGAGAAGTTACAACTGCTATGTTTGGTTTCGGAATAAGCCAGAGAACAAAAAGTTTATCCTCTCTATTCCACCAAACATTGTAAAAAAATGGTCGGAATAGTTATCCCGGGAATAACTGTTCAACCTTTCTAGAGGAATAGGACTATTTTCTCATATTTATACTCAGCTTATTAAAGATAATTAAAGTAATATAAAATAATGGTTATATACTGAAAAAATTATGGTTAGATTCTGCTGGAAGATGGACTTTTTCGAAAGAACAAATTAGGATCCTCATGTAGAGTTTCGAATTTAATTGAATGAGAAATTGGTCTGAAAGAATACCTGGGTTAGGGTTATAAACACGTGAACGGGAAGTGATGCATCGGGGCCCATTACACGAAGCCGGAATTGCGGGTTTTGATGCCATGAATCGTAATCCTGGCAGCCGCCGGCAGTAGAGCCCCGCCACTGGCCGTGGATTGTATAGCGCATCTCAGGCGGGTAGACACGGCATATGTATATAGAGCGGAAGTGGATCTGAAAGTCTTGCCATGACATCCAGAATATCCCGTCCTTCGACTGCCGAATAAAAGAATCAAGTTACAATGATGCCAAGTGCAATATATTTCACAATATCTGAAACAGAAATAGCAGGACTCATTACCTGAGGAACATGCTTCAGCTTATGCTTCATTCGGTCGGTCCACTCGGCCGACGAGTCTGACCAAGGCCCATTCCACTCGACCTCGTTCGCCCATGGATTTCGGATCTGAACAAGCTTGTGGCCATCAACTTCTCTAACCTGAATCACCAATTTATTTAAACGAAGAAGATAAGGCAACATTACCACCTTCCATCAGAACCTTTTGTAACTTTTTTCACAGAATATTCTTTTACATGATTGTACTTAAGATTTTTTTTTTTTTTTCTTTGATGGAAACCATTAAATTCCAATAGAACTTGACGAAGACTAGATACAGAAATGTATAGTTTTAACATTCAAGTACCTATTTCAAGCCGTGCAATAGTTTAGGTAGTGATTTTACATTTTTCACCTTCATAGAATTTAGTCAAGAAAGACCAACAAAAACACAGCTTCTACCTGCAATATCGAGTAAGCATGGCCTTGCACGATGCCGCTTGATGAGATGTGCACATCAGAGCCAGATGGGCTCCCCGCACCGAGCAAAAATCCTTCTTGCTTAAAATGCAACATCTGGGACCATAATCGTCCGCTAGCCAAATCAATTTGAGCTTGAGCGCTCCTCATATCAATCTCTTCTCCGGCCCCACCGGTTAAATCGACGAGGGCGTCTTGTACAAGCCCGCCTTCTAACGCTTCATAAGAGCCATGAAGTTTGGCGTAAGCCTTTTCGAGGATAGATACCCAAAGTTCGTTGCGCTTCTTACTAGTGGCGAATGCAGGTTTCCCGGGGGACTCGCAAGGAATCCAATCGTCAACTACCACAGGGACCCACTCACCCTGCATAAAAAAATATGTAGACTTTGTAAGGAAGCAGTACTTGGATGTGTAATTGAAAAGGAAACTAACCTTAGGGCTAGTATTTTGTACTCTTATTCTTCGAAACAATAACAAACTTCCACGTGAAAATTTAAGAAGTAAACCCATTCAATTGGGAATGTTTCCAGCATTAGTCGCAGTTAATGATAAGGAGAAGCAAAAATATAGCTTAAAACACTGGTCACATTACCAGCTAAAGGCGCAGCATACCCTAAGACATTACAATTTTATCTCTTAACCACTCGACAATCTTTATTGTCTTCTTTTACATTATAAATAAGTGCAAAAAATAAAGAAAATCAGCTAGTAACGACATTATATGAGAAAACAAAAGAATGTGTTTCACATTGTTGCTTCTTTTTATGTCACTCATAAACACTTTCAACTACAATTCAAAACGCAACTTTTATACCTGAATACAGAAGCGTACAGTGTAAATTCCCTCTTCATTAAACTCTGGAGTGATTATAACTTCTGATATACGGGACTCCTCAGTTAGCACGGCAACAGCACTTAAAAACCAGCAGTCACCTAACCTACCCTGCAAACATGGAAAAATATGCAGGTGAGTATAGAGTCGAGAATGACGCCCGCTATCCACCTATTAGGTCCATCGCAAAATGTTTAGGGAAGGGCATTTAATGGAAAAGTGGCTTTTAAATGTATATGTCCGTGCAAAAAACATTCGTTTATCTACATACCTCTATAAAAAAAATTGACTTGTTCATCATCTATACTAACCAATTGGGCAAAAAATGCTATTCTTTAGGAGTCGTTCAATTCGTTTAAAGAGTGGAATTTCACAAGCACAATGATATGGCAAGAAGTTAAATTTTTAACAGAATATATGAAATTCAGATTTGCAGGGATAAACATCTGTAATAATATTGGAGGGAAATATATGCTTTGTATCCTATTAAAACAGAAGGGAAGATGCATAATTGTCTTCACATACAACAACTAGAAAGTGTTGAAGGCAGGAAAAGGGGATATCGATACCTGACAAACATCCGAGGAATTCACAGTACCAGAATATAAGCAGGGTTGAAAGCCAACACCACACTCTTTCACAATATCAATCGGCCTGGTCCACTCGGAAACAACCTAAGGTAGTAAATGATAGATAACTACAAGTCAAACAACAAACTTCATATTTAATGTTATCTATTAATCAAAAATAGGTAGCAAAAGGAAAAGGCTATATCACAAAAAACACCAATTCCTTAACAACTAGCTCATCCGACATTGCTATTTGCTCGTCTCGAATACGTCCTAAAATTTAGGATAATGTTCGATTCAAATGCAAAACTTCACGACAACAAGGTGGCATATAATGTAGGTTCTATATGTAAACACGTATGTTATTTGCAGTAAATAATAATAATAATAATAATAATAATAAAATCTAAAAGAAAAAGAGAGAGAGAGAGAGAGAGATGGTCTTCTTCACTGGAGAATAGAGCTACAAAACGGGCAGTTTAGAGGGCTCTATGTTCAGGTAATGTGATTCTTTTCTATTGAGTATAACAAAATATTATTACAGGTGAAAGTGCAGGGGTGGTTTATTGTAGACAGCTCATGAGAATGTTACATGCCTGCAGTTTTAGAGGCGGGTTCCCTGGATCAACATATAAAGATCGATCATTTGGAGGGAACTCCTGATCGGTGAACTGAGTCTCCCCTTTTGTTAAAAGGGCTTCTCTAACAGCCCTTTCGACAGATAACATCCGTTGATTAACTTCCTCTTGTGATTCAAACCACTGTTTCCTCAATTTTCTAGAAAAGGAATCTATATCGATAGCTATTCCTTCGCGCCCCGACCTCCTTTTTCGCCCACTTGAGTATTGCCCGTCCCAGTCTACATCCTCCCTATCATACAATTCAACTTCTGCTTCTTCACTTCCCCAGTCCTCCACCTGAAAGGCAAAAACAGTGCAGACAAAGAAAATAAAAATAATAAAAAAAAAGAACCACTAGACTTGTCGGAAATAGCCTGAATGTCTCCAAAATCCAGCATATTTGCATATTCATTTCTGCAATTTTAACTTTTATCATACTCTACACAAAATTTTACCATTAAAATTTGATCTTTTCATCTAGATGATTGTTTTACCCTTTCAAACATATCACTCCATGATTTTTGAACTGTCACTCTACTTCCCAACTTTTTTAGTCTTCTCTGCCATGTCACCCAATGTGATTCATAAATCAAAAATATTTTTTTCCTGCTCAAATTTGACTGGAAAAATTTTATAAGAGCAAATTTAAATGGCCATTTAAAAAATGATTTAGATAAAACACAGTCAAAAGTTAAAGGGCCATTTACATTTGCCAATTCAGAGGAACAATGTATGATAAACTTAGAAACACATTTTTAAACCTACAGGTATAAATTTATTATTTAATGTCTACAACTGCACCTAAAACTGAAAATCATCAAATAATAATTTCTCAGAAGCGTTAACGTTCATACCCTCAAAGGTGAATCGATTCCATTCCATCCATCTTCCCCAAGATCAATCAAGCCATAATCTCCCGCACTAGTAGAAGCATGAAATGCAGCAATCTCATCCTCACTCAGGCATCTCCCCCATAAGAAAGCATCCATTATTTGCATTTTGGAATCCGCACCTTCACTATCCGACCGTCCGAAAGCATCTAAATCAGTTGGTGGTCGAGCGCCAACCCAGATATCGGTTCCAGGTTCCCATATGCCACTTCTTTGAAGTGGTAGTGCACCCTGATACCCATCAAACCCTCCATCTACGAAGGAAGTTGCCTCACCTAGATCAGCATCTAAAGTTATAGTAACAGTATGCCACCTGCAAGTATGAACATGTACATTAACTAGAGGACATAGATAGTGAAAACCACAAAAGCATTTCCGACAAATCAACATTTTTCAGTAAACAGTTTGCCACAGAGATAATTATGTATATATCACTGCAAAATCTTATATTGTTGGTACAGCAGCGAGAATATTTTAAATCACACATAGCGCCGTTGAGAGGTGCAGTTTCTTGAAAAAGTAAATACCCTTGTCTTTAAGGGGAGAAAATAAGTTGTATAAACAGGGTTTTATAAAGAGGTGCACTTCTGCATGTCAACAAGAGTATATCAACAAGAGTATATAGTAAGAGATTAGCTTTTTGAAGGGCAAATACGAAATTTAAATTTTGCAGGAATATACATTTACAAGAGGCAATTTTGCATGAATATATATGAGAGTATTATTTTATAATATAAAATATACAATAAAGCAAGAAGTGGGGCCAAATGTCGCAATAACAGTAGTTACCTTCCATCTGCGATGCTCGAAGCGCCTATATTCCACTCCTTAGCAACAGTAGTCAGTCTATCACCTTTTGTAACCAAGCGGAGGCCAACCTGCCCGGCCTCAATACCTTGTTCGGAACCAGCCACAAGGATTTCCCAACAAACCTTCTTTTGAAACTCAGTTCCTAGAAGACAAACAGGACCTGATTCTGGTTGCACCATGACTGCGATCGAAAAGCTGATTTTTTGGGTTCGACAGATAGTAGGATCGATTTCTCCACAATGCCTTCCAGTACTTCTAGGTTCATCATCAAGGACACATACTGCGCCTGGGATGCCGGTCTGTTGAATATTATATGCTAACAAATTAGAAAAATCATCATGTAAAAGAGTACCTAACAACTGAAATTAGAGGGTCAATTACAAATTTAGTAACTACGGTTGGATATCGATTTCAATTTCATCCTCAAAATTTCAATTTGATAACAATTTAATCACCGAAATTTGCTCCGCATAACAATTAAATCTTTTCGTTAATCTACCATCTTAGAAAGGCGTCATGCACTTAAAGAGGTGAAATCAAAACCAAAATCAAATTTCAGGGATTGCACTGTCAAAAGCAAAACTCCAAGACAAAATTGTTGCTAAGCCAAACTTCGGAGTCCAAAATAAGTGAAATCGAAACACTAAGACAAAATTGGATCTCGTTTCAGGAACTTGGTTGGTAATTAACCCTAAACAAGAAAATATTTTGACGAAATATAAACCTGTTCAGCTCGACGAGCCAACTGCGCTGCTCGTATTCGACGAGCAATATTGGAAACCCGTTCCCTCGCGAAAGAATCATCCAATGCAGAATCGCCACCCACAGCACGAACGGCAGCCGCCATTGCTGCAGCATCCCGGTTTCCAACATTCGGCATAGAGGACAATAAAGAAGTCTCTATCTCTTTCCATTTGCGTTCCTCTTTTTCCAAAAGAACTTTCCTTCTTTCTTTTCCTTTCCCTTCCTCTTCCCGCCTTTGCATCAAAATCTCCTCTTCCATCTCTTTTTCCCTTATGTAGCTGCAGAGATTTCACAACAACTGTATAAATAACTAGTGGAATTTCATAAAAACCATCAAGTAAAATAGAGATATTTTTGCTTTTAAATCTGCAGAGAAACTTTTGTATACAAAGATATCTTTTCTCGACAACTGAGGTTTCCTATATTCATTTCAGAAACATACTTCATTACATCTTAGATCCTTGTACTTTCAAAATAATCAATCCCTCCCCTCCCCTCCACCCCCCTTTTCAGAAAAGAAAAGAAAATCTTTCCAACAGAAGGCCAATTTCCCCACATGAATTGAATGACATTCCGGCTTATGGGAATTGTTATAAGAAACTGCTTTTTTAANTATATATATGTATATATATATATATATATATATATATATATATATATATATATATAGAATCCTTGCCCTTAATTCAACATTTAAAGTCATCCAAACATGCTTACAGAACCAATACTGACCTTTCCTGGATCAACTCAAATTGCCTCCGATCTTCTGGCATCCATTTCTTGATTTCCTTTGCACTTAAATCTGACAGGCCTATACTATCAAGGAAAAGCCTAAGGCGGACCTCATCCTGTCAAAAGTAAAAAAAATGATCCAAAATAACAGTTAAAGTTTGAATTTCTTTGGAAGACGAGGCAGAAACAGAAAAAAAAAAGAGAGAGAAATAAACAAGCTCTTACTTGTATCTGTTCAGCCTTGGCAGTCAAACCAAGTAAAAGAAGCAAATAACCACCGAATTTATCCCACATATACACCCACTCAGTGTCGATCGCCTCCTCTAAAGCTAAAATACGTGCATGCGCACACATTTTCCTTCTGTAATCTACATCCGCAGGGGAATCATGCCGAAATGCAAAACAGGTTTTAAGTCTATAAAGAAAAGAACCAGCTGCAATTTCTTCATTTCTCAGACGATCTCTCAATTTTAACACATCGGCTCTCGGAAGCACAAAATTTCCGGCCCTATCCCGTGTAATGGCGGGATCTCCAATCAGAAGAGCAGCTGAGCTAGCAGAACGCTGGGGAGCGGAGTATGTGCCGCTTAAGGCATTCCTGGTCTGAATTTCCCAAACAAAATATCATAAGCATTTTTCATCATAAGTAGAACTACATCTTACATAATTTAACAATTATAGAGAGCGCAGAGGTGTATTAAAGGGGAGGGTAACTGCCAATCTCCTGCCCAAATGGCTAATCTTACATTTCATTCACGCACTTTGTTGTATAGCAAGCATAATACAACAAGAGAAGCCAAGTGAAAATGAAGTTTTAAGAAAATAGAAATAACAATAAAAAGAAAAAGAAACCATTAATAATTTGTAAGGATTTAAGTGCCGTGGCACGGGGTCGTGCCGGAAACTTGCCGGCACAGTACGGCACAGTGCGTGCCGAGCCGTACCGATGCGTGCCGGCCAAAAAAATTATTGTGTGCCGACACATAATAGCATGAAATATTTATTTTCTTTAGCAACAAAATATTCTAACTATTTATTATATCTTTTTATCGCATCTTTTGAACTTTATTAGGAAATTACTTACTAATTTATAGAATAGAGGGTTTTGAGCTGTGTCATCGGCACGGGGTCTGTATCGTGCCGGTATCTTGTTGGCACGGTACGGCACGGTGGATACGACCCGTGCCGACGGGCACTTAAAACCTTGTTTGTAACACAATAACCATACCTTGGTAACCGAGCGAGATATAGCTTGAACAACAGTATCCTTGCTCAGAAAATGTAGAGCATCTTCCATCATCTGACAGTGGCATATTCACAAAATTTCAAGGAATAAGAGGACGTTATTGCAAACCAAATAACAGATTGTAAAAGAAAAGAGTAAAACAATAAGTTCTGATCATATATAACAATATAAGTGTCAGCAGCCAGAAAGATGAACCAACCATAAGCGTGAGACATGGGCGAGAAACAGCGAAACTAAAGGCAACAACAAGAGTAATTGCAGATACAGCAGCTCCAGCAAAAGGAGGATAGATTTTCAGACTAGCAACGACACCCCAACCCTCGGTTGCCAAAGCAATTCCGTAAAGCAAAAGAAATGAGTGACTGTTGAAATAATAATAGTATTATTAGAGCGGCACTCGTACTATTAAACCAAATTGAACATTAAATGATAAGAAAGAGAATAGAGCACAAGTAAAAGAGATTCAGACCAGGCCAAGAAAATATTACTATTTAGTCTAGGACTAACCTAACATTTTTTGCACAGTCAGCATGAGCATCATAAACATATACGGGTAATACCCTTGGAGAATATACAACAATAGGTGGCGAAAGAAGCACCTGAAAAAGAAAAAAGAAAAAAAAAAAAAAAGAGGAAAAAAAAGTCAACTTTATTTCTTGCGGCAAAGAACTGTCAAGAACCATGGATCCAAAACTAAATAAAAATAAAACACATTTAAGAGAAACAAATATAAAACCATACAGTCAATGATCTTCCTGCGAGAAGAAACAGAAAAGAGAAGTATCCCACAGATGCACCGACAAATGGTTTTCCTGCAGACAATTATTAACTTAGGCATTACTATGAGAATTCAGGAAATTATATCCTGTTAAATGAATCAGTTGATAGCAAAAATTGTCTAGAAAAGATCTAACCACCTTCAAACAAACCCAACAGAAATGCCGCCAAGGCAAGAAGAAAAGCAAGAAAGCAAACAAGCAACATTTGTGTTCTTGTCAAATAGAAACTGTTAGAAGCCCAATACTGAATAACACCGACAACAAATACAAGAAGAAGAACAATCAAGAGGAGTGCAACACCAACCTGCGAAATAGGAAAACGCACTAATGTAAGAAACTAAAAGGAAACTTCAATACATAGAGGGTCATTGGCTACAAGAGTCCTCAAACTTTCAGCAGTTTACTTTAGTCCTCAAACCTTTCAAATGGTGCAATCGAGTCCTTCACAATCTTACACTTTTCATAGAGTTCCTCAAACAGGATAAAAAAAAATGTACACCTAATCGCTGTATGAAAAATTATACGGATGGAGGAATTTAACCGAGGTGGTATTATTGCAACACAACTTAAAGGCTAGCAGTCAAATTGTAAAAATTCAAAAGATTAGGGACCTCACTGAAACTACAAATGAAAAGATGAGGACCCAGTGCAATCTCCTTAGAACACAACTAATTCAAGTACATGAGTTTTAAGGGTTACTTACGGTCCAAGGCCGAATAGTAACTATAATCGCTGATATTCCACCAAGCAACAACAGAATTCCAATGCCAACAAAGACATATACTCCACAAGAAAGTTTCCAATCATCATCTTTCCTGCAAAAATTTCCATGATCATAATTGAAGAGAGTCAAATCATGCAGTGGCCAGTGAAAGAAAATGTAGATTTACAAAAGAGAAGTTCATAAGCCAACCATTTGTATAATCCAGTAAACAGCGACAAAACTGCAGGAATACAAATAAGAGGAAGCAGTGCTGCAAGGAAATCAGCCTTCAATGGAACTTTGTCCGCTCGAGAATTTACCACACCCCAGTATGATGCTCCACAGGAAGAAACAAGAACGACTACATTGGAAAGACGATATATCACATGTCAGTAATTATGATATAGTGGTCTTAAGGGCGCATATGAAAATTCAGATAAATATGCATATAAGTGTATATATGTAAAATAGATCATTTTAAAGGGTAAACATGGAAATATCTCATGATATAGGGTCTAAATTGTTTCAGTTGATTTACTTGTGAACTAGTAGCATATTCCTGAAAGGCTTACAGGAAGCAGAACTTACGAGCAAAGACGCCAACACATATAGCTGATGAAAGCGAAAATCGGTATGTGGCAAACCAAGCCATAATGGGAAGGCCAGCAGTGAATAGCAAAGCAATTGCTGACGTCAGTGCCCACCCGAGATACATAGATGTTGCATAAGGAGAGTAGAAGCTCTTTTTGTCACCATCCCATCCTCGGTATCCTAAGTCATCTAAAGGCTTGGCTGATACTATTGCACCGAGAGCTATGACCGATCCAGCGAATAGTGAAATACTGAGTGCAAGGAGAATACGCTGAGAAGACAAAAAAAATTGAAAAATATTAAAGAAAAATGTGTCAGTATCTCAACATAAAACTTTCAATGATCTTATAGATAGTCAAGTAATGCAATCTTCAGAAACATAATGATGAAAAGATCACAATCAGTTAAATCCTTGCAGGGGAATGCTTGCAATGTCAAGCAAAAAGAGATTCCTTCCATTAAATGAGTCCGCATGATGAAGTAATGAATTCACAAAAGCACCAAGCAAGTTACTTTGTTAAATTGATCAAGAACTGAGCATGCTTTCCCTTTTTACATGATCAAGCAAGTCAGTGGATACAACAACAGTTACAATATCAAATAGTGTTTAAAGATTGGCATGTATGGAAAAGAAGAGAGAGTCCAACCTCCTTCCTGGTAGGAACGTCCCGAACACTTTCACGACTTTCAAGCTCTCCTGCTGAAATCCAGAAACGGTAGCCATTACGTATCCATATTGGTATACCAAATGCAAGGCAAGCCACCATAACTGGGACAGTCAATGCCAAGCCCAGAATAACCGAGGATTTGCTGCACCATCACATGGAAATATGACAGATGAATCAAAAGTACAAAAGAAATACTGTAAAGTAATATGCACAATGCTTTGTTGCATAGAGAATCTCATCAAGTGTTGCTGATGTGTCAGCACTGTACACGTGACAGCAGGTGACAATTTTAGCTTTCTAGAATTGACGACTGTCAGAGGGCATGTCCGAAATTCAAGAAGCCAGACCATTCACTATTTGCCACATATACAATGTGAACTCAACAACACTTTATAGAACTGGTTTTATTTATAAAGGAAGATTCTGGTTTTAAAACAACAGCAGATGACAGTATAAATTTAAAGAGTAACTAAATCATGTAGTCTGTTATTTTTCAGAAACATGAATATTGCATTTATCATCTTACTACTTAACAATACATCCACTCCAAGTTTTCACCTTAAAACAGGTGGAATCACAACTAGATTAACCACGAACGAATTAATCATGAAATGAGATTATGCTCCACAAAAAAATTGAAGTGTCTTTTTGATTTGACAACCTACATGTTCATGAGTTCGTATTCACTTCAGATGAGAAAAAATTATGGCAGTTACTGTTCATGATATTAAAGAAGCAGCATTCATACCTCAAGAAAGACAGAAGCAAACCAACACATGTAGTCAAAATCCACGCGATGAAACCATACTGGAAATATAAAAGCCAAAACAGAAATGGTAATGAGATATGGTATTGTAACTGAAATTTTAACATGAATTGGAACTACAATCAAAGAAAATAACAAATCAAACATAAGAACACATTATTGAGCAGGAAAATGAAATCACTCCTTTCGAATACAAAATTGCCTTATATATAGGTGTTTGCACAGCATTTACTGATAGCTCAAACTAAAGAACAAAAAGCAACGCATTTAACTACTCAGGTGTCACAGTCTACCAAGACTTCTGTTTGTTTACCAAATAAAAAAGTATTTTCCGTCCAATGGTCATTAGGTTCATCAATGTGCATCAACAGATTAATTGTACAATAGGCAGCTTTTCCATTAGTAGCGACTAACAAAGACCAAAAACTTGCCTACAGAGATGAGAACAGTAAACTCTGTACCCAAAAATTGTTCTAGCCTCTTCTCTTCAAAAATGAAATATTAAACAATAAAACTCAACAGGAAAAAAAAAAATGACATCAATGTTCCATTTTAAAAGGAAATTACTTTCCAATAGATTACCTTCCGGGGTCTGGATGTCATGGCCATTTCTTCTGCTCGGAGGGATTGAAGGAACGCCATAACAGAACAAACAACAGGAGAAAGAAGAAGTACCGAAAAACCAAATTCAAACTGCAAGGTGAAGTAAACGATTAATGCATAAGAACAAACGTGATCTTGAAATCACAACTCCAAAATATTTTTGTAATTAACTGCCTGTTTGGCCCCACAAAAAAGGGACCACCTCTGCTCCTGCCTTTTGCTGAAGGCACTTCTAAAAGAGCATTGGCAAACAGAGAAGTCTGGAGCTTCTGGTGTGGCAAGAAGCTAAAATGAGAATGATCACTAAAAAAAGAAGCTCCAGTTTGAAGCAGACGATTCAGCTGTAGAAAGTTTTTAAGGACTTTGTGCTTTAATGCTTCTTTGAATATCAGTACTAAAACAGCATATTTCGAAGCCTATTATCGAACAGCAGTATTTTGAAAAGGTAAGACAGTTGCAACATAGTTTTTACCTGCTCATGTGTTGCATTTATCAACTTAACTGGCTTGGGACGAAAGATGGCCATTATTACTGTCTCTACGATAAAAACTAAGCTGAAAAGAATCCATGCACGTTCCGGCGTACCAGCTATAAGGTGCAATATACGCCTAGAAAGATTAAGCCATCTATCCAACCCGCGCCGCCTCAATTCTTCCGATAGGGATAAAATGTTCGGGATAGTGGTATCGACCCTACCAGAATCAGTGGCAGCAACATCCGCAGCCTCTGCATGATCTCTATCTGCATCTAAACTGCTTCTCTGCAACAAAGCTAGAATCCTCGGATCCAACCCCTTCTCCTTCAACATGAAAGCAAAATTTGGGTCTAGTCCTTTATCTTCGAGTAGATTGATTAATTCACGATCTCCATGAAGTTTCCTTTTCAGCATAGATGTGATTCTTGGATCATTCAGCCTATCCTCGAAAATGGCGGCTAGATTCAAGTCCAAAAGCTGCTGATTTGAATTTGCGATTGACCCACTGGACTCGCAACCTTGGCTCTCTAATCCACTACTAGAGCAAACAACTAGCGAACTGTTCACCATTTCAGACTCTTGAATAATCGATCGGCACGAATTACTACGATGGGCCAAACTTGCTCGCCCACTATCTACATTACCCTCTTGGCAACTATTGGATCGAGCAAAAAGCATCCAGTTATTTCCATCACTGATAGATTGGGAGTTGTTTCTACACATAGACTCATTGGGGTTACCATTTTGAACTGCTTCGACGCTGCCACTACTTCGTTTAACACTAGATCCACAGCCATCAGATGAGCTTGAA
Organism: Ananas comosus; assembly: GCF_001540865.1. Classification (NCBI taxonomy): domain Eukaryota; kingdom Viridiplantae; phylum Streptophyta; class Magnoliopsida; order Poales; family Bromeliaceae; genus Ananas; species Ananas comosus. Next base: position 14,214,846 of record NC_033625.1, read on the forward strand.
GAGCTATTTTGCCCTTTCCGCCTGAATCCTTCACGAAGTCTTATAACGGTGCTTCTTAAAGCATCTCTCCTTGCAACAGAGGGGTTCAAAATAGAAAGCCGACGGGAAACAGCAGCAGCTAATAGCACAGATGATACGAATGCATAGCTAATGCAATGTCCAAGGTACCTGAAACATTGATAATTTCATAGTAAATGTTAGAAAATGAAAAGATATTCACATATTTGCCCGGAAGAATTTTCTACTTACACTTATATCCCTCGAAAATCTGAAAGTTAACAAATATACTTCGAAAGCCTGATTTCTTAAATATATACTCTACCTAAAAAAATGGCCCTCTTTCAAAACATTTTCTACTACAAAACCACATTGTTCACATGAATTGGACCACTCCCAAAATAAACACAACCAGAAAATGCATTATTGAAAGGTGTATAATAATCCAGATTTTCTAGGGGTATATGTATGCAAATACATGATTTTGAAGTGGTCTATATATAAAGCTCCAAGATAAACACAACCAGAAAAAAAAAGAAAAAAAAAATCTTGAATATGCTTAATGAAATAAATAAGAGAATGAATAAAGACCAATAGTGCACTCCAAAGCAGATAAGGAAGAGCCTGGATGTTCCAGCCACAAACAGTGCCAACACGCGACTTTTAAGTAACTCAAATCCAAACATGCACGAGCCAATATTCCAGTCTGTGAGAAGTAAAAGAAGACATATTGGAAAAGGAAAGAAGAATAGATAGTGAAATTAAATAAGTTATGGAAAGAATTCTCGAACATTACCAAGAATGACAACTGCAATTGAAGTAATCGCCCCCAACCAATGTGCTTCTTTTGCCGTCAACCCATACAAGATGGAGTACATAACAAGAAAAAGCAGTGATCCAAGGTAGAGAAGTCCTAGATGTAAAGCCCTGCGTTGGACATACACAGTCAAAGGTCAAAAAAGAGAAAGCAATAATGATAAAAAGAAATTTGCTGCTTCGGAGAGATTACAGCAAAAAACTTTAATAATTAACTAACTCAAAGATTGAAGGTAAAATATAGAGAGGTAAAATATAGAGAGCTTATCTAAACTACAACATATTTTGAATAGATGTCTAAACTTTAAGAGCTTTGGCTTTACGACTTAATCTTCTGGTGTTTTTAAAACTCAGTATTTGAACTTAACATGTCTTGATTTTACTCCACACTTTTACACAGTATATTTAACACTTTTAACAAAGTAACATCTCACAGGGTATGCTGTTACATTGATGGACTATTCTATGGAAAATGCTGCAAATACTGAAAGGTTTGATAATACAATCAAAATTTTAAAGGTAAGATACCAATTTCAAAAGGAGGCACTATAGTTCAGGTCAGATCTTTTACAAAGATTAAAGCAGTTGAGAGGATTGGCAAGAAGAGATTTAAGAATAAATTTAAAGACCAACAGCAGATGACTAACTTGAAATGTTTCATAAATCAAAAGTAAAATAAACTATTAAAACAGAACAAGAAGAATGTGTAGCACTTGCCTCTTGGATTTTCTAATATATAAATCATTTGGATCCGGTGGATCGGGTAAACACGAGACAGGACCCACTTCAACACAATCAGAGTATGCAAATTTGTATGACCTCCGCACATATTCATCAACATCAAACCCGTTTCCTGTTTATAATAAACCCAGCAATATAACAAAAACTAGTTCCAATACACCAAAACAATAGTGTCAACTGTATAATAAGGTTATATTCACTACCAAACGGAAAAAGAATCGAAGTTACCATTGAAGACAATTTTGCATATGAATAGCATGTTAATGGCCAATGCTATGGCAGATACGCCAAAGAAAAATCCTGATGCTGAATAACGCTCGGCGGCACTTGCGCCAGCTGTCACATAAACAGCACAGAGTTCATATGCACAAAGTAGAGCTACTGCAAAGAGAAGAAGGTAAGCAACAGCCCCTGCAGTAAAGAACCAATGGGTTAATGAAGCAGAAAAACAACAGAAATTGAATAAACAAGCTCAATGTAACAGCATAAATTACATGTTATTATAAAAGCACTTAGGAAAATTGACAATAACAATACTCCTCTTTCCTTCTTAAAAGCAGTATGCTCAAAATGCCCATAATAGTGAATAAATATCCCCAAGCTGCAACATAGAATAATTAAACAATTTCTATATACTAATTCTTCCTATTATTTATAGGAATACTCATGGTTTTTTTATCCACATTCATACACCAATGAAGAGCAACAAATGCAGAAACAAAGGAATGAAACATGTGAGGAAATTGTTGTCTTAGGCTCTAGGTGCATATTGCAAAGAACAAAATAAAAGCATATAAATTAGGTTAAAAAACAGAAGATGGGTAACAAAGGATGGAAAACACAGGAATAAGTTCCAGAATGCATAGCAATTGTCAAAGTTGATTAAAGATCCTCAGAGTGTATAAGTACCAACAAGTATTGCCAAAGTCACTGCCTCCGACTTTTAATACTTAATAGTTGGACCACCAAGACGATGCTGCCTCATCCACTATTACAGTAAGATTAATTTTAACCACGTTTACTATGACATTTCTCAATTATTTAAATTGAATTAAGAATGTACTCTTACTTAGGTCAAGCATCATCGACAATCCACTTAGAATTCAATGATACTTTGGCATGTCTCCAATAGCTCTTCGTTTTATTTTCTCTTTTCAATTTTCTTTCTATTTTAACCCCTCGTATTTTACCTTCTTACACAATTATTATGACCAATGGAAACACATGCCCCATGATTTCTTAGTTCAATGCTCTTGATTGAGCATCCTAGCAGGATGTGTTAAACAAGTTTAATTTGGTGGCACTTCCGTATCTTTTTAACACTCCGAAAATTTTTCTACATAATTTAAAACATAACCAGCTTCACTTGTTAAGTGCCCGCTTAAATGCCTAGCCAGCACATTTTTTAAAGTCTCTACTCCTCACCATGTACACCTCGTCTATCTTAATATCAATGCAACTAAAATTAAATTAAAAGGGGGAGAAAAGCTCACGTCCAACAATTTGGTGCCACCATATATATCCTTTCCTCCACTTAGGCAAGGTACCTTGTTAACTAGCCACAATTATTTCTACTGGCGACTATTTTCTGTCATATTTGATCTTCCCTTCCCACTATCATCAACTCAAAGACAATGAACTTCTCAATAGTAGCACCATTATCCATCTCAACAGCCCAAAATCTAAGATGCTTAATCTCCTCATCTATTTGCTTCTTGTTAGTCCTATATTTCAATCATTATATCCTGTACTACTTCTGTACTAGTTATCAACCTACCATACAACCACTTTTAAATTTTTAATATATAAGAAGCATAGGCATATAATAGCTTTAACTCTCAGAAGATCTTATTTATCATCCAGAGAAGAAATCATCCAGCAGCTCTCACATTAAACTAAACTTTAGATGCTTTAGTAGCTTCACCAAGATTCTCTTACAGAAAGAAGGTTTTTATATTTAATAACATAAAGAAAAGGCAAACAATTAGCATAAAGATTGAAAACAGGTTCATCCCCAAAACAAAAAGGAAAAAAGAAAAAAAAAATTAGCTAAGTATCACAAAGACCAAAATGTTATAGCATTCACGTTGGAGTACAGGATGGAACTAGAAATTAATGTTGTTTTACTCCATAGAAGGTTAAAGCCATTGTAGCAGACAAACTACTTAACATTTGAACATTGAAAAGATGAAACATAGGATAAAAGGAAAAAAAGAACTTCTGTGATCACAGATTGAAACTGCTAATAGCAAAAATAAAATTTCTATTAATCTGGAGGAGGCAAACAGGAGAGAGAGAGAGAGAGAGAGTTGTACGGCAACATATGCGACTTAGAAAGTTCAAACCATTTGAAAGAAAAAAAATCAAACTCCACACATAACTTTTATTCTTAATATTGAAGGAAAAAAAAAACATGACTCCACTAATAGTAATCACAATAAAAGATTGAACATACTTGAGCTTTGCCATTGTGTCCTCCACCAAAGCATTATCGAATAGAAAGCTAGCAACAGAGCAGTGCCAGCCATTATCACAGCCAAACCAATAATATTTCGGTCCAAAAGTGCAATGAGAAAACTTCCCCATGCTATTAGAACAACAATTGGAGAAAGGACGACAACCCATGCAAACAGACACAGCAAACTGCATATTGCACTTAAGTGAAACCCTTGTATAATCTCTGGCCATTTCCTTGCATATATCCAACTGAATCATGAAAAGGGTAAAGTTAGCGCATAAAGAAATACAATTATACTACTACAAACACAAAAAGTTGACAAACAATAAATCAAACCAGGAAGCAAATGAAGTTCCTACAGAAGATTTCTCAATACAAAAGCATAATTCTTGCCTGCTAGGAGTTTGAAGAAAAGCAAGTTTAATTAACTAAGAAAATAGTTGCACATTTTTATCCGAGTATTAAGGAAGATGAAAGTATGCAATTGCCACAGCATGAAGACTGCAATTAATACAAATACTCCACAGTTATTAGAAGGAGAAAGAAGGCAGAAAGCAGTAAGCTGAGAAGGCCAGTGCCTAAGCATTTAGGAGACAATTATCAAACTATCAATAAAAACACTAGATTGTTCTCCAATTAGAAGTTAGATATCCTGAGAATACTAAAAACTTCATATTTAGCATTACAAACTTCATAATTAGCATTACATCCTCCTAAAGTGGTCTAGTCAGCATTAGAGCTCCCCTATAGTGTAGTCAAAAGTAAAGAATAAAACCAAAATGGAGAAGTTGAATCAATATATCAAAATAAGGTTATGAGCTATTTTAGATATCTATAAACTGCACGATTATAGAATCTCAGCAGCACCAAGCAGGCTCTAGGATGATCAGTTAAGCAACACAATAACAAGACAGTTAATTTTATTGACAGAGTATGACCAATAGAAAGCATATTATTACTCTAACAAATGACAAAAAATTAAAGTTGATAGCCAATATTCAAGTTACCTATATATCCTCCACGGCCGCCAATTCACAGCCCATAGAACCCAGAAACTGAGAGGACCGAGGACAGAGAACAGAGCACCGCACACACTGCACGCGAGAACGACCTCATGGTGCTCGTCCACTTCCATTGCCCCCCGTCTCCGCCAAATCCAACCCTCAATCCATCAGGGAAACTCACCAAACCTACAACAAAACACAAATCTCCCCCAAGTATAGTAAAAAAAAAAAAATCCAATTTTTACCCTAAAAACAGTAGCCAAATTAATCCTTTCGAGCTCAAATCAGACATTTCCAAAAGGTCCACACAATCTGAGGCTCATTCTAAAAGAATTAACCGAGAAACAGCAAAAATCCCATTTTTTACCCTAGAAACAGTGCCAAAACTATCCCTTTCAAGCACAAATCACTAACTCCCGAACAATCCTCAGACACGGCTCGTTATCAAAGAACTACCAAAAGTTAACAAAACAAAATCCAATTTTTACTCTAAAAACAGAAGCAAACTTAATCCTTCCAAGCTCAAATCACAAATTCCCAAACAATCCACACAATCAACGGTTCATTCCCAAACATTTACACTAACAAGCCCTAAAGCACTACAAAAGGCGCGACTTGAGGCCCACCCCCCCCCCATGGGGTAAGATCTACGAGACGGAGCTCAGACACCTCGATCTGAGCGGCGAAACCCTAGGACGGGCTTAGAGAGAGGTAGGGTAGGTGGGAGGGGATTGAAACGTACCTCGAGCTCTTCAACATAGAAAGGGGAGGGAGGTGGTCTCTTCTCCGAACTTTTGCAAACCCTAGATATGGGGGAGAGAGAGAGAGAGAGAGAGAGAGAGAGAGAGGGAGGGAGAGGAGTCGAGTGTGGAGTAGAGAGAGAGAGAGAGAGAGAGAGAGAGGGTGAGTGACATTTGTCAAAGTATATGTGCGGAGTAATAAAATAAAATATAAAATATAAAATAAATAAATAATAATAACAATAATAATTAAAAACGTGGAGAGAGAGAGGATGAGTGGGGAAGAGTGTGGAGAGGAAGATATTAGACNGAAATTAGAGGGGCTAGTTGGAAAAGTGCGTTTGAAAAAAGAGTTTTTTTTTTTTTGGCTAAAAAAGAAATTTTAAATCATTTTATGTTTACAAAAATGCTTTTATGAAAAAAAAAATCAAATTTTCATAAAAAGGTTTTTTTGGCCAATTTGCATAAAAATTCCACAAATTTTGAGCTTTTGCAAAACTGAGCCACATTTTTCAATTTTGTAGATTTGGGTCGAATTTTTCGTCATCGGACAAAAATGCCTTTATTCCCTTTCTTTCTCTCTCTTCTTTTTTGTTCTCTTTCGCGTACGCCTCTCCGCCTCAACCCTTCCCCACCCGCTCCACCTCAACCCTCCGCGTACGCCTCTCCGCCTCCCCTGCCCCTTCCCACCCGCTTCGTCTGAACCTCTCCGCATATGCCTCGCCGCCTCGGCCTCGTAGACCTCTACCCACCTCCGCCCTTATCCCTCCCCACCCGCTCCGCCTCAACCCCTCTGCATACGCCTCTCTGCCTCGACCTCGTAGGCTTGGTGGGGTCCTAGACGATCTCGCCCTGGAGCCCGACGATGTCGCGGACCATCTTGGCGAGGTCGCGGATGGAGATCTCGGCGCCACTGCCGACGTTGACGTGGTCAAGGTTGGAGTAGCGGTCCATGAGGAAGATGAGGCGTCAGCGAGGTCGTCGACGTGGAGGAACTCGCGGAGCGGGGCGCCGGAGCCCCAGACGACGATTTTCTCCGCTATGGCACCGGAGCCCTAGCAGGGCACCTATCTTAATTAGTTAGCACCTATGTAATGGTGTAAAAAAGAAAAAGGAAGAGGAAGAGGAGGATATGGATAAATGATGCAATTTTGGGCGAAATGGTGTAAATTGGACAAAATTTGCACATTTCTCCTCCTCCTCCTCTTCTTTTTCTTCCCCTCCGCTCCGCGTGCAGGCGGCGCACCTGGGCCTGCTCGATTACGACCAGTCCGGCACGCTCGGCGTTTGGATGGCCCTCACGGTGGTCGCCGAGAACGACAACCGTGTGGCCGCTGTGGGCTTCTCAGATGTCGGCTTCATACTCAACTTCTACCGGATCGACATCTGTGCGCCGCTCCGTTAACAGTCTAGCGCAACTGCTCGTGGCCGCTGCAATTTGGCCGCTGCAGTATGACGTGCAGGCACCGCCAGTCTCGCTCGACGCCGACGCTATGCAAGCCATGGACGCCATGAAGAAGGAAGAGGAGGAAGAGAAAGAAAAACAGTGTAATTTTTTTTTAAACAGTGTAATATTTGTCAAAAGAGTGCAACTTTTGTTTCAAGGAGTGTAATTTTTATTTCAAAGAGTGTAACATTCACCTTAAACAGTGCAATTTTTTTTTAAAACGGTGCAATTTAATTTTAACAGTGCAACCTTTATCTTCCTCTTTCTTTTTCTTTGATTTGTCGCCTTTTTCGATAATAGTAACGATATATAATAGTCTTTCAAAGAGACAATTTTTTTTTTTTATTTTAATTTTTACTCTTATTTTTTTTATATCCTCTACATCTTTATTCGCTTTTTCCTCGGTGCCGGCGAAGACGGAGGCGGTGGGGGTGTTGTCATGGAAGAAGGAGAGGCGGTGGAAGGAGAAGGTGGGCGTTGCAGAGGAGGAGGTGGCGGAACTCTAGATGGGGTCGGATTTGGGGGTGTCGTCGTGGGAGAGAGAGAGGCGGCGGAAGGAGGAGGTGGGTTCGTCGGAGGAGGAGGAGACGATGGGGAGGGCGGGCGCTGCGGAGGAGGAGGTGGCGGAACTCGAGAAGAAAATAGCGAAGAAGAAAAAAGAAGAGAGAGAAAAAAAATGAATAAGGGTATTTTCGTCCGATGGCGAAAAATCTGGCCTGAATTTGTAAAAATAAAAAAGGTGGCCCGGTTTTGCAAAATCTTAAAATTTGTGGATTTTTTATGCAAATTGGCCTTTTTTTCAAATTTTTTATTTGAAAAATAAAAAAATTCTTAAAAAAGGGTGTCTATATATACCATGGAAAAACCTTTTTTTTTTAAGAATAATTTTTTCCTCTTTTGAAACTTATTTTCCAAAAATTGAGAAATATTTTCTAAAAAATATATATAAAACAAATCCCTTTTTAATTTTTCTGCCCAAAATAAACAAAGTTTCAAATTTTAAGAAAAACTAGTATTCTCATTTTTAAATTTTTTCATCCATAAAATAAAAATATTATTTTTATAAAATCTGAAAAAATAAAATATTAGTATTTTTCGAAACCAAACTAACAAAAATTTTGATTTTTTTTTTTCGAAAATACTGTTTTCCACGTCTTTTTGATAAACCGACCCCAATAAATGAAGTAAAACAATCCAAATTTTTCCCTCTTTGCATATAGCAATATAAATTTTCAAATTTTTATATTTTTATCCAAACTTTCAAAATTTTGTAATGAGCTGTATGAATTTGTATTCTGTCAATTTAAACTGATTAATACAAGCTAATTGACCAAGAAATAATAAAAAAAATCCATGCCAGCGATATAGATAGGTTATTTTAACAGCAAAATTATGTTTGTAGGTAAAATTAGGATTTTCGGGCGACTAAGCTTATAGGATTTTTTTTAATTCTAAGAATTGAAGTCTGGTATTTTTAGCCTAAGCGGTGAATGACTCATCAATTTTTAGTGCAGTGGAAAAAAATGTGAATCATTCACCGCTTTTTGAAAAGATAAAATCATTTACCATTTTTATCAAACTTACATATTTTTTATATCCGAACTTCAGGTTGCGTTTGGTAGCGAGAATATCTCGGAACAAGACGGTATATCTCCAAATTTGTTACCGAACGATGGAAGAACTGCGGAGAATGGGTTGTTCTGATCAAAGCAAGTTGTTCTGAGTTGTTCTAAAACAACCCGTTAAAAATTGTTCCTAAGAGAACAACTTTGTTCTTCTCTTTATTTTATTAGATAAATGGATATATAAATAAACATATTAATATAAATATTATTTTTATGATAATATATTTATACTTAAATTTTATTATATAATATAAATTAATTAAAATTTATATATTATTTATTTTATTAAGTTTTATCATTTATATTTTAATATTTAATTATTTTATTTTATATTAAGTATTATNATTAATAAAGATATCATTAAATATTATATCATAAAGTACATTATTAAATTAAATTTTATTATATAAATTAAATAATATATATTATTAAATAAAAAATATTATTAAATAAGTATTATATACATTCCTTATTTCATATTATGATTGTTATAGTATAAATAATTTTATATAAAATATACTAATATGAATAAATTAGTTTATTTTTAAAAATATATTTAGACATTGTTTCTAGACTTTTTATCCAAAAGCTACTATGGTTATACTTTAAAATATACCCAAATTATCCAAACACAAATTTACAATTATTTTATTTTGTACCGGAATATCTCATATTCTCGAGAACAACAAAAAATTGTTCTTCAAATTTTAGTTCTCCAACTAAACGCAGTCTCAAAGTAAGTACAGAATTAAATCCTAAAACTAATTTCAATATTTTGAAAAAAGCGGTGAATGATTTACTGCATAAGCATAATTTTATAAATATATTTTTAAAAAGCTATCCCTAAATTCATTCACCGCACAGAGCTAGTTTTATAAAAAAGCTATTTTTATAATTATAATATTTTTTAAGTCTATTAATTAAAAAAATCGGTAAAATTAACCATAATTATCTTATTTAATTTGCAAACATTAAAAACTAAAAATTAATTCTCAACTATTATCATAAGAATAAATTTTGACAACAAAAAAGATCCTTTACTTTGTTTTTTTTTTTTTTGATATTTGGTTAATATTACTCACATTGAGTTGTTAAAATATAATCTTAAAAGTGGATTGTAAATTATTTAAAATATTGATGGTAAATATAAAATTTGAGGCTTTGGATTGCTGCTATGCATTTAACCCTAGGAAAAAATTTTACAAAAAAGAACAGAATTGCATAAACACCCCTTGAACTTTAGTGCTTTGTCAAATGATCCCTTAAATTTTTAAATCTTGCAATATGCACCCTAAACTTTATTTAACTTGCTCAGTTCATTCTTGTGATGAAGAAAATATTGTATCAGGATTGGAGAATAGAATAAATCAATCTCAAAATTTTGTTATTCTACTGTATAAGAAGGGTCTATTAAACTATTTAATAGAGTAGGGCTACTATACTCTTATGAGTGTAGAACCCTTCGTACTTATAAGTTGTTTTCGATGATGAAGCATCCGAATCGACGATCCTCTCTGTTAAATATGATATAGAGTATTTGAAACTTCTAAAAAATAAATTTCGTAATTTTTCGAAATCATAAGAAAGTCTATCAAGCGGGCATGAAATGAACGGTCAAAATCAAACGACGTCCTAAAAATGGATGATCAGATCCTTCAATTTAAAATCGGAGTTATTGATCTTTATCTAGGTAGTGAATAGAATTTTCTATTAAAAATTCAAACTATTCTAATTCTTTTACACCGTTAAATTAGCAAGTATTTCACAACGGCCGTTAAAAATTGTCGATTTTGTGACCTTTTAATCGTAACGTAAATGATATCGAAAAATTATGAAATTTGATTTATAAAAGTTTTAAATGATCTAGATAATGTTTAACGGTATGGATCGTCGATTTGTAAGCTCTATCATCGAAAACGACTTATGAATACAAGAGCGATCGTATTGATAAGAGTATAGTAGCGGGACTCCTACTTAATAAAGTATAATGCCTTGTTATTAAAATTAGAAGCTTAGGGGACTATTTACTGACCGTCCCTAGAGCAAGTAGTAAAGGGCTTGGTGGTTGGTACCCGAGACCCAAGTTCGAATCCTAGTTGATTCATATTTCGAGCTAAGTTTATTTCTAAATGAAATAAACAAAGCGGGTAGCGTGCTACCTATCTCTCTAAAAAAAAAAAAAAAAAAAAAAGCTCAATATTTCTTAAAACAAGTTATATTACTTGGCTTTCCTATTCTTATATTCAAACTCTATGAGCTAATTTTCCAAAACTTGTTTTGTTTTTCCGTTTTGACATAGAGAGAGAGAGAGAGAGAAAGAGAGAGAGGTCGCAAGCTATTCGTTTCATTAAATGAATGCACAACTATAATTGTGAAGTAATTATGCTTCCATCTCGGGACCTCAGGTACCAACAATTACACCCTCAGTCAACTGTGCTAGGTACAGTTGGTATTCAACTGTACAAGTTTTTTACGCAGTTTGCTAAGATATAGATTTGGCTCAAAATATAAAACAACTACTCTTCGAGCTTGGAATCTCAAATACCAATCATCAATTTTTTTACCACTTGTGCCATGCACGGTGCGTCGATTATTCAACTCCACAAGTTTGAATTTTAATAGGAGGAATTTATTATTAGGGCCTAAGTCCAACATGTGAACAATGTTAATCCTAACTATGTTAGACCATTGCTTTCCATGTCCTCATTGGCCACCTCATTGTCACATTGTTTGACATTCTAATTCCTTTCTCTATCAAAGAGACTATTGGATTCTCTCTCTCTCTCTCTCTCTCTCTCTCTCTCTCAATTTTTTTTTTCTCTATTTTTATTTTATAGTATATTTGTACACATTATTTATTGTTGCGTGGGACCTCGAGAATAAGATGCTATGAAGATTCTACATAGAATTTATACCTAATAACTTATCTTATTAAGTCACATCCAATGGTGAGGGTGTAAAAGTGTATACAACTTATCTAAATTATCTAAATTATAAGTCATTTTAAATTGAATAACTGATATTTTAAAATTTTGATTTTACTATCCAATTTTTCAATTTGTTTGATTTAAGTTAGTCAATAAAATTTTGACTTCAAAAATTTAAGCTGATTGCTTACTTTAATGAGTTTATAGTTGCGAGAATTGCATAAATTTCAAAGTTAAAAAGCCACTGACCAACTCAAATCAAACAAATTGAATGATTAAATAGTAAAATCAAAATTTTGAAAAGTCAAAAAATTAAATCAAAGTGGTACATAATTCAGATAAGTTTTATAACTTTTCATCAAGAAAAATAGTAATTTTAAGTTGAATGATTAGGGGGGAAAAAAAAATTTATTTGTGTACTCTTGTGCAACATGTTAATGTTTGATTATAAGATAATTTCTCCTCCCTTGGTATATATAAAGTGGAGGATTTTGATTAGTTTACGAAAGTAATACAAGATGTTATGTAAATTTATCAACATATTAATAATTCATAAAAAAAATTTTCCTGGTTAGTGTTAGGGTTTGGATATAAGTAGGGAGAAAGGAGCCTATTTCTCGTCTTACACCCAAATTCTAAGTGGAACGCTTGTTTCAGTCTTAATGGGTTATCCGGAAATAACCTGTTTAAAAAGAGGAATAGTAGTTCCACCCTAGTTAAGTAATAAATAAATATAAAATATTACTAATTAATGTATAATGTGTTAATTTATTTACTACTTAACTAGCTAACTAATAAGTTATTTATTTATTAAACTAATAAATATATGATTAACTACTCGAGCAATCAATTTATTAGTTATAATTAAATAATTAAAATTTCTAATTTATGTTCATATTAATCAACTATTAATTAATTTACTAACTAGTTATCTAACTTATTAAATAATTAACAGGGTAACTTATTTTTGTAGTTAATTGATGTGTTATTGTGTTTTTCTCATTATCTTATGGAGTGTTCATAGTTAGCTTATTATTACTTACTTATTAAAATTTTATTTAATTAATACTTTGAGATTTGTTAATTAGGTAAAATAATTTTACTTTAAAATCACAATTAATTACTCCCATTCCTAATTCCACTTTAACCATCCAAATATATATATTTTTAATTCCTCTGAATAACTCAATTCTTATTCAGGTATAAAATTAGCCCCATTGATACGACATTGTCGTATTCCATCAAAAATAAATAAAAATAATTTATTCTCGAACCAAACGATATATGCGGAACACATGGCATTTGTCTTATACTGGTTTAATTGTTGGGACCATCATGAAAATTCCATTTACAAACAAAGTGGGTGGGTCATCTTTGTACATTTGATTTTACCATTAATTTGGCTGTTTTTGTACACTTATAAGATATTCATTCCCCTTTCATTGATTTTGTAGCTAATTAGAATCCAATCTCTTTGTATTTTGACCTATTTCAATGGAAACATGGCTTTTTGGATGGGTTTTTTTGGGCTCTCTTTTGACTCTCTCCTTTTTAGCTTAGTCCATATTACATATCCTCCAACATTTCACCTAACTTTGCATGTTACAAAGTATTATTATTACTATTATTATTATTATTATTATTATTTTCTCAAAGTTTAGTCAAGCACAACGGAAAATGTATTCGCCTTTGGCTGTATTTATTTCACCGAAAGTGGAGAAAGATGAAATAATTTTCGGTCGTAAATGTTTGCTTTTATCGTTTAGTTCAATGCAACTTTACATTTGCTCGGAACTGAACTCTACAAATAATGAAATTAACTTCCGCCCTACAGAAAAACAAAAAAATAATAATAAAATATTAATTCATCTCTTGCACTTTCAGGGCCCGTTTGTTTTGGTGTAAGTGGAGTGATGGAACTCAAGTTCCATCACTTCCGTTATTTGTTTTGATGTAAGTAAAAAATATAATGTAACTCAAGTTACGTTAGAGCTCCACTTCACCTACTCTCGACTTCCTCCTCTAAAGTGTCGAACTCGACTTTTACTACACTCAACCTCCTCTAAAAAATTTATTAAACAGTAAAACATAAATTCTACTTCCTTTATAATGGGTTAGAATTACCTTATTTATAATAAATTAGAATTATCTTTAAATAATAATAAAAAAATTAATTATATAATAGATTAAATTTTATAGTGGTAAATTTACTACTATATTTAGGAGATAATAAGATCCACTTACTTATATCAAAACAAACAACGGAACTCAAAAAACTAATTTTACCAGCACCAAGTTACATCAAAACAAATAACAGAAGTGATTGAATTTAACTTTCAGGCGGTACAAGTTACGTCAAAACAAACAACAAAAAAATAATCACACTTCAGGAAAACTCAAACACCACTACACTTGACTTACGTTGAATCTACAAATACGTCAATCCAAACGCCCCCTAGCTTTTATGCCATTCACTTTCTCCAAAATAAAATGCAAAACTGTGGGAACTAGAGTTCCACAGCCAAACAAAAAGACAACGAAAAAAAATAATTTTTACGTGAACTTAAGTTTAGGCTTTGTTTAGAATTGTGGGGAGATTGCGTTACATCCGGTGAGAAAGTATCATGGAAAAACACTCTGTTTGTTTCCGTACGTAATATTGCGTTCCGCATATCGCGATGAGCCGGTTATAATATATTTTCTACGATCCCACCGGAGAATGCAGAATCATATCCCTATATGCTTTTATTTTAACTCCATTTTATCTAATAGCATCAGATAGGCCTCAATACCAAACTAAGCCTTAGTTGAAAGTCTATTTTACTCTGAACTTTACTTTTTGTGAAACAAACAGAATAATTTTTTCGTCGTATTTTCGGAGCACAAGTAGCAATAGATTACCCTGCACAGTCCCTGTACTGTTGCAATAATGCTAAGTGGGTGATCTTGTCCTTTCTATTTCATTTCCAAAACTTTTGTCACATGTATTGCATTTTAATTTGGTGGGATGTAGCAAAAAGCGCTATGATTATAAATTATATATTTGGTGGCGTGTAGTTGCAAACTGTATTTATAAAAGTTTATCATTTATATGGGATGATTACCCCCATTGTAAATAAATCCAACATGATTACATGGCCAACACATAATTGGCATATGAGATGGCTCCTAAGTGAAAGTGTGACTTTCCCTCTTGGAGGTGTTTAGTTTGTTGAAGTAGTATGAAAAATTATTTTTCAGAAATAATTTCATGAAAAACACTCTTTTACATGGTTTTTGTTTTCTGAATAAAAGTTTTGAAAAATAAAAATACTACTTTTTTTTATAAAATTTGAATTTTTTTTTTTAGAAAAGCTGCTTTTTCTAGAAACCAAAGATAGAAAATATTTTTCCGGCTAGAAAACTGTTCTCACACATCAAAACATAGTAAAGCAATGATCATAGCAAAATTAGGTTAACAGTGGTACAAGCAAGGATTTAAGTGCTGTGGCACGGAGTCGTACCGAAAACTTATCGGCACAGTGCGTATCAAGCCGTGCCGTGCCGGTCAAAAAAATTCTTATATACCAACACATAATAGCATGAAACATTTATTTTTTTTAGCAACAAAATATTCTAACTATTTATTATGTCTTTTTAATACATCTTTTGAACTTTATTGAGAAAATTACTTACTAATTTAAAAAATAGAAGGTTTTGAGTTGTGCCATCGGCACGGAGTCTGTATCGTGCCGGTATCTTATTGGCACGGTACAGCACGTTGAATACGGTTCATACCGACGAGCACTTAAAACCTTGGGCACAAGACTGCATTTTGGGTGTCACAATTACTTGCCAGGGTTTCAGCCTGAAATAAAAAACATACTCTCTTCACTGATCTAAGAAGAAATATAATTATATTTACAAATATCTTTTTGAAATTGACTACAGCATGACTTCTACAACATTCAACAACCCAGAAAAAAAAAAGAAAAAAAAAAAGAAAAAAAAAGGGGTTACTTAGAGCAGGGGGCAAACTGCAGAGTATATAAAGGGAAAAAAAAAAAAAAATGAAGTCAAGGCCTCCAAAATACTTTGCGGAAATCGATAATTGTATTCGAATCAGGAAACCAGATTCATCATGAGTCTTACATTTATGTACAATTGTTGCGAAAATAACCACAGTAAGCCAGTTGTAATCTCCGATATCTATACCATACACCTTCTCACCTGTGGTTTTGAGAAGCGCGCGGTAGGAAGAAGCGTAAAGCTCGCTCGGGGACGATAAGCTTCTCTCGGTCGAAGTTATTGTTAAGTCGCTTAATGCAGCGGCGGCACTAGCTCCTGTCTCACAGCAAGCACAAACTGTATGGAAAAAAAAAATGTTGAGTATCACAAAGAAAAAAAAAAAGAGCAGTAACAAGCCTCTCAATTACGAAATCGGTTCGAATGTCGATATCCAATTAGTGCGGATCAAATTTTAATTGTAGCTTTGCGTAAGAATTAGAATTGATCTTAATCCCTATGTGGGATTTTATATTAGAATTGAATCATGTTATTATTGAAATTACCAGTATTTCTGGGGCACATGATGCTAAGATCTTGATAGAAACCGATGAAATCTCTGTACTTTGACAGTGTATACATCCAAAATGTGTGCCTGATCGCGAGTAGGTGGAGTACCAGCAAGCGATAATCTCCTCTTCTTTCTCACGCGGAACAAGAAGTCTTCGGTATCAAGCACATAAGACACCTGTAATAAGCATCCCAAGCAAATTTATCACTCGGGCATGTTTACGGGTTATCGCATACATATCGCTTGAAATTCATGTAATTACATACAAACTCCTATAAAATCTGTATCCTCGATCTGGGGAGTTATATGATTCATTAGGGAAAGTTGGTTTCGAATTTATATTTTCTTTCGAAGAAAGGGGACTTTGGTGTATAAGTGCAAAGGCGAATATTTGCGAAATTTAATTTTTGAAGAGCATAGATGGAAATTCAGATTTTCCAGGTGTAAATATGAGAAAATCTAAACATATAAACTAGGGAAAAGATATAAATATTGTCACCAGATACCTTAGATGAATTGCATGATATTTTGCATTCTAACCCATTAATAATCTGAATCCCATCCATAGCCTTGAAGGTAGTTGAATAGTCATTTATGCTCCCGTATCTCCGCTTATTCCTGAAGAGCAAATTAAGTCAATAATAACCTGATAAAATCACAAAATAATAAATTATCAGTAGAAATATTACATACCTCACAAGAAAAACAGTACTTTTTTCCTTCCTATCTGATACACTCGACAAGAAATCATTATATAGATAAGACGAAAAATTAGGGTCGATTGAAACCGCAGTCACTTCGGGCTTTTCCAGTCCATATTCCATGAGCTGGATGGATAACCGAGTCGGATTTGAAGACTGCAACCAAAGAAAAGAAAATAAAAAAGTATATAACAAACTATAACAATGAAGTTACTTAGCAGTTTAGACAAATAGATCATAATTTCTAATGCAATAACTAAAACTCGGAAGTCCAACATTTTCATTAAACTACTCCTGGTATTCAGTTCAGTTTACAACAAGATACTTGGGTCCGTATTAACCAGATCGTACGGCCAATTAGACCAACTAGAGCTTTTGTAAAATTGTTGTTTGAGTGAACTGTTTAAAGAAGCATTAACAACTTTTCCACTCAAGCTACTAGAACTAAAAAAGTAGAAGCTTCAAATTGAAGATTCACTGGGGACAAAGGCTCATTTTATCGGCTTCACCTACAACATTTTCAAGCCATGGCTAACAAATAATTAAGGCCTCTTAGGCTCTACAATAAAGCATAGCGCAGTTCGATGAAATGTAAAGCGCAATATTAAAACCCCCACAACAGCTTCTCGTTTTGGGCTCAAACCGCAGTGTAAGCTCCACACCTTTCAGTCTGCGAACGTTCTGGCAAAGGTGTGACAGGAGCTGAAAGTGGAAGCAGATGCAGAACAAAAAAATAAAGACACTATGCCCAAATACTGAGTATGATGGGTTAAATTTGGAAAAGAGACAAATAAACCTACACATTCAAATCTATACACGTTCTCGTCGTGGAGAAGAACACGAGCATTTTCATGATAAACAACATCGAAAAACCTCCCAGGGCGCCTTGACTTCTCGTATGAGTATAGCTGGAGAAGCTTATTATCCATTTCATCAGATGCTACCGTTTGTAGCTGGCAACGAAAAATTAATATGAGAATCGATAACATATTCGAAATTTAAGTTCTGAAAAAGCAGTCAAAATATATATAATCTGCGACAAGCTAACCTGTTTAACAATTTTATATATTAATTTGTCTAATGTGAAAAGAACATAAGACTGTGTTCCAATAATAGCACGGCAATCATCTTCAAACTTGGTGCTGTCAGCGGAACCATCAATTAGGCTGTACAATGCACCCATAAATCTGCATCCATTTAAAAGAAAATTTGCTCATATTCATAGCCGAAAATTGGACTAATATACATAATTTCAAATTTTTAGCTTATATTACTTGGCATATGGGTCAGGAGGGTCGGTGTCCTTTGAGGTTTTCCATTTCTTTTCAGCAGCTGATGAGTTTGTCTTTGCCGAGAGTATCCTCTCATATAAAATCTGCAAATGCAAACACAGTGGAAGTTGATGTGCCCATAAACTATGTTCAATTAACGTTTAAGCAAAGAAGAGATAGTTAAGTTCAGGAGTCCTCTCGGGGAAGTTGATGGTTCTGTATCAGAAAATGTTTTTCAAAGAGGAGCATTCTTGTTACTATAAGGTTACAATGTTACATATATGTGACAAATCGAGTATTTGAATGAAATATGAAACTTCGGATTTTGCAGGAAAACATATATGATCATACATAACTTTGCAGGGAGAAATGCACACATGTAAATATGTCTCAGAAAAGGAAAGAAAATGTCTGACCTGCTGAAGCCTGAATAAGACATAAAACGAATCGTTCCCGTAAAATATCCTTGAACCTTTATCGCCCTTATCGTGCAAAGCCAGAGGAACATGTTTTGCAAGAGGCTTCACAGTATATAGAAACCGCTCTGATAGTGGCAGAGAACTAATTTCTGCATCACCATCATGCGCGTTATTAGCTGTTCCTTCCGCCTCGCCCTCGCTCTCAGCTTTTGCATCTTCATCCTCCTCATCATTCTCTTCGCGAAAACACTCCTCAGCATCTCCCGACTCGCTCCCTGACACGTCCTCACCGGCCTGAGACTCATTTTCGCTGTCTTCTGTGGACTTTTGTGCGAATTCTTCGCCTTCATCATCCACATCAGCATCATTCTCACCAGCAGGTTCATCCTTCGTCTTAGAAGCCACATCCATGGAATTGTCTTCGAAAGCCACAAAATTATCCTCTTCAAAATCGCCATTAGGTGATAATTCGCCTTCCTCCCTTTCAACTTTAGAATTATCATGCGTACTAGCAGAGACTTCATTTAATCGGCGAGCTTTATTAGTTTCATCAGTTGAGGGACCGTTTGTAGATATAATTGGCTTCCTACTGTCCCCTTCCTGTAACAAAATTTACCAGAGAATTGTAAATAATAGAAAACCTAAGAGTAACTTTTACCAGACATATGGCTGATATAGAAGTCTGCATGCATCAAATAAGCAAATGATTGTAATTAAAGAAACTCAATATATCATTCTAAGAGAAACTGAATTTCCAATTATAAACAACAGAAAATTTAAGTTCTAGCAACAGGATTTAACAAATACCAAGCTTCTGTTGGGAGTTTTTACTGCAATAGTTGATTCGAGCGCTCAAGAAGCCATCATAAAATTTTCTTTTCCATTAAAATCCCGCCAGTCCTATGCTAGGGACAGCCAAAAAAAAAAATCCAATGTGGAGCTACAGCTTTTGGGGTCTATGAGCTAGTTCCGGCTTCCTACTCCAGCTAACAGTTCTACATCTTGCGGTTGCCAAACTCCTAACTTCTGCTTATCAGAAATTAGGCCCTATTTGGTTCGCTTGAACTTGGAGCAGAACTTGCAAACTTGTGAATATTCGCACTTATAATAGTAGGTGTGGGTGCGAGAAGACTCCGAGTTCCAACTAATTTAAGTATAGCCCAGAGAGGAGCTCTTGGCTTCCGGTATAACAGGTAACCGTCACTTCATTAAAAGCAGAACGAAGGGTTGGGAGTGAGGAGGTTGAAGTCACATTTGAATAGATGCAAGCATAGGGCTCTCACAATTCACAACTGCCGAACAGTCCGTTATTCTAGAAACTTAGCCACCATGCACTACATGAACATACTTTCATGTGTATGTTCTTTATAGGTTCTGTATTTTCTTCACTACCTCATCAGCAAAGGGAACAAGTCATACTAACGTTAAGTCGGAAAAACTGATCCCAAGGTATATGAATAAAAATTAGAACAATAAAATATACAGCATTACTAAAACCACTACTGTGAAAGAAAAGGCCGAGTCACCAACAGATGCTCTTACCTCTATAGGAGGTAACACTTCATTGCCGACTCGAGCAACAGTCGTAGTCTCAACTGCAGCATGAACACTTTTAGACAGGGAAATGCCAGCCCCTGACAGAAAAGAGTCAAAAGAAATCAAGAGAAAATAACATGAAAAATATAATAAGGGTTTTCTGCATATATAACCCCGGCAGACATTGGAAATCGTGCAAATACTGCTGTAAAGTTGGTATTTGGACATATCGCTAAAATCTTACTTATTTGTGCATATTTGCCCGATTTGCATATTTGCAGGTGCTTATATGGGGGGAAAAACAACATGAAATAATTGAAAATTTAACTTTCTCTTCAACAAAAACGAAAAAAGAATACAAAAATTAGACTCCTACAAACCTGATCCGATTTCCACATTGGTTCTATTAAGACTTTGTTCAACTCTACAAGCAAGAGAGACACTATCAATATGCCGTTCGGTAAGAGCAGCTTGAGCAGTTACTTGAAGTGCAGTATTGCTGGGATTATGGCTTTTGGAAGCAGCCCGATCGACATCGTGGAAGCCATTCTCCACAACCATTTTTTCGCCATTTAACACACTATCAGCACCCGAATTGCCCTTCTTTTCTGCTTCTCTAGGGTTTCCATTTTTGGTAGCACTCTTAGGTTTCACCATATCTTCTTTATCCTCTTTACCTTGAGTTCGTGGTGGAACACCCAATAATGGCTCCAAAAATGATGTCCATACCCTCATAGCTTTTTCTACTTGGTCGGAAGATGTGCACACTTCTTCACACGAGTATTTAACGATCTGATACAAATCTTCATGAATCTCCAAATCTGAGTATTCGAATTCCATATTGGGAACTATGGGGCGACGATTCCCGGCAGCAATAGCAAGAAGCACGTCATCCTCCTTCCGCTTCTTCTCATTAATTTCTTTGATTTCAGCCAATAAAGCTACATTAAGGTGAAGCAACATTTCTTTTAGATGAACAATATTAAGTGTGCTAAAAAGAGAAATTATCTCCTTCTTTCAAGATAAAGTAACATATTTACGTAGATAAATCTATTAAATAGGATAGCAGGCGGAAAACAATATACCTTTTGTGCAAAGGTTCTTTGTGTCCTGCTGCTTGAAATAGAAACTGCGGTGGTCAAGTGATTTATGGTAGTTTTTGGCATATATTTCAGCCCAAACTTTATTAAAATCAGCACGGCACTTTGACCATTCTTCTTGCTTCTGCTTTAGCCGAGTTAATATAACAGGTAATGCAGCATCAGCGTTTTTACGTAGAACATCCATGACATCCAAGCCGTGGTCACCATAGAGTCGTTCAATGCATCTCAAATTCAAAGCTATCCACGAAAGAAAAGGACAGGAAATACAAATTGAAAAGGATATAAACATACTGCTCGTGATAAGTATTGAGCATAAATGCTCAAAAAATACTTGAAAAAAGTACTTATGTATTCCCCTCGAAAGTATGAAAGATCACATATGCCCCGTATTTCACATATGCCCTGGTAAAGATACTTAAGTACTCGAAAATGCCCATTTTGCATGGCATTTATGAAAATCACAACTGCATTTTCTGGGACACTAGTGACAATTTTAGGGGCATTTTTGAGTATTTATGATACAATGGCATTTTAGTATTTCCACCTTTTAGAGGGCATATATGAAATTATATGCATATTGAGGGGTATGTAAGAAAATTTGCCAATTTAATTATTATGAATGCACTTACGAGTAAGGTGGTCTTCAATGTGTATAGGAATCTCCAATTTGGCCGAGTTGTCATGCATCTTCTCTATTAATTCCTCCACTCGCTTAATAGTTGCATTCACAGATTCCAGTAACATATCTAGCTCAAACCTGAAAGTAAATCATTATTACAACTCAAAAATTGTGAAATGTATAGACTACTAGCTTTAGGTATATTGTGACAACATGAACAAGCTCATCAATATCAATCTTAAATAAGAGCTTTTACGTGTACATGAAACTGAAAATAATCTACTTAAATAAATATGGCTGTAAAAAATATTTTAAAAGGCTACATCCAGAAGTGCAAGTGCGTATATTTAAGAAACTAATTTTATGAAGGGCATATGCAAAATTTTGGATAAGCATAAACAAATAAAAACATAACAAATCAGAACCTGTCATCTTCACATCTAAACAAGCTTTCTTCATATTGGTTTTTCCGCATGTGCTTGAAAGAATAATCCTCACTTCCTGATGTCACGGATACCCACAAATCGTTCAATACGGATGCTCCCAATTCAGTCCTATGGCTTGCAGGAGGCATGGGATACTGAAAAAGAAACAAATTGCAAATTAGAATGAAAATTAAAGCACTAAAAGCCCATATGGCCCAACTACAGCTTTTACAGAAGTATTGTTTGATAAAAATGTAGTGGTCAAGTAGACCTGTCCATAGAAGCACTAAGAGCTTTCTCATTAATGTCTCCTACAAAGATACATAATACGGTAAAAGCAGAAGCTTCAAATTGGACTTTTTGTTTTTGGCACCAAAAGCTCAGTTAAGTTCACGCCATAACATAGCTTCAGATTATATGTTAGACTGTCAGCCAAAAGCATGGTTTTTTGGAAGCTTCTATTTTCAAGAGTAGAGAAGTCGTTCAAGAAGTCAGGCCAAAAAGGCATAAAGTATAAGTACTTACATTTTTAGGCAAAAGGCGGTAACTAGGAGTACAACGCTGACAGTTTGAAAGGTCGAGCTCTGAAATCGGCTTCCACATATTATATTTATCTTTGCTGGACAGCACAGGCGCTTTCTGAGAGGCCAATTCTTTGGAATTAATAGGAGCACCTTTATCAAATCTCTCCCTTTCCTTTTCTCTCTCTCTTTCACGGTCTCTTTCCTTCTCGTCCCTGTCATGCTCCCTGTCTCTATCCCTATCCTCCTCCTTAACTGGCTTAGTCATTTGCCCTACATTTATTTTTTTTAAAAAAAATTGTTATATTATGAGACAAACCCATTATGTTTTTACTTGGTATATGAAACATAAGATTAAGCCCCTAACTTAAGTAAGTTCGAGGTAATAAGACAAGAACTATAAGTCATATACAAGCTCAAAAAAAATAGAGAATAAAAGAATGTAACATACTTTTATTGAACACTCCTGCAAGAAATTCATCTGCAGAAAACATCTCATTTAGAGATTCGCCAAATTATTTAAAAACTGTTATATGATATCTGAGAAAATGAAAAGCATGACTAGATGCTTCCAATACTGATACAGAAGTATTGACCTACCTATGTTCTCGCAATGGGCTAAAAATTCATTGAAACCTTCCATAAGATCTGGGTACTTCCCAAGAATATCGTTTACCTGATAATGAAAATGACTATATATAATCAGAGGCCACCAAGAAATATAACAATATGTCAACTAGTATTGGCAAACAAAGGGAAATAGCAAAACCTCATAGTATTTAAGTTAAAATGGTTCACTGTTTCTAAAAATACGTACCAAGTTCTTCAACTCATTTCTAGTAATAATCTCCTGACTGTATATGTGCAAGCATTTCAAAAACTCCTGGTATGAATCAGGGTGTAACTTCTCCTTCACTTTCTCGCAAAAGTTAAATTCTTGCGTGTACACACCTGCTATCAACATAGTAGATTATGAGGTATGCGTTGAGAGATGAAAATGAATCTAAGTACAAAATTAAACGAAAAAGAAAAACAGAAAGTTGTTTTACCCAAACACACACTCGATCATGTGAATATAAGTATCAAATTAATTGCACAAGCAGTAAAATTAGTTTCAGCATGCACAATGCACTCAGGATAATGGTTCAGGACCAATAATAACATGTTATTATTTTAGACTTGCTGGGTCACCTTACTAGGAAAAGAAAAATATGAAATGTTCTTCAGTAATCTAAATACATTGAAAATATATTTTCAATCATTTAACAAGCTAAAGAGACAATAATATGAAACTGAAAACCAAAAAAAATGTTTACTGAAAGAATTAATAGATATGGGGGGTGTTTGGCTGTTCAGCCGTGTGCGCGTTCACGAAGCCACATTGGATCTCCAAAAGCCGCGTGGTGCGGCCCACTTTGTGCAGCCAAACACCCCCAAGGTTAAACTATAGATTAAAATGGCAATTTAGGAATAATACCAAAGTACATTATTAGAAACACAGGTGTGGCATAAATACGGTTGAGAAAAAGCAAGAGCAAGAAACAAAGTAGTTACATATATTAGGATGAAAATTCAGTATAGTTCATAAAAGCCGAGGATCCATTGAGAGACCAACTTGGACAGGAGTGTATAGCAAACTTGAGACTTCACAGCTTTTATATAGCAAAGAACTCACTCTTCAAGGCATTCCTATCATCGAACGATGAAGCTGACATGCTATACATTCCATTCTCGGTGCCTTCCCCACCATGCGGCATTTGCCCAGCGATGGAGTCCTCGATCCTTCTAGAAGTAGGCTTTCGCTTGCGGGGCCCGCTGTCTAAATCTCTATTATCATGATCTAAACCTTTCTCATCACACTCACGATCCCTTCTATCCTTATCTTCTTTCCGATCCTTTTCCTTTTCGATGCGTCTTCTCTGCCTATCATGCTCGGGGTCGGGCCGATCAACACTAGGGTCGCGATCAGCAAGTGAGTTGTAAGCATTATCCCTCTGAAAACACAATGCACATCTATCAGCAGGATACAGGAAGATTCAAATATTTCATAAAAACATGTGCACAGAAAGCAGTGTACATGCCTTCGTTAGATTGGAAGAGTGAGTCCAACTCGAAGGAAATTACACATGGAAAGTTTGGGCATATTTTTTTTGGCATAACTTAGGCTTTCCTGTTTTCTTTTTCCTCAAGGCTCATACTTTTATCGGTATACAGGGATGATCTCCTGCTATTTTGTATTCGTGGGAATCGAATGGTTTGCTAACTCTCTAAGTATGAGTTATACTTGCTGACAGAAACAAAATACAGTCGTAACTTCTTTCCCTTTCTATTTTGAGTACACAATATGGATTTGCAAATTAAGCAACAATAATAATACTTATTAATTTCATCCCTAGGTGCCTTTGACTATATAGAATATTCAAAAATAGAAAAGAGAAACATAACAGTACTTATGAGGTATCAAAAGTGATACAATACAAAATACCTAACAGCCATGAAATCATTAGCAATAATCCAAGGAATAACTTTAATGGCATTTACATAATAACCAAAACAAACTCCCCAACAAATAATTCAATGTGCACCTTATCCACATGAGCAGGCCTCATAGAAGGCATCACAGAGCTCCTCTCATCCCGACGAATAGGAACTCTACTCGAAGACACATGCTGTGGGCCGATGGCAGCCGATGCGTCGGGCAGAAAGTACGTGAATTCTTCGAGCAAATCGTGGTGGTCCCGGAAAAGGGCGGCAACCTTAAGAAAGACACAAATTTGAGATTTTTCACACTTCACGTCCTTAAGATCTCTTTACTTGAAAATTAAAGGTAAAGTAGATAAGACTATTTTGACATGGGTAAATAAACTTTAAAATTTTATAGTTACAATATAACATTTTGGTTAAATTGATATAAGAATCACTAGGCAAATTTCATAGATTTTACCGAAAATAAAATAATACCTCCTGGTAAACATCATGGATGGACTTGTTTTCCTTCCGATACATGTTAAGAATATCCAAGAACGACTTGTAAACATGATCGTCATTCGCAAACCGATTCTTCAAACAGAAGAGAAGGCTCATAAGAAATACTTCATAAACAAAGCAATTTGGAAACTCAGTTCTATGATCTACAACGATACCTTTATTTTGTTTACAAAATTAATAGCTTCCTCGAATTCGACGGGCTTCTTCTCCTCGTGAAGTTTGATCTCGTAACCTTTCGGCAGGAAGGTATTAAATCCGAGTATCAGATTTTTGTGCCCCTTGAATAACTCCTTCACCCTCATTATAACCCCATTAGTATCAATCCTAAGACCAACAAAAAGAACAACAAATACAAAACCCAATTTAGAACCCTAAAAATCAAATAAAAAACCAATTTTTACATCAAAAAATTAGTAAAATTAGTGATTGGGGATAACCTCTGGCTCTTAAAGTCTTTCATAACCTCTAAGAACTCATCATATTTCTCCCTTTTATCTTGGAATATATCCTTCACGGCTTTCAAATAATTTAGGGCATCGTCGGTTGTGAGTTTATTGCTTGTCCCAGAACTCGGCGCCAAAGCCATATTGGGTTGTTGTTGCCCCGACCTTTTATCAAGTAAAATTAAGATCACAACAATTCGTTAGGTCACAATTAGATCAAGAAACCTAATCACGTAATTCCCAGATAAAAATTTACCTAAATCGATCCAAAAAAGGGGAATCCAAAGAGAGCAATCAGGGAATGCGATCGAACACAATTTCACGTATAAATATTTAGTAACTCCTAAAAAATTAGATCTCTCGATCCAAAATCGTACATTTTGTAGAAAAATCGACACAAAAAAGGATAAATCCGTACATAAAATGAAAAAAAAGAACGGTAGAGCAATAAGAATTCGATTTTTTGAACAAAAAACAGTTCTTTATTTCGGACAAAAAAGAGCTTGTGAAAGGCTCAATCCGTAGTAAATTAGGAGAAAACCACGTAAGTTCGAAGTTATTTAAACTCCAATTAGCGCTCAAATCAACAGAAAAAAACTGGTTTTTTCGAACGAAATTAAAACTTTCCCGAAGAAAAAAGAAACCGACACCGAAAGATCAAATCCGTAAACAAAATCGCCAAAACCCCGCAAATTCGAAGCCATTGAGACTCCAATTTCGATCCGCGAGGACCGCAACAACAACCAAAACAAAAAAGTGCGGAATTGGGGAAAAAGATAGAGAAGAGCGTACGGATCCGCTCGAGACAGATTAGGGCGCTTGAATTGGGAACTCATTCGCGTAGTCGCCTCACATCGATTCCATCAAACGCCTCCCGCCCCCCGCCCACCACCTCCCCCCACTTCGAAACCGATCCCAGTGGCGAGAACGCGCGCTCACAACGACCCGATCACGAAGACGACGATGCTCCGAGAGAGAGCGAGAGCGAGAGCGAGGAGAGAGAGAAAGAGAGGAGAGAGAGAGGAGAGAGAGAGAGAGGTGTAGGGGAAGAGAGAGAGAGAGAGAGAGAGAGAAACGAAGAAGAAGCGGGTAGAGGAGGAAAAGGGGAGAGAGAGAGAGAGAGAGAGAGAGAGGGAGGAGTCGAGGAGAGATTAATTAATTAATTTAATTTAATTAATAATTTATAAAAAAAATAAAAAGGAAAATTTTAAATACCACCCTATGGTTTCTTATTTTTTTATTTTAATATCAATAATTAAAATGTATTACTTTTCATATACCCCGTAATTTTTTTTTTTTTTTTTTGTCATTCCTTCACTAATTTTTTTTCATTAAATCAGTAATAAAATTAAAGCTAAAGAATATTAAAATAAATATTCGATAAACTATAGATATGATATCTGAAATTTTTTGCATAAAATAATTTAATAAAAAGTTAACAAAGGGACCAATAAAAAAAAAAAAAACTATATAGTACTAAATTGATATATTTTAAACTATAAAATTTTAAAATGAGAAAATGTGAAACTACGAGGTTATATATAAAATTTTCAAAATAAAAAAAAAGCAAGAGAAGTGCAACGAGAATAGTAGGCGGTGAGAGAACGATTACTCTCACCGCGAAGGTACTCACACCGGCTCTGACTCATCATAACCGTTGGATCGGGAGGGCTCGTTCCCGTCACCGCCAATGGACGGTTGGTGATGGGGGGCGTGTGATTAAAGTTCGGTAGGGTGTTAGGGGGGCTCAGGTAGTGGTGATAACGGATTATCCGATCCGACCCAATTTTTCGGGTACGGGTTGGAATTTTAATATCCGATTCGGATTCGGATTTAATATATTTTTAGCCTGTTTCCATTCTCTTTATATCTATTTTTTTTGCACTATTTTATTTAAATTCATAAGTTTTTTTCGGACTAAATTACACCATACTCCTTATAAATATCCTTTTTTCACTTTTCCTTCCTAATTTTAAAAAAACCTATGTTTTGCCCCCTTAAAATTTCAAAAATATTTTCAGGAGGATACGGTGTTAATAAAGAGCGCAAAATGACCAAATTATCCTTACTTATTCTATAAGAAAAAAATAATTTTTTAATATATTTCAGTCATTTTGAATAATATTTTGGATATAAATTATAAAAAATGGACGGAATAGTAATGGAATCTTGAAGGAGGGGGACTAAATGCAATAATTTAAAATGTTGAGAGTGTAAAATATAAATTTTTGAAAGTTAGGGTGAAAAAGTGAAAAAAAAGATATTTATAAGAAAGTTTTTTGTAAATTATCTTGTTTTATATTATGTTTACTTTTTATAAAATTTAAGAAGCTTATATCTATAGATAATTTTTTTTGTTTTTAGTTCTATATATTTCTCAGTCTTTTTATTTAGAAAAAACTTAAAAAAAAAATTCCTTGTGATTTCGTACTTTTTCATTTTAGTACCCTGTGGTTTAAAGTGTATCAAGTTAGTACCCTGTGGTTTCGCACTTTCTCATTTTAGTACCCTGTGGTTTAAAGTGTATAAAGTTAGTACTCTGTGGTTTTATTTTTGTATCAAGCTAATACAATGTGATTTTATTTTTGTATCAAGTTAGTACCCTGTGGTTTTTAAACTATAGGGTACTAAAGTGAAAAAGTGTGAAACCACAGGATACTAAAATGAGAAAGTGCGAAACCACAGGGTACTAACTTGATACACTTTAAACTACAGGGGTACTAAAGTGAAAAAGTGCAAAACCACAGGGTACTAACTTGATACATTTTAAACCACAGGGTACTAAAGTTAGTAAAAGTGAAACCACAAGGGGGGTATTTGAAGTTTTTCCTTTTATTTATATTCGTATCCGTTTAATATCCGACCAGTATCCGAACCCATTTTTAAGGGATAAAAATTTGAATTTTAGTTTCTGATAAATATCGAAATCCGTACTTGGATCCAACATAACGGTATGGATACGAATGAATTGAGCACTATCCGATCCGTATCCGCCCGTTTTCATCCCTTGGCTTAGGGAACTAGTAGATTAATTAGTTGGTGTATTTTATAAAAAATGCATTATTTAAATAAAATTTTACTAAAAAAGTATTTTATTAATCATATTTTAAAAAGGGATCAAATCAGCCAAATTAGTGATTAAACTGCTAGTTAAACTAGTAACATTTTAAGCAAATAATACGTAGAAAAATCAAATTAGAGTTTTTAATTTTTAATACTAATAAATTAGTTAAAATTAAATAATATAAAAAATTAGATAATAAAATAAAAATTTTTAAGATTAAATAGTTATTTTGAAAAGGCCTAAAATTTAGGTTAGTTATTATGTACCCCTTTTTTACTTCTTTTTTCTTGAATGGCTTAGTTACACCCTGTTACAACTGTACTTTAGTATTATTTTTATATTTACTATATTATATAATTATTTTTTCAAAAAACTTCATTATATTATTATATAATNATTAGAAACTTCTAGTAAAATATTCTTATGCTATTTTAATATGTCTTATTATTTTTTGTATCAAAATAAATTGAATATATGCCCTAACACTTTTAACTAGTAATTTTTAATACTTTTCTTCTTTTAAGTTATAGATTTGTTGTTTGCAGTGTAGGGATAGAAAAAATATATATATTTGAGTGGTGCTTTTGAAAAAAAAATAGTACAGTGTACAAAATAAAAAAGATAAAAATGTATAAAATTTGCCTCAATTATCACTCTTTTTGATCCAACTATGCAATCTTTTTAAAATTTGATTTTACAACCTAACCTTTTAATTTATTTGATTTAAGCCAAATAGTAACTTTTAACAAAATTCGAGTGCATCGTTCTTTCTTTATGGATTTAGCCAGTATATTTTATACAATTTATGTAACTATAAATTTATTAAAGTAAATAATTAGCTTAAATTTTATAAAAAAAAACTCATCAAATTACTTATATCAAAGAAATTGAATGAGAAAGATTTGATAATCGAATCAAAATGTTCTATAGTTTAGATAAGTTTTATATAATTTTATGAGTAAAAAATTTATAAAATATAGTATATTACGATGTGATTAGGCCTTTTTGAATTAAGGGCGTGTGATTGTACATAAAACCATAAAAAATAGTTTTTCGTGGAAAGAAATTTTGGTGGAAAAGAAGTATTACATTTTATAGTGTTTGATTTGCAGAAAAGAAGTAATTTTTTATCCACATTTATTTGGCTAAAAAGAAATAAAATATATATTTGTTTGGTTTCATGGGAAAAATATAAATGAGAAAAAGTTTACGCAGTTTGAATTTTTATTTTCTGTCAAAAATTAGTGAAAAACAAAAGCACTCCATTTTTTTTTTCAAATTTGTGAAAATAGTTTTGAAAAAAAAAATTATGCCTAAATAAACGCGTGAAAAATAATTTTTTTAGCCAAAAAATAATTTTCGATTCATTTTACGGCAAACCAAACACAACCTGAGTAGACATAAAGTTGACCAAAAGTGGGGGTAAGGTTACCTCCCCTTGCTTGCTTTGTGTGTAAAATAACCTAAAACAGCCAAAGTAAACCCATTGGAAGGGCTAAAGGTTGTTTTCACAAAAAGCAATAAAAAAAAAAAGAAAAAAGAGAAGAGAAAGAGTGTTTATGATAATGGTGAAAATTTTTGGAGGTTACTTTTTCATTCTAATAAAATTAAATTGATAATTATGGTAAATTTATGAATATTTTGAGATAGAATTAAGTGCCCATTTGATAACACTATAATTTTATAGTGTTAGAGTATTTTTATTGTATTTTTAGAAACAATGTTTATATTTATAAAAAAGTATTTGAATGCTTTAAAATATATTATAAATTTGTCACAAAAATAAATACAGCTCAAACATCTGGATCTCTTGATTTGCTTATTGTTATAATGCTGAAATTTACTAAATAGATTTATATTTTTACTATGTATAAAAACACATAAAATTAACAGACGAAATTCTAAAAAGAATAAAAGATATTCCATACGAAGAAACACACTTAAAAGTTAATAATAAGATATCCACTCCTCTCTCTCCAAAATTTAACTCTAATTTTGCACATTTAAAAAAGTATTCATGAAAATTTCAAATTCTAGATTTAAATCAAAATTCATTTATAACTTTTCAATGAAAAAAGTAGCCACTCCCCTCTCTCCAAAATTGAATTTAAATTTTGCACATTACAAAAGGTACTGCAAATATTTAATTCACGAAAATGACTATTTATATTTAATTTAATTCAAAATTTTAGATTTTAAAATCAAATTTAATCACAAACTTTAGATTTAAGTCAAATTTAATTATATCATCATTTAAATAAATGCTATAAACATTTTATTAGCAAATGGATCTTACTTTTAATACAAATTTATATTCTAAACTTTTTAGACAAATATAGTTGATGAATTTCTCTTTTTTTAAAAAAAAATATATACATCGAGTAAACTAAATGCAACGTGCATTACACGTGCACTACGAGTCTACAACTAGCTTGATAATATGAGTTGAACTACTATACTATAATAGTAGATAAATAGTATTTAGTATAAACTTTTTAATTTCTAAATTTATGCTAATTTAATCACCAAATAGTAAATCCTACGGGTTTACGTAAATACTATTGAGTTGAACTCTTGTACTTTTAAAAGCACAAGAGTATTTGTGTTATAATTTCTTAGTCACCGGATCGTCTTAAGGTTCGTTCAACACTATTTATAATGTATTTCAATAACAAAAAATTTACCAGTTCTGTACGAATTTTGATACGATTCGACAGCTAAAAACTTATAAGCACGTTGATATCCTGTGCTTTTAAAAGCATAAGAGCTCAACTAAACACTATTTATATATATATTATTAAAAGTATAGCAGCCTCACTAACAATAACACATATAAGGCTAAATTATAGAAAATTTCTTTATAAATATCTGTTTTTTACCCCCTCAAAAATCTATATTTTCTCCCTCAATATTTTAAGTTATTTAATTTAGCCCTCCTTTATCAGAGTTTCATCACCATTCCATCTATTTCTTATAATTTATACCAAAAATATCCTGCAAAATGATAGAAATATACTAAAAAATTATTTTTTCTTATAAAAAATGGCAATTTGGTTATTTTGCCATCTCCATTAATGTGTATCCTCCTAAAAATATTTCTGAAATTTTAAGGAAGCAATATGTAGGTTTTTTAAAGTTATAAAGAAAAAGTGAAAAAGGGGTATTTATAAAGAAGTTAATTTTCTATATTTTAGCCTATATATAATTACTATATCATCAAATTAAGAGATATGTAAACAGGCTCTAAGATATATGTGATTTGAGCTAATTAATTTGTATATATTTATTTAATATCTACTTTATTAGTACTAAAACAGCTTAAGCAAACCCATCAGATGGTCTAAAGGTTGCTTTCACCAAAAGCATTAAAGAGGAGAAAAAGAGAGTTTATGGTGATAGGGAAAACTTTTTAGAGATTATTGTTTTTTTTCTTTTTCCCTTTCATGTCAATGAAGTAGTTACCATGGTAAATTGTAAATATTTTGAGATTGAAAAAATTAAGACTATATGTTGATTGATCTAATTATTTTGTGTATATATATTTATTGTCTAAATTATTATTCATTGTGTTTAACTTGGTTAGGGTTCAAAACATTCATAATGTGATCTAATTAATTTGTATACATTTATTTATTACCCAAATGTGTTGGATCTAGTGGAGCCTATCCAACTCTACCAAACTTTCAACAAAATCTACTTTTAAAACTCATGGTCAAAAGGGGTTTAATAGGGTGTCTGGAAGTGAAAAATCGACCAGCGAAAAATTTGTGAGCTTCGCAAACTCGACTTCGTTCATCATCCCATGGAAGTCGAGAAATCGATATCTGTATACTCATTGAGTGGGAGTTCAGGTGAACTCGTGACTTAGATGTCGAAATAAACGCCGTCGCCTACGACTTTTTCGGAATTATGGATCCAACCTCCAAGATCAATAGCAATTTTTTAATGGATCAAGATAGATTATAGTTTGAAAGTGGAAAATCGAACAACGAAAAATTTTGTGAGCTTTACGAACTCGACTTTGTCCATCATCCCACGAAGGTCGAAAAATCAATATATGTATACTTATGAATGGGAGTTCGAGTGATATTGGTGTTGAAAAAAAAAAATCAATGCCCATTACTTTTTCGAAATTATGAATTCAACCTCCGAGATCAATAGGAAATATTTAATGAATCAAGATAGATTAATAGTTTGAAAGTGAAAAATCAAACAACGAAAAAAATTGTGAGCTTCACAAAGTCGACTTCGTCCATCATCCCACGAAAGTTGAGAAATCGATATCTGTATACTCATTAGTGGGAGTTCAAGTGATCTCGCGACTTTGGTGATGAAATAAACGCTGATATCTCTGACTTTTTTGAAATTATGAATTCAATCTTCGAGATACATAGCAAATTTTTGACAAATCAAGATACATTAGTAAAGAAATGATATCTGTATACTAATGAGTGGGAGTTCGAGTGATCTCGCGACTTCGGTGACGAAATAAATGCTGACGGCTATGACTTTTTCAAAATTATGAATTCAATTTTCGAGATACATAGCAAATTTTTGACAGATCAAGATACATTAGTAAATAAATAATATCTGTATACTCATCAGTGGGAGTTCGAGTGATCTCGCGACTTCGGTAACGAAATAAATACTGACGCCTATGACTTTTTCAAAATTATGAATTCAATCTTCGAGATATATAGCAAATTTTTGACGGATCAAGATACATCACAGTTTACACCGTACCCCATGTGACCATTTTTTATTTTATAAGGGGGCATAGTATAGGTTTTTAAATGACAGGGGGGGAAAGTAAAAAATCAGTTTTCGACAGAGGATTTTATGTAATTTAGCCTTTATCAAATGATCCTGTAAAAATTTTATTTGACGAAATAATCTTATTTTGTCCAATTTAATGACAAAATGAAAGAACAATTAAAAGACGGTCAAATCTAACAACATCACAAAAATATTCACAACCTATACAAAAAACGATAATAATCTAAATACGGTAAATAATTCACTACTTTCTAAAGATAGTGAACGATTCACTGTGTTTCTTATTTTTGTCCGGTATAGCATTGAATTGGCAAAAGAAGATTTAGTTGGGCAAATAAAATTTTGAAAAAAATTATTTGACAAATTAAAAATTTTTATAAGATTATTGTAAAAAAAAAGTTCTCCCAAATAAAATACCACATATAAATCTTGTACTTACAACCACACCAACTTTCCTTTGTTATATAAGAAAACTTTCAAATAAAATACCTAAAAAATACTCTCTAAATACCAAAACAAAGAGAGAAAGAGGAACTTACACATACAAAATTAATCACCAACCAACTCTCACTTGGCCAAACCCTCAAATTGGCTTCAAATAGTGTTGGAAGAGACCATCCACCTAATTTTTGCATGTAATAAGCATGCAACCTCATGGGCAAAAGCAAATTTGTATTTTTCTTCTCTTCATATTTTATAAATAGCCTAACTAATATTTAGGCTAAAGAAGCATGATATTGCATAATTCTATCATAAAAGTCATCATATATTGTGACACCCCTAAAAATTAGAATAGTCCTATATATATGAGAATAATACGGCTAAACTTTTTAACTCGACAGTAGTTAGATCCAAAAAGTTAAAAGGGTTAAATATGTTAGAATTAGAATAGTTCTAGAATGGATGATCTCCATAGCCGGGCGTCACAGTTGGTATCAGAACCAATCACCAGCCAGCAGTGTGGGATGACTCTCGAATCAGTCAGAATTTGAATAATAAGCTAGCAAAACCAGTCTCACATCGCTTTATACTTGTGAGTGTGCTCGTGCTGATGAAAGACGGGAGGAATGTAACACCCCGAAAATTTAGAATAGTCATATATATATATATATATATATATATATATAGAGTTGAGCTAGAATACTCTCGATAGTAAACGGGACGTTTTACTATCGAGTTGTTTTCGATGATAGAGCTTCCAAATTGACGATCGGCTCCGTTGAACATGATCTATACCACTTGAAGTGTTTAGAAATCAAATTTCAAATCTTTTCGACATCATTTGCCTAATGATCAAAGGGTTTCAAAATTTGTAATTTTAATGGTGGATAAGAGACGTTTTCTCGTTTAACGGTGTAAAGATATCCAAATCAATTGAATTTTTATTAGGAAAATTCTGTTTAAACTATTTAAAATAGATCTATACTCTTCGATCTTGTAATTACAAATGACTCCTATCATCATTTTTAAAGAATAATTCAATTTTCAGCCATTCATTTTTTGTTACTAGGTGGATAAATAGAACAATATCGATAAGTGCTATGTAATTTGATATTCTAGGTGTTAAATGGATTTAGATCATATTTAACGTGACGGCTGATCGTCAATTTGGTAGCGTACTATTCACGAAAAACAATCAGATAGTAAGAACGCCATGGTTTATACTATCTGAGCGGTATTCTAGGCTCAACTCTATATATATATATATATATATATATATATATATATATATATATATATATATATATATATATAAAAGATATAATAGAGCTAAACTTCATAATCCGAATATAGTATTTTAAGCAGTGGCTAAGCCCAAAAAGTTAAAAAGGATTAAGCGTACTAGGATTAAAATAATTTTAAAATAAGTGGCCGCCCGGAAAGCGAGGCGGCACATAAAACCTACAGGCTCATCTTTTTTCTTTCATCAAGGCAAATATAACCTGCTTATGAGCCCAATAGATAGATTAGTTTTCAAATATACAAGCTTAATAGAGAGAGCCAAAAAAAAAAAAAAAACAAAAACAAAAACAAAAACAAAAACACCAGAAAAAAAATATATTTATAGCAGTTTAAACCATTTCTTCTCAGCAATTTCCAAGAGTTTGCTGCAGAAGACACCTCAGTGGCTTCTCAAAAACAAGGAGCAGGCTCAACAGAAGAAGAGGCAGAAGGAAAAGAAACATCCAGAAACAGCTGTGGCTGTACCCACTCCTCCTTCTCGGTGGCGGCTGCGGCGACGCGCCGGGTCGAAACCGCGCGAGCTCGTCGCGCAAGTCGTCATGGTTCCGAAAGAGCGAAAGTAACTACAAAGAAAAAAAAAAACAAAAAAGAGAAAAGAAAACAATATTGCCAACCATGATCGACGATCCCAATATTCCGAATGAAAGTTTAAGGACTAAAGTGCTTTAAGTGAAAGTTCAAGGACTAAGTCATAAAATATCGATATGTATATATATATACACCTCTTGGTACATTTCGATCGGCTTGTGTTCTTTCCTGCTAAGAATGTCGAACAATGATGCATATAACAAGTAATCGCGAGCCTGCATAAGCGAAAAAGGTGTCGGTAAGTAAGGGGAAAAAGCTTCGTAATCGTCGGTATCAAAAATAAAAGCATCGGATTCAGTAGCATCAACTGCAATAAGGGCTCGGTCTCGATTTATTAATCAAAAGTGGCTCGGTCTCATTTTGTAAGTTCAGGGATGTCAACGAGCCGAACACGAGCTGACTCGTTAAAATATCAAACTAAAAATTTAGCTCGTGTTTGGCTTGTTTATTAACGAGCCGAACACGTGCTAACTCGCGAACATTAAGTTAGATTGCCAGCCCTACTACTGGGTGAAAAGTTAAAAGAAAATTAAAAAATTATAATCTTAGTCTCGTAATTGAAATTTACGAAGTATAGGTCTCTTTACATTTGAGTTGGCCTAAATCCAAATAGTAGAAATTTATATATATACATAGAGAGAGAGAGAGAGAGAGAGTCCGACTGGGGTGCTTCTAATAGCACCAAGCACTTGGTGCTACAGAGTTTTTCACTGTTAGATCTACCCCTTTGACCATTTTCATTCATTAGATCATACTATTCAACCAATCACCCACTCAACCATAGGAGGGACTACTATCATCGTAATCGCGCATTCCTTCATCCAAGAGCTGAAAACCTAATAGCAACAATGACTTGGTGCTATTAATAGTATAGTAGCCTAGTTCTATATATATGTATGTATATATCATAATTGATTTTCCCCGAAAAGTATAAAGAGTTTCAAGGAGCAAGTTATCGCCTTGTTGACACACAGATGAAAATTATGACCACACTGAGGAGAGTAAGTCATTGTGTATAAGCTGTTTTCAGAAGCTTATATACAGTAGAGCAACAAATATCGGCGAAAGTAACACTATCGAATTACTCTACGATCGCAAGACATGAGAACGATTAAGATATGTAGATAATCTGGGGATGTCATATTTCTTAGTCGACTAACATGGCTATCATGAATTACCGATGGAGGGGACTTATTTGCCCTAACAAGAGCTTCAGCATAAGAAGTGCTATTTGACTAGAGCTGTTGAAAGAAAGCTCGAAACAAGCTTTCCTTCTTCGACCACAAGCAGAAGATTCAGCTCGAAGCCTCTGCAAATTCGAGGCCAGGAGCTCACTTTTCATTATTCGCGAAACATTTGGATTCTGCTTCTCAAAACAAGAAGCTACTCCAAAATATAAGAAACCCTCAAACACACTCATTGAAATCCTGAACACAATGCCACTAGATATCAAAAAATTTCAGCAACACAAAATGCCGCGCAGCGACTCAAGAATCGAAATAATTTCCGCACAATTTTACTAATCTTAGTGGTTAATTGCATGATGAATCAGTAGCTCACTACTCCCAAACCATCAGAAGAATCAAAACAGAAGCATAAAACTCCCATTACTTCATGTATACTTCAATGTTAGGAGAAAAAACACAATAATTAATCTGCAATAATTGAGAAAGAAGGGGAAAATAAAAACATCAGTAAATAAACAAAAAATTTGAAAAAAAAAATAAAAATCTCACCTTCACTTTCTTAACAAAGTTGAGAGACTCCTCAAATGTGATTGGCCTCTCCTTATTCAGCAAAGAACTCAAATCCAGCATCAGATTTGAGTGCTCTTTAAACATATGCTTTGCCCTAATCATAATAACTCTACACTGACCCCTGCAACAACATTAGTGATTGGATCCTTAATTTTGTGTTTTTTTTTAAAAAAAATCCTAATTTCTGTCATAAATTAGCATCAATATTCAATACCAGTGTTTAAATGCAAATGAACCACAAGAAATCAGGTGAATTTGTTGAGAAAAAAGCCAACAAAAAAATTATAATAATTATTCAAGGGGGTTTAGTTTAATAGAATGAAAATTTGAAAATTTCTCTTTTTTTTTCACTAACAAAATCCTAATTACTATCATAAATTAAAATAACAAGAAATCAGATAAATATGTTGAGAAAAAAAGGCAACAAAAAGGAAAAATTTGATGAACCCACAAAGAAATTATCCAAGGAGGCTTAATAGGATAAAATTTCTCAACCAAAAAAAAA
>NC_033625.1:14253638-14276788 GCF_001540865.1 Ananas comosus
CTATCTTTAAAAAAAAAAAAAACAAAAAAATTCCACCTTTGAGTTCAAAAACAACAAAAGAGCAAACACCAATCACACAAAATTACTAATAAACACAAGTAATAGGCATTAACTCCAAAAGATCAGATTTTTTCTTAAAAAAAAAAAAATCTCTCACCAACCCAATTATCATCATTGGTCAAAATAACCAAAAAAAAAAGAAAGAATTACAACTTACATACCAAAAAAGAAAAAAAAAGAAAAAGGAAAAAAAAGGCTGGGTAGGGTGATACCTTCTCACTGGTTCAAAGCTTGCTTGATAGTTGGGAGAAAAGCATAAGAAAAAGCACCCCAAAAAAAGGAAAAAAAAATAAAAAAAAAAAGGGGAAAGGGAGAAGGAGAGGTACTCTCACTTGTGGTGAGCTTACCACTAGAAGATTCCTCCCTTTGGCATAATTAATTCTAGCTATTTAACGCGCTGCTCGCGAGTCAGCTCATGTTTGTTCGATTTAAAAACAAAATTTTAGATTAATTATACGTTAATTAAATGAGCCGAACACAAGATGAGAGGTGAGAGGTGGGGGTCAAGAGAGTGTAATCTTACTTGAAAGGTAAGTTACCAGATTCTGTCACATAGCACAGTTTAAATTCAGTAAAAAATTAATTAAAAAGGTTAAAAAGACATCTTATTTTAAATTTTATCTCCAAAAAGTTTTTAAAATTAAATTGCAGTAAAAACTTTCAAGTGGTGCAGTTTCTGTTTTAGTTAACAACTTAACTTAATTAATTTATAAACATTAATATGAAATATTAAAAGATAAAATTAAGATCCGTGCATCGCACGGGTCAGTTGCTAGCTAATAAACAGTGTCCAAGTAACAAAATTATGCCAAATTACCACCTAATCTAAAACAAGCTAACTAAACAAGATTTTGCATTTGCTGAGCATATATAAAACCTCAAATCTAATTTTATTTGCACAATTTAAATTAGGCACTCACAAAAATTATCATCATCATTTATTTAATGATGTTCTAAAATCATGCCTAATAAAATAAAATAAAATAAAATAAAAATGAATGCCCTAAGAATTTAGGGCTCTTTCAAATCTATATTTTTCACATAATACGCGATTTCCTCTTCGATCGGGACCGCGATCTCGTAGCCTGCAGGCAAAAATTCCTTGAACCCTAAAATTAGATCCCAGCGGTCGTCGAATAACTCCTGCACCTTCATAACAACGTCGACCGTCTCCATCCTGCAACCAATTTCTCAACTAATGAATATATATAATATATAATATATATGTAAGTTATAAGTTATAAGATCTTTTATACAGGTTTCTTTAAATATAGTGAATTGTAAATTTATTTTTTAAAAAATTAACTTTCATATGTTATCGCGGTAAAAATTCTAGTATTTTCAAATATGTTTCTGTCGTTAGAATCTGTTATTTTTGACATTTTTATCCTTCTTATATTATACTGTTATGATTTTTAGAGGGACATTTGTGATGGCAAAATTGAAATTATAAATATTTCTCTGACGATTCTCTAACGGTAACAAACGAGAGGGACATATTTGAAAGCATCAGGACTTTTGTAGAGACAACATATGAAAGTTGAACTTTGTAGGGATATATTTGTCATTCACTATGTTTGCAGGGATATGTACGAATTAACCCAAAAAACTAATAGTGTTAATTCCATACAGGTCTATGCAAATATAGTGGATTGCAAATATATTCCTACAAAATTCAACTTTCATATGTTGTTTCCGTAAAAGTCCTAATATTTTTCAAATATGTTTCTGTTGTTAGAATCAATTAGGAAACTTAACACTGGTTAGTTTATGAGACAACTTGTCTCTCTTATATTGTACTGTTGTGGCTTTTAGAGGGACATATTTATAATGGCAAAAATGACATTTCGCTTAATGTATAAACAGTTTTATAACGGTAACAAACCAAAGGAACATATTTGAAAACATTAGAACTTTTGTAATTTACTATGTTTGCAGAGATCTGTATGCATTTAACCAAAACTAATAATAACAATATCCACTCTTTACAAATAATATATATAACATATATAGAGAGAGACTATAGAGAGAGACAGAGAATCCGGCTATTGTAATATAGATAGTACCAAATGGTTGGTGTTATCGAGTTTTCCGTCGTTAGATCTACCGCTTTGATCGTTTCCGCCCACTAGATTATATTATTTAACCAACCACTCACTCAACCCTTGGAGATCACTATCATCCTAACCACACATCCCTTCATCCAAGGGCCGAAAATCTAATAGCACAAAGAGTTTGATATTATATATATATAGAGAGGCTACTATACTATCTATGGTACCGGAGCTCAGGTACTATAATCGCGCTTTCGATTTTAGGGTGTTCAAATTAATGATCCATACTATTAAATATAATATATAGTATATGAAGTTTTTAGGAATAAAATTTTAATTTTTTTCAACATTGTTTACTTAGTAAGTTTACCATGCC
The DNA here is from genome assembly GCF_001540865.1 of Ananas comosus. Classification (NCBI taxonomy): domain Eukaryota; kingdom Viridiplantae; phylum Streptophyta; class Magnoliopsida; order Poales; family Bromeliaceae; genus Ananas; species Ananas comosus. The sequence goes on from NC_033625.1 coordinate 14,256,129, forward strand.
AAAATGAGCGGTGGAAATTGAACAATATTTAAAACTTGAGGATAAAACTTTTGAGTTCAAGATCGAAGATGTTGCCCTTAGTTTAGATAGTTTAAAGTATTTTCTATCAAAATTTGAATAAATTTATATTCTTCTATACGTTAAACTACAAACTCGGCATAGTGACCATTGAATATTAACAATTTTAAAATAGTTTGATCATAAAGTAAATTATATCGAAAAAATATAAAATTTTATTCCTAAAAACTTTAAATACTCTAAATCAATTTTAACAGTGTGGATCGATGATTTAAACATCTTAAGATCGAAAATGAGACTATAATATGGAATATGAACCCTTTTACTACTAAATTTATCACCCTTGTACGAAAAATTATAGGAATTTGGATGATAGTGGTCACATGGTTGATAGAGTAATATAATTTAAGGGTTGGAATTGATCAAATGGTAGATCTAATAGTGGAAAACTTAATAGCACCAAGTGCTTGGTGTTATTAAAAGTATCCCAGCCAGATTCAATATTAGTTTGGCTAGAATACTATTAGTAGTAAATCTATTCAGTACTATTGATGTGTCTTCGATGAAAAGACGTCCAAATCGACAATCTGTATTGTTAAATATCATCTGCACCATTTGATGTATTTAAGAAATCAAATTTCGTGTTCTTTTTATATTATTTTAATATGTATCAAATAAACACAAAAATAAACAACTAAAAATGGATATCCTCATAAAATAATAAATAAATAGCTCTTGTATTCAAGATCAAAGGTACCAATATTGATTCAAATTGTTCAAACAATTTTCTAACAAAAATTCAATAAATTTGGATTAATTCTTTTATACTGTTAAACAAACAAACGCTCCATATCGGAAAGTTAGAAATTTAGTTATATTTTAGTTTAGATAATGTACACCTGACTTGAATAGCCCATGATAAATACAAACTCAGTAATAGAGTCTGACTACAATACTATCGATAGCACCAAGCACTTGGTGCCACTAAATAATTTTTTACCGTTAGATCTACCCTTTTGATCATTTTCATTCGCTAGATCAAACTATTCAATCAACCGGTCATTCAATTCTACGGGACCACAATCATCCTGACCATACATCGTTTCATCTAAGGGCCAGAAACTTAATAGCATCAATAACTTGATGCTATTAATAGCATTCTAGTCTAGTTCCTCAGTAGTAGCAAAATCTATTTAGAACTGATAATATTCTAACCTAAACCAGCAATAGATGATTTTGCAACAATAATATTATTATGCACATAAAAGGTCGAGTTCATCTACAGTGCATGTTTCTAACAGTACATGCATAGCACATGTTATCGACTTTTGGACTTTTATGCTTGGTAATGGAATTGTGTGAAAGAGTATTAAAAAATTTATTCTCCAAATTATGATGTATTCTAGAATAGTGAGAAACTAGTATAGGAACATACATGATATGGTGGATAGAAATTTTTTTTTAAAAAAAATAGAATATAAAGTGCACGTAAAAAGATTTACCATTTACCCCGAAGAGAAGAGAGAAGAGAAAATGAAGAGAAATCACAATACCTAGTGAAAGTTGGATGAATCTGGAGTACCTAATCTCGTCGCTGTGTCTATTGAAGTCTCAAAATGGGGGCGAGGGAGGAGGGGAGCGAGAACAATAGAATGGAGAAGAAAGTCCGTGCATGAAAATATTAATTAGGCAGAAAAGACGAAACAAACACTTAACGACGAAGAAACGACAAAGAAAGAAAAGGAAACCAGAAAAAAGAGGAAAGAGGAAGGAAAGAAGAGGAAATCAAAATAATTGGAAAGGAAAGACAAACAAAGGAAAGAAGAGAAAACTAAAAAAAGTCATTTTTTTTCATTTTTATTCAACTCAGAGGAGAGAATGTGAAGATTATAAAAGATTCAGGATTCAAAGCAGGTGGCGCCACGTGTATAAATTATTCAGGATTCATATATTGTTATTATAGAAGATTGTAGATGAAAGATGAAAGATAATTAATGTTTGATTAATTTCATAATAATGGTAGAGAATAGTAGAAAAGTAGATTGGTACTTCCAAAAATATCAATATTACCCTTCTTAATGGCTGCTATGGGTTCATAGAATTTTAACAATTATATAATAATCTATATTATGATGCAATAATTTAGCATTTACTTGATAATTCAAAATTATTTAACATAATTATATTTGTAAAATAATTCAGCTACTCTTACATTGAAACTAAACCATGTGCTATTAAAAGTTTTCAAGCTAAAAAGCTATGAAAGGACATATTATATATATATATATATACCTTTGGTGAGAAAAGCTCTTCATAATGCTAAGGAACTCTTGGTACTTGTTTGGTTGGTCATGAAGTTCCTCCTTTACTCTCTTCAAGTATTGTAAAGCAATTTCCCGTCTATCAGCAGTTTCTTGTGCCCTACAAATCCTTTGAAAAAAAAAAAAATAAAAAAAAATAGTACACAAAATTTAAAACTTTGAAATTCAACTATGAAAAATATATATATATATAGTATGTAGTGAGAAATTATGATAAAAAAGCTATATTAATATGTTTCTTTATATATAAGCTATATTGTTCTATTTGGTTTGCCAGAGTGAATGCACTATATGTTTCCTTATTTATTTCGTGAACGAATAACCTCAAAATGAATGAACGGTTGAAAATAAAAATTTCATAAAACAGAGTGAGAAAAAATTTAAATTTCAAGTCGGAAGTATTAATCTTACTTTTGATAGAAAGTGAAATTTTTTATTAAAGTTTTATCTGATTTGAATTATTCTACATTGTTGAACTTACAAACGAGCCACGTCAGCCATTAAAATTATCGTTTTTGAGGCCCTTTGATTACTTCATAAATAATGTCGAAAAATTATAAAATTTAATTTCTAAATAANTATATATATATATAAAGAGAAAAAATAAGTTTATCCCTCATCTAACCATAATTAGTTTTTAAACTCATGATTATCCATATTTTAGTAACAAAAGGATATTTTTACAGACAAAAAGTGGGACAAATCCAATAAATTTTAATATTTTTGCAGAGAGTCATATGCAATTATCCCTATAATATAATTAATAATCTATACTATATGTGAAAGAACTGAAAAAAAAAAAAAATTAGGCCTATAAATTTTTCTCTCACAATATCTCTTTATTTGTTTCCAACATACACCTATATTTAAAAATATTACTAACAAATTTTCATCTTATTATCCTTTAATGGCTACCTAAGCCATTAATTGATATTATTAACATTGTAAATTACTGATCTTTAGTTGGATAAATCAAACATTAAAAAAATTCTATCAAATTGTAAAAGAACTATTTTACAAAATTCTAAACAAAATTATTTAAAAATTTTAATTTCTTTTATGCGAATTGTGCATTGTACTAGTACTTAAAATACAAGTATATATTATAAAAAAAAGTAAAATAAAATAAAATAAAACTCTTACAGGGTTCTTGGGGAAGAGAATCTGGGAGAGGAGGACATGGCTTGTTGTTGTATGTATCTCCTCCAAAGCAATCCCAACCGTTTGATCAATATTGGGTGGTGTAGATGCAATGTAGATGCACCAAAAAGTGCTTCTTCTAGAAGCTAAGGAGTAAAATATATATGTATATAGTCCAATAGATATATATATATATATATATACAGGTGAGGATATTTATATTTATTTAATATTGAGATTGCTATGAAGAGTGTGGCCACTCATTGCTTGACACGTGTCCAACATGAAATTTGGAAAGGTTCAAAAGCAAATTAGTAATTTTCCCTTCTTATTTGCCTACAATTTGGGAGATTTTTAGGGTTTCTTGGGTTGCCATATTTTTGCCTAATTAAATCTCAACAAACTCCTTTGACTCATCACTAGTTGTAGTTCCTCAAAAAAAAAAAAAAAAAAAAAAAATATTTTTATAAATAATTTTTGTTTTTTTTAGTTTTCAGTCAGTTGGTTTGAGAAAAAGCCTTTTTTTTTGATGAAAAGTTAATGTTTTTATTTTTCAAATTTTTTCCTAAGGAAGAAAATATCATATTTTCAAAAATTTTGGAAAAAAAAACTTTCCAAAAAAATTAATTTTTCTTTGAACCAAAAAGCACCTAAATCTATTTTTAGCTTATATGGGTTTGGATCATTACATTTTAACCTTTATTTTTTTATATAATTTATATAAAAATATATAAAGATTTATACACAAATCTTAGTTTATATAATTTAACTACCAATGGTTCTAAATTTCCTCCTACTTTGTATGATTAAAATTAGGGTTAATTTTGTATAGGTCCTTACAAAAGTCTTGATGTTTTCAAATATATTCCCGTCTTTAGAATCCGTTAAAAAAATTTAGTTAACCATAAATTAAATACTTTAATCCTTGTTATGTTTGACATTTTTTATTTCCTTATGTTATATTGTTAATACTTTTTTAGAGATATATTGTGATGGCAAAATTGAAAATATAAATAGTTTTTTAATGGTTCTCTAACGATAACAAATCAGTGGAATATATTTGAAAACATCAGGGCTTTTGTAAGGACAAAATATGAAAATTAAACTTTTTAGGGATATATTTGTCATTTACTATGTTTGCAGACCTATATGATTAACCTTTAAAATTATTATGTTAAAAAAAATAATTTAAGTAAATAATTGGGCTTACATGGGCCCTTAATTAACTTCTTTAATAAATAGCTGATTGAGTCATGACCCATTCACTAAATGGATCTGACTTGGATTTGACCCATATGTCCCTATTATTTTTATTTCAGGGATAATATCTAAAAAATATTCAATACCTCAAAAATATCTTATTTACTACTGAAGTACCAAAATATTCTGTTGTTTTTAAAAAATCTATTTAAATATCCCTATTTTTCCTTGCATTTACTAATGGGTTGAATTTTAGAGTCATATTTTAGTAATTTGAGAATAAATTTGAAAATTTTGAATAGTAGTAGTAACGGGTAAATAAGCAAAAGCCCTAATTTTTTTCATTTGGAGGAGCAAATTTTGTATAGTAGTAACGATGCACCTCTAGAGTCGTGCATCATGTACCTATCGAACTTTGGTCTCATATCTCATATTTAAAATCTAGCATAAAAATCAATATAAGTCGCAACATTTTTAACATTTAAAAGTTGGACAATTAGACTATCAGAATAGAAGTACGAGATGGATGGAGGGCTGATGAATTCATGTGAGCCAAACTCAATGGCTTGGCTTGGGTTGTCAACGAGCCAAACACGAGTGTTCGTTAAGATTTCGAGATGAAAAATTCAGCTCGTCTATTAAACGAGCGATCGATCTCGAGCTCATTTTGAGCTGAGCACGAGACTGCCTCACAAACAGCAAGCTGGATTCCAGCCTAGCTAAGCCTATATCTATCTCTCTCTCTCTCTCTCTCTCTAATAATTCTCTCTTTAGATTATCCTCTATTTAGCTCTCTCTCTCTCTCTCTCTCTACTAAAGTTTAGGCCAAAATTTGAAATTGTTAAAAAAAAAAGAAGAAGCTCTTCTTTCAAGGCCCAGTTAATGGCGATCATCAAGCCCTAAAGCCATCACAAGAATCACTGACATTTATATTAATTAATGTAGTTTGTTAATCAAACCATTAAGCTACATACTTCAAATTTGCATAGCTATTTCTTTATGTTATAATACATTAAATATAAATTATGGACAAGAAATCATGCAGTTTACATACATACATACATACATACTAACATATATGGGAAACTTTAAAAACACTCATGTGGTTTCACACTTTCTCACTTGAGTGCATAGTTAGTTAATTCGGATTGCGGCCAAAATTCGGTATGGTATAATTTGAATAAAATTTATCTACTAATTTTTAAATTTATTAAAAAATACGGCTAAAAAATGGATTCGCCAATTATTCGGATACGTAATTTATACAGATATTATACGTTTACCAATTAAAAATTCGGATCAAAAATTCGGCTATTAAATTAAGTTTTTTCTCTCAAAATTTATGCTATTGGCATAAATATTTATATTTCTTAAGAATATAAGAAAAAGAACTACAAAATTAAGCTAATTACGTAAAAAAAATAGCAAACTATATTAGCCTCAAATAAATAATAAATTAAATAAATAGAGATTAAAATAAAAATAAGAGATTAAATTTTTTTTGATCGAGTGATTTTTTTTTGGAGGAGGAGAAGAGGCGATCGTTTAGAAAGGATTTTTTTTTTTTTTTTTTTTTTTTTTTTTTTTTTTTTTTTTTTTTTTTTTTTTTTTTTTGCGTGAGAGTTTAATTTGGATTTTGGAAAGCATTTTTTTTTTAATTTTTCTTTGTTTTGGGCGAGCCGAGCCGCAAGGCGCGGGCCAGGGCGCTGGCGCGGGCGCGGTCACGAGCACGGGCTGGCTGTTTTTTTGGGCGAATTATTCGCGAATCGCGAATAGTTCACGAATAATTATTTTTTCCCAAAAAAACACGTTTTTTTCCGAATTTTTCGGAAAAATACTTATTCGGCCGTTTAATTCGTTTTCTCAAAAATTTGCGAATAACTCGCGAATAATTCGCAAATTTACTAACAGAGCTTGAGTGTTCTGTGGTTTAAAGTGTATCAATTTGATGCCCTGTGGTTTCATTTTTATCTTTTCGGTAGCTTTTTCGTTAATATTTCGTTAAATTATACACAAAAAACTTCAGATATCCACATAGGTTTATCAAATATTCACTTTAGCATTTTTTAATTTTGACTTTGTCACTAATTTAAGAAAAAAAATAGTGAAATTCATAATAAAAGAGAAATATGAAACCACAGGGCACTAAATTGATACACATTAAACCACAGGGCATTAAAGTGAGAAAGTACGAAACCACAGGGGTGGTTTTTGAAGTTTTCCATATATATATATATAGTCCGGTTACTATACTCTTATGAGTACGATCGCCTTCGTACTCAAAGTTATTTTCGATGATAGAGCTTCCGAATTGACGATCCATACCGTTAAACATTATCTAGAACATTTAAAACTTCTAGAAATCAAATTTTATAATTTTTCAATATCATTTACCTTACGATCAAAAGCTCACAAAATTGATAATTTTTAACGGCCGGTATGAGATATTTGTTAGTTTAACGGTGAAAAAGAATCGGAATAGGTTGAATATTTGATAGAAAATTCTATTCACTACCTAAATAAAGATCAATAACTCTGATTTTAACTTGAAGGATCCAATCATCCTTTTTTAGGATGTCGTTCGATTTTAACCGTTCATTTTATACCCACTTGATGGACTTTATAATGATTTCAAAAAATTACGAAATTTATTTTCTAGAAGTTTCAAATACTCTAGATCATGTTTAACGGTGTGGATCGTCGATTTGAAAAATCCAACCTCGAAAACAACTTATGAGTACGAAGAACTATATACGCATAAGAGTATAGTAGCCCTACTATATATATATATATAGGGCTTTTTTTGCAAATAGCCCCCTGACAAATTTTATTTGCAAAATTGGCCCTGTGTAAAATTTATTTGCAAAATTGGCCCTGGCCCTGCCACGCCAGCGCCACGTCAGCGCCATGTGGGCAGGGCCTGGGCCATGTACGCAAGTTGAACACGGTGATTGGTTCACCGTGTCTAAACACGGTGAACCAATAACCGTGNCTCTCTCTCTCTCTCTCTCTCTCTCTCTCTCTCTATATATATATATATATATAGAGCTTGGCTCCTATACTTTCGAAAGTACGGAGGCCTCCGTACTTGTAAGTTGTTTTCGATGATGGGACATCCGATTCAGCGATCAGTTCCGTTAGACATGATCTATGCTATTGGAACTATCTAGAAACCAAATTTCATAATTTTTTGACTTCGTTTGCCTAGTGAACGAGTAGTCTCAAAATGAACGGCTGAAAATAAAAATCTTATAAAAAATAGTAATAAAAGACTCAAATTTCAAATCGGAAGTATTATTCTTGCTCTTGATATTAAGTAGAATTTTCTATTAAAGTTTCATGTAATTTGGATACTTCTACACCGTTGAACTTAAAAACGTGCCACATCGGCCGTTAAAATAGTCATTTTTGAGATCCTTTGATCGCTTGGTAAATGATGTTGAAAAATTATGAAATTTGGTTTCTAGATAGTTCTAATAGAGTAAATTATGCCTAATGGAGCCGATCGTCGAATCGGATGTCCTATTATCGAAAACAACTTACAAGTACGAAAGCCTCCGTACTTTCGAAAGTACGTGAGACCTACTATATATATATGTAGAGTTGAGCTAGAATACTCTCAAAAGCACGAAAGTGTTGGTGCTTTTGAATTTTTAACCCTTGGATGGAGAGATGTAGGGTTAAGATGATGGTAGCAAGTGGTGGTAGGTGGTGGTTCGTGGAATAGTGTTTGATCCAAAGGCTATTAGTAATCAAAAAGTAAATCCAACGGCTAAAAACTTAGAAGAGGTTGGTGTTTCTAAAAGTATTCTAGCTCAATTATATATATATATATATATATATATATATAACCAAATTATATATGCATGATTTCTTGGATTTTTTTTTTTTTGGTCCTTCTTGCAATGTGCTAGTTAGATATATCCATGTCTTAATGTTCTTACAAAACAATAAATAAATTGATTAAAGGTGAAAAACAAAAGGGAAACCTTTTCTCCTGTTTATGTTCTCTCTCTTTTTTTTGAACAAATAACAATTTTTTTAGCACCAGATCATTGTAAGCCATTCTCTCTTTGCAAAGCTCGAACCTTACTGCAATAAACGTACATCAAGAAATTTGATTATAATAAGCATTCGCACTACAACAAAAACGGTCTATAGCGGCACTTTTAAATGTAGGTACATGTCAAAAAAGTGCTGCTAGTTAAAATTATCAACACTTTTAAAAAGTGTTGCTATATGTGGGGTCGCTAGGTATATAGTGACAGTTAAATAGTGTCGCTATATATAACCTAAAAGAGTGCTGCTAATTTACCAACACTTATTTAAGCATTTAGCAACCGCCGAAACTCTATCTCGTTGGCTGCGGTGGCAGAGGAGGACGACAGGAAATGCTCTTCGTCTAGAATTTCAGTGGATTGAGTGAAGAGAGAAGAAAAGATGGTAATTGATTTTTCTTTTTTTTTTTCTTTTCTGTTTGTAATCGGGCCAAATAGACTGCGTGTGGTGGGTTGAGTAGAATAATCTTTTATTTTTAGATGGATTGGGCTTTATATTTAAGCATTAGTAGATATTTTTTTAAGTTTTAGCATAAATGGGACACTTATTCAAAAGTGTCCCAAACATGTGTCCCTATAATCTAATTCTGTTGTAGTGTCGATCCCATGAGGAATAGTTTATAAGCGGTTAATTAATTAGTAGTTGATTAGTTAGTAAAACTCATGATATATTGTAAGAGACAATTAATCTATCTAATATTATGAATTAATGGACTCAACATGGCCTATACTTTTCTAAACAATTGAAATGTAAGGATTCTTCAAGTGTAATTAATCTCACAAATCATCATCAATACTCACTTAACCATATTTGTTCGCTGACGAAAGTCGAAGGAACCCTCATTTCCTCCGTAAAATGATCGAATATGGCGATCGAGAACAACGTCGCACTTGGTTCGCACTACTACTTGATACAATTGTATGATACAAAAGAATCACTACTTTTCTCATTTTGAGAAGAAAAGAATTGCTTTTCTTCTTCTTCTTTTTCCCAATTTTTCTCTTATTCTTTGTTTAGTTACTTTATTAAAAGTCGAATCAATTTTCGCATATGATCATATATATCCACTCGTGTGTACTTATCATAAACCATTACTAACGTCGCGTTCAAATTCATTTGTGTTTATGAGATCCTATACAGATGGATTAAGCATTTCATCGCAGTTTATTTTCGGAATAACATTAGGTTTCGATTGAGCATATTCGTTTCGAGTATAATACTATCACAAGTGTTTAGTACATTTATAGAAGGTGTATGTTGATAAAAATATTAATCAATTTTATAGAATCCTATAATTTTGATTATAGTATATATTTTAGTATCAATTTTCTTGAATAATTAAAAATAATTAAAAATAATTAAAAACAGGCAAACTGCAAAAAAGAAAAAAAAGGAAAAACAATACAAAAGAGATAGCTAGTACATATTTGAGTAGTGCTTCTATACTTGTTATATTTTTTATACTGTTCATTCATTTCTATTCAATGATTCAGATTCAATTTTTTAAAAATTATGATCTACAATAGTATGTCATTTTGAGAGAGGTACCAATTACAAGGTACACCAAAAAGAGATATTTCGGTTTTTTAATAAGTGGGTAATTTAGTAATTTTACCTCCACTATATTATCAAATTTTCCTTCTCTCTTTGTTTTCTTTTTTTCTCTCTATCTTTCCTCTTCATCCACAGTAAAGATGTAAAGGGGTCGGATTCAGGGCAAATTTTCAAAAATCCGAACCCGAATTCAACTATCAAACCCAAAACCTAAATCCAAAATCCAAATCCGACGAATTTAAAAAAATCATATCTACACATGAACTCGACTTAAAATCCGAAACCCGAACCCTACCCCGAACCCGAAACATTAATCCTCTTTACAATATTTCAAAATATATTCCTAATCAATTACCCACATTCAAAATTTTTTTTTAATAGTGATACACAATTAATGTCTAAATGAGAAAAGTTTTAAAATTTTTCTAAACCTGTTAAATATGTTGATATTTAACTATTTACCCACATTCAAATTTTTTTAGATTAGTGATACAAAATTAATGATTAAACTAGGGAATTCAAAAATTTCTTAAACATATTAAATACGTTGAATTTAAATATTTACCAATATTATAAATTTTTTTAAATAATGATACAAAATTAATGTCTAAAATAGAAAAATTCTAAATTTTTTTTTAAGCATATTAAATACATTTAATTTAAATTTTTAGCACGTACAAATCTATTTTAATAATAAATTTGAATTATACCCAATATTTCTAATCAATTACTACATTCAAATTTTTTTAATTAGTGATACAAAATTAATGTCTAAATTAGAAAATTCTAAATTTCTTTTAAAAATATTAAATATGTTGAGTTTAAATAGTTACCCACATTCAAATATGTTTAAACTAGTGATACAAAATTAATGTCTAAACTAATTGAATTTAAATATTTACCAACGTTACAAGTTCTTTTAAATAGTGATACAAAATTAATGTCTAAAGTAGAAAAATTCTAAAATTACAACATATTGTATACGTTGAATTTAAATAATTCAAAATTAATATCTAATCTAGAGTAATTTAAAAGTTTCTTAAACAAATTAAATATGTTGAATTCATTATTATCAACATTAAATTTGTTAAAATAGTAATATAAAATTTCTTTTATTTAAATTTAAATTGTTAAATTTAAATATTAAATATTTAAATTCAACATATTTAGAAATATTACTATTTCTAAAATCCCAAAAATTTAAATAAATGCCTAAATAAGAAGAATTCTAAAAGTCCTAAAATTAATGCATAAATTAGTGCAAAATTAATGCCTAAATTTGGAATATCAATCAAACCTTAAATTAATGCTTAACTTAGTACAAAATTAATGCTAAATTTGGGATATTAATCAAAACTTTCTTAAAATTTTGTCTAATTTAATTACAAAAATACCCTCACATGAAATAACTTTTTAACCTGCTACATAATAGAATGATATTTTTAACCTTTATTAATCAACGATCAAAATCTTTTTTATTTTTTATAAAATAAAGTACCGAATCATTTCTTTTTTTCTTTTTATTTTCTCTGTTTTCTCTAAATTCTTTTCATTTTCATTTTATATATCAATAAAAGTTCATTAGGCTTGTGATTTTGATACAAACTTCTTGTTTTCCTTTTATTCTTTATAGATCATGAAAAATTTAAAAGATATTTGAGAGAATTTCTAATCGCTTTAGAATTTAACGGCAAAACCTTGAAAAACTCTATATATAACACAAAAATGTCAAGCATTGCTGCGAAAACTAGTAATCTTCCTAACATATTCCTAGTGAAAATTGACTCACTCGAGAATCATTCTACATATATTTAGTACTAAATATATTTAGTACTCGAGTATCATTCTACATATATTCTACATATATTTAGTACTAAACACAGTTCCTACTTTAGATAATGCAAGCTCCCTAACCTGCTTTATGCTAACAATGCATCTTTAATTAGATTGTTCGAGAATTGGTTTATTCCCAAGTATATTATGGTCGCAGCTCGAAGTAATTTATTCAATAACGAAAGGAACTGTAAGACGAGAATCTATATGATCATACACGTGGAACACGAAATACCTAATCGACATATCGTGGCTCGACAAGAATCCCTTTGTCGATTGACCAAATGGTGCAAAAGAATTTCTCATTATTCGCATCGATCGTCGCAATAGAAAATTAGAAGTAATTGCTCTTTGTACATCGCCTTACATATAAGCTTTTCTCTAATACAATAAATACCAAATTATGATTATGGTTTGTAAGTAGGTACACCTTTTTGATGGCACAAATAAAAACTCAAACTTAAGGAGTATGAAATGAAAAAAGATGATTCCTCAGGGATAGCATAGATACATGAAATAATATTTTATAACTGCACAAATAGATGAGACTAGATCTCGTTCGACATGTCGCACTATGTGTTTAATCTTTTGGGACTCATCATATAACCCTAAGATTCGGGCATCGGAATTATCCACGGGAGAACAATAGTACACTAAAATTAGGCAGCTGATCAATGATGCAAAGGATGAAATATATATACTTAAAAGAAATTAAGATGGCTTCTTCAAGAAACCCAACAAAAAAAAAAATGAAAATGAAAAGAAAATTTTGGGTGGTTTTAGGATTGATTCTTTGATACATTAGTACTAAAGAAAATATGCTTTTAGATATTGTCTATTAAGTGTTAAGAACTGTAGAAGATGAGGATGAGGGTAAGAAATTAACTTCCTATATATACTTTTGAGTTGGATTGTGCTTTTTGTTTGGCACAAGCACTATACATTTATTTTGAAATCTATATCACTTAAAGGAATATATCCTATATGCAATAAGAGAGATAAGTATGCAGGGAATAATAAGATATATAGTTAGTTGAGGAATAGAATTTAGGGTTTGATACCCACAGTGTAAGGTGTATCAATTTGCATGCAATGAAGGAGACCAAGCACAAAATATATGAGGCTTTTTGTGGGTGCATGAATTAAGTGTGTGTCGATGGTTTGAGTCACCATGTGGGCTAACCATAATAAACAAGAAGGTTTCATTGGTTTCATCATATAAAATATAAAAAGAAAATCATAATTAATGTGACGCACCACTTACTAGGAGGCCATCTATCCTAGGACTATTCTAACCTTAACATACTTTAACTCTCTTAATATTTTGAATCTAGCCACTGCTTAAAATATTATAGCCGGATTAAGATATTTAGTCATATTAATTATATTTTATATATAAGACTATTCTGAATTCCAAGGTTGCTCTGCCTACTGTATAACTTTGACTCAACCGAAATTCATCTTACACTTTCAGCTGGTAATTGGCTCTGATACCAACTATAACACTCCACTTTTCAGGAGGTCAACAATCCTAGGACTACTCTAGTCCTAATACACTTAACTATATCTTTTATATATATATATATATATATAGAGAGAGAGAGAGAGAGAGAGAGAGAGAGAGAGAGAGAGAGAGAGAGAGAGNAAATTATGCGATTTTTCGATATTATTTACCTAGTGAACGAAGGGGCTCAAAATCAACGGTTGAAAATAAAAATCATACAAAACATGATAATATGACATTAAAATTTTAGATCAAAGATATTGATCTTGTTTTATATAGTATAAAGAACTTTCTATCAAAATTTCACGTAATTTGGATATTTCTATATTGTTAAACTTGCAAACGGCTCACTACGACCATTAAAATTATTGATTTTGAGCCCTTTCAATCACTAGGCAAATGATATCAAAAAATCATAAAATTTATTTTCTATGTACTTCAAATACTCTAGATCAAGTTTATCGGAGCCGATCGACGATTCGAAAGTCGCAACATCGAAAATGACTTAAAAGCACGGAAGGCTCCGTGCTTCCAAACGTATAGTAGCCTCACACTATATATATATATATATATATATATAGAGAGAGAGAGAGAGAGAGAGAGAGAGAGAGAGAGAGAGAGAGAGAGAGAGAGAGAGTGCTTGACTGGGCTACTATCAATAGTAAAGGGCTCGGTTTACTACCGATTTATTTTTTATGGTAGAGCTTCCAAACCGATGATTGGCATCGTTGAACATGATCTAGAAACCAAATTTCACAATTTTTTGACATCACTAACTGAACGATCAAAGGGTCACAAAATCTGTAATTTTAATGACCGATATGGTGCGTTTGTTCGTTTAACGGTATAGAAGAGTTCAAATCAACTAAATTTTTATTAGAAAATTCTTTAAACTATTTAAAACAAGATTTAGACTCTAGATCTTAAATACAGAAATTGTATCATCACTTTTTAAAGAATATTCATTTTCAGCCATTCATTTTTCTGTTTACTTGATGGACAAAAGAACAATATCGAAAATGCAAGAAATTTGATTTTCAGGTAGTTTAAATGGTTTAAATCATGTTAAACGGTGTCGATCGTCAATTTGGAAGCACTATCATCGAAAGTAAATCGGTAGTAAAGCGAGCCGTTTACTACCGATAGTATTCTAACAAAACTCATTCTCTCTCTCTATATATAAGACTATTCAAAATTCCGGGATATCACAATTAAAGTGCTATCTTTTCTTTTAAGAACATTTATAGGAAGAGCAATCAAAATTCTTGGTTTGATGTGAGAAAGAAATATATTTGTTGCTTCATAAAAATGAGGGGGAAAAAGAACCAATTTGCGCCTATTTTTTAGCTCAAATAGAAATTCTTTTTTGCTACAAGGAATTGTAATAGATGGTGCCACTAATATTTCTAATCAAGTTAGAAAATTGATATATCCACTAACCAAGAACAACAATCCAAAGTTTCTTCTTAAATAATGCCATCACTAGATTGATGAACAACAATTGACTAGCTGAAGGATTAAGTTAAAAACAAGTTTACATATATCACATTTAATTTCTTTTAAAATTATGAGAAGACATGTGAATTAACTATATGTTGGAAATAAACAGCATAGCAAACTCTATCGAAAAGTTTTTTTTGAGAAATAGGTAGCAAGCTACCTGCTTCATTCATTAAGCGAAATGAACTAAGCGTACATGATGGAGACAGATAGGGCCTCCTGAAAGAGCCGAAAAAATACAAGAAAGAAAACCCAAAATAAAGAACTCTACACCTACCGATTAGACAAAGTAAACAAGAAAAGCGGGGTGGATAACGAAAAGGAAGAAGTGGGGACCGAGCATGAAAGAAGGGACAAGCAAGGGTCAAAGGGCTCCGTTCTAGGCATTGGTCAAAGAAGCGACACGTTCAAGAGCCCGGGTAGCATTGGGAAGCACCTCGCGGAAGATAGTGTTGTTGCGCTCAGTCCAGACGACCCACCAGATTGCCGCCAAACGGGTTAAACTTTTCGATCTCGTGGCTGCATTGGGTATGTTAGATGTATCTGTCCATAGCCTCCGTACATCCCCGGCATCCGATTCGCTTGCATCTGAACCTTCGGCACAAATACGGATGTATCTGACCAAGATACAGTCCCGGAACAGGTGGTCGCAGGTTTCTAGAAAGAACACGCAAAAAATGCAAAACTGATCCACCAGGCACCCTCTGCGGATCATTCTGTCTGTGGTTAGCAGTCTCTTGCGCAGCAGAATCCAAATAAAGACTTTGATTTTGACCGAAATTTTTAACTCTATCAAAAAGTTAATCGAACAAAAGTTCGATAAGTGGAAAAGGAGAGGGACAATATATATTGTTGACCGACGCAGCAAACAAATCAGATATTGTAAAATGGAAGAGGGAACATATCTTTTAGCAAATTACAGCTAGTTTTCAATCATCTGAGCCATGTTTAAGGGCCACAATATTCAAGACCAATAGCATGTATGTATGAACTCCTTTATCACAATGAGATCTTTCATAGGACACTAAAGAAGAAAAGCAACAAGACATTTGGTCTTATTTTGTTATCTTGTGATATGATGATGTGAAGTTATAAGGGGAGTAGTGGGGAGTAATGCAATCACACTCACAAGAGCATTAGGGGTGTGTACATATGTGTGTATGTGTGTGTTATTGGGTTTTGGGAGCACAAGTGACTGACGATCCTTATGTGGGTTCCTTTGTTGGTTCTTAAATTTAAGCCACATGAATTCTTTTTTGGTAAAAACATACAGAACTGAACCTGAGCTATGGATCATTTTGAGTTTGCTAACCAATCTTTGGATATTTATATTCAAATTTTCAACTTGTTTGATTTGAGTCGATCAATGACAATTAAACTTAAAAATTTGAATGTCCCTGTTATATTTACATGTTTAATTAGTACACGTTATACAATTCTTAAAGCCATAAGTTTATTGAAGTAATTAATTTAAAATTTAAAGTCATAATATTATTGGCTGACTCACAAAAAGGTTGAATAGTAAAATAAAAAATTTTAAAAATTGGGTAGCCGGTTCAAAATTACTCATAGTTCAAGTAAATTCTATATGTTTTTACCTTCTTTTTTTTTTGTCGTAATGTTGTTATTCTTATAGATTCTAATCGAAGGTGTTAAGATATATAATCATGCCATTCATATATAGAATCATTTTATGTTTCTACTTTTACGTGTTTAATGTAAAGGTATATTAAACCTTGCTTAATGAAATCAATTCTTCAATCTTCAATTAAAGAATTTTTGCTCTTTTGAACAAAAATTCCAAAGAGGAGTTAATTACACCTTTTTCTCCCATCTACTCTCCTTTATTAATGCACAAAAAAAGTACACTTATGTTTTACTAATTTATACACACATACCAAATTGCAATTAAATAATAAGTAGAGAATAATTAATGGATGATATAACCATGTATCTGAGATTTCTGAATCAGACTACTACTAATGCCTCGCCATAAACTTGTAATTTTAAGTAACATGCAAGATGACCTGACATCAGTAGTATGAGATACCCACCTCCCTCTCGGTAATATTTTCGAAGTAATCTTGCACCATTTGTAATGCTACATTACCGATTAGATTAGATGAACCAAAACACAGTGATCCTGGTAGGATTACTTGTAATCCCTGTAATCCTATCAGGATAACATCTGGTAGGATTATCTGTAATCCCTGTAATCCTATCAGGATAACATGAACCAAACACGCCCAAGTTCCGGCCCTTTATAGTCTCATAATTCAATTAAAAGATAATTAACACAAACCAAACTAAACTTGGATTGCATGTTCCCATATACAGTTAGAACCTAACTCTCACTTTGCTATCTTTAGATAGTAGTATTTTTAAGCAAAATGAAATACTTAATGTACATTCTCTTGCTCCCACTACATTAATAGAAGACCCCACAGAGCCTAGTAAAAGAAATAAAAAAAAAAAAGCCTACTTAAAGAGTCCCTCCTATATATGCCCATGCAAAATATATGTCATGTCAATACCAAGCAGTAACATCCTCTTTTTTCATTTGAATTCACTCTTTTCTTTTGTAACTATAAGAACTTGTTAAACAGTGAGTAGTACTCCTCCATAGTGGAGAGGAATATCCAACAAATATTCCTCCCCCACCCTGAACTTAGAATACATGAACTGCTCTTTCTTAGTTTCATCAAAATGCCTCATGCAAATCTTAGTCACCATTTTCCATTTATGTTGTAATCATTCTATAAAATATATTTGATAGAGAAATAATATATAAAATAAAATGAAAGAAGAAAAAGAACAAAATAAATGATAGAGTTGCATAGCTTCTTTTAATAATGAGAAACAAATTTGTGTCCAACAATACTATATTTACTAATAGCACAACAAAAAAATTAACATTTAAAAAACTTTTTTTATATTTAATGATGTTTAAAAGCGTCTCAATATAGCCAAGCGATACATTTGAAAGCGTCGGTTAAAGCGTCAGCAAATAAAGAGTTGCTACGTATATACCGACGTTTACACCAAGTGTTGGTAAAATATATTTTGACACTTTAAAGTATCAAGATTTTTAAGAATTTTTTAAAATACTGACGCTTAAAAACGTTAGAAAATTAAAAATAATAACAAAGTTTATTATTTAATAAATTAGTTTGATATAATAAAGAGTTCATATGATGACACTTTTTGAAGCGTCGGTATTTGCTATATTATAGAAACGTTTGGGGATGCTTCTCTCGAGCATCATCTAAAAAGCATTCTTATATTGAGATTTGTTATATTTAGTGTTGCATTTAGGGGTGGCAATTCCAGCTCGCCGTTCGCGAGCCCGCTCGTGTTCGGCTCGCAAATAAGCTCGAAAATTGAATCGTTGTTTAGTAAACGAGCCGAAATGAGCTGAATTTTCGCTCGTTTAATAAATGAGCCGAACATGAGCTGAGTCAATCGCTCATGTTCGGTCGATAACAGCTCGAATACATAAATTTTATATTTATATAATTATTTATTTTATATTTATATATAAATAAATAATTATATATAATATATATTTTTATTATTTAATTCAAAATAAAAATATAAAGACGAGCTCAATTATAAAAGATCATTTATATGTAAAGTTTCAACTATATTAGATCAAAGTCTAATAGATAAAATTATAAATTTATTTTTATATATATTCAATCTAATCCTTTTAATTTATTGTTCGTTGGCCAGCTCGTGAGCCAGCTCGTGTTCGGCTCGTTTATAAACGAGCCGAACACAGCGGCCCCGCCTCGTTTGTGTTTCGGCTCGTTTACGAAACGAGCCGAACACGACGGCCCCGCCTCGTTGTGTTCGCCGTTTACACCTAGTGCATTCATATATCATAAGATTGAAATTGATCAAGTGGCAAAGCTTGGTGCTTGGCGTACCCGAGACCCAAGTCGAATCCTAGTTGATTCACATTTAGCTAAGTTTATTTTAAATAAAATAAACAATCGTGGTAGCTCGCTACTATCTCTCAAAAAAAAAAAAAAAAGAAAAAGAAAAAGAAAAAATAAATTGATCAAGAAGAAAACTTTCATCTGTTGATAACACCGCCAAATAGTAATCAACTTCATTCAAGCAAATCAAACATCGAATAAGAAGTTGCAATTAATTTGTACATTTCTTCTTAATTATCTATATATATATATATATATATATATATATATATATAGGTGGAATGTCACAATTTTATTAATTATACAAAACTACCAATAGGAGTAAAGGAGATCATAATCGATTAAGATATTTTTTTGAGCTTTTACGGGAACAAATTAATCGAAGCCGTTCTGTTTATTGATTGAATGATTTGATGGTAGTTCTTTTGAGCTTTAATTACAAGATAATCTTTTAAAGAGAAAAAGGAGAACAACTCTTTTACGAGTGGGAAAGGCGCTTCATTGAATCAAACATACATAATGGAGTGAGGCTACCCCTTTAAACAAAAAAGGGAGGGGCTCCTACATAATTCAAATTTAATTATTAATTAATGTAATTAATCATGCACATTTGACCAGTCTAGCTACTACACCCTCTACATTGTTTGAAAGGAATCATCTCTTACTCCCTCTTTCTTATTATTGTTATGATAATAATCGCATAATTAATCGATAATTTTTATTACTGATCCTCACAATCTCACAAAAGCGAGGAGTCGACTTAGGATCAACTGTGGTACCATATTACTCAGAAGATGATCCGAATTTCTTAATAACGACTTAGAAACAGTCAACATTTTTAATTTCTATTCCAAGCACAAAGTTAAGGCACTAGCACTACAAATAAGAACCTAAAACCCATATAAAAGAAAATAAAAAAAAAAAAACTACAAAGGTGGCAAAAGTGTGCCTTTTCCCTTTGAGCACCTATTGAAGTGACACCCCAGCACCAAACAAAACACTGGACCCACACCCTTCAACAAAAAATTTAATTCCTATAGACTAAACTTCAAATACCACTTGTGTGATTTTCGCACTTTCTTAGTTTAGTACCATATAGTTTAAAATGTGTTAAATTAGTGTCCTGTAATTTCATTTTTATCTTTTCGTCAACTTTTTTGTTAATATTTTATTAAATTATATATAAAAAATTTCAGATATTCTATTTAGGTTTATTAAATATTCACTTTAGTACCCTTTAGTTTCAACTTTGTTACTGATTTAACGAAAAAAATAATGAAATCAATAATAAAAGGATAAAAATAAAATCACATGACACTAAATTGCTATACTTTAAATCACATGATATTATAGTGAGAAAGTATGAAACTACAGAAATGATATATGAAGTTTTTCCTTTTTTTTTTTTTTGTCAAATCTTACCTATTCAATATAACGATTAAACCGCAAAGGCTGGTTAATATAATAAAAAGAATTTAAATAGACAAGGTAATATAAATAATTTTTTATAAAAATATAATACGAAAAAAAAAGAATTCTTTTATATTAACCGATTAATAACTTTTACACCATATTCATAATATATCATTT
>NC_033625.1:14276794-14435913 GCF_001540865.1 Ananas comosus
TGTTTTTTTTTTTTTTTCCTTCAACACACCCCACCATTTTGTGTGGCTCCCACCCACTTCCCTAGACCTCCACCAGTCTCTTGTACACCACCACCTCCTATACTCTCTCTCTCTCTCTCTCTCTCTCTCTCTCTCTCTCTCCTCTTCTTCCTCTTCTTCTTGTTCTTCTTCCTCCTCCTCCTCCTCCTCCTCTTCTTCTTGGAGAATAATCCATCCACAATGAGCAAGTGGAGGAAGGTGCTCAGTATATCAGCACAAGGCCTTATACTCAGTATATCTCAGAATGTGCTGTCCCCCAACACCCTCAAATGATGCTCTCCTCTTATCCTTCTCCATCTCTCACCACCAAGTATTCTCTATATATATACTCCTTCATGGGTCTCCTCTAAAACACCCACCAAAACCTTTCTCTTCTGTTAACACTCATTAAAGAGAAGAAGAAGAAGAATAAGAACTAAAAGAGAGAGAGAGAGAGAGATGGTGAAGTTCTCAAAGCAGTTTGAGGGGCAACTCATTCCTGAGTGGAAGGAGGCCTTTGTTGATTATTGGCAACTTAAGAAGGACATAAAGAAGATCCAACCCCTTGAAGCACCACCCAACACTATAGGGACCATTAACAAGCCAATCACAAAGCCTTCTATAGCTCAGAGGCTAATCTCACCACTGCATAAGCTCCCACTCTTTAGCTCCCATGGCCACAAGGATCATGGAGTCATACAGGTTCCTAGCTAGTTAATTAATTACACCACCTCAAAAGTTATATATTTTCCTTCTTTTTCTTTTTTCTTTTTTCCCCTCTCATTACCTGTGTTGGTTCTTACACTCACTAAATGATATATATATATATGTGTGTGTGTGTGTGTGTGTGTGTGTGTGTGTGTTTATGGAGGTGTTAGTGCTCTTACATCACATAGATATTGAACCATGCCATGCATGTATGTAGCCATGTAGGGAGTGGGGGGGTCCATCCAATATATATATATATATATATATATATATATATATGTCCATCCAATATATATATATATATATATATATATATATATACAGTATTTTGGGGATGCTTCGCTTGGTTCCTGTGTAGGAACATGGAAATAAATTATATTCCCTTTAAAAATTGGAAACAAACAAATTATATATGTATGTATACATGTATGCATGCATGTATATTATATATATGTGTGTACGTATATATGTATGTACGTACTGATCATCGTGTGCACAAATAGTTTGGAGATCAGCAATATTTTTTCTTCTTTTTTGTGCTTTTTCTCTGCTTTAACTAATGTGTTGCATTCCTTTTCCTCTCTTTTATTTTTTTTGTTTTTTGTTTTTTAGGTTCACAAAAAGCTCGCGAGCTCTGCGAGCAGCGGGGACATGTACGAGACCGAACTCCTAGAGCAGTTCGCCGACACCGACGCAGCGAAAGAGTTCTTCGCGAGGCTCGACCTCCAGCTGAACAAGGTGAACCAGTTCTACAAGGGGAAGGAGAAGGAGTTCCTGGAGCGAGGGGCCTCTTTGATGAAGCAGATGGAGATTCTCCTCGATCTTAAGGCGGCGCTGAAGCAGCAAAAGGAGAAGTGTTCATCAAAGGATGATCCCTCCATCTCTTGTTCCCTTGCATCTGGTATGTGTAATTTGCTTCTAACTTGTACATAACTTAGTATTCATTAACCACTATACAATACATGTTATATATATATATATAGCATGTATTGTATATGCATATGTAGGGTTAGGTTCTTGTACTTACGGAAGTATAGTGGTTTCCGTGCTTGTATGTTATTATCTATAATGGGGCATTTAATTCGACAATCCATTCTGTTAGACATAATTTATAGTGTTGGAATTATTTAGAAATCAAATTTTATAATTTTTTGACTTTGTTTGCCTATTGAACCAGTAGTCTCAAAATAAATGACTTAAATAAAAATTTCATAAAAAACAGTGATAAAAAACTCAAATTTTAAATCGGAAGTATTGATCTTGCTCTTGATGTTAATTAAGTAGAATTTTTTTATTGAAGTTTTATATAGTTTGAATTATTCTATACCGTTGAATTTATAGATGTACTATATCGGCCGTTAAAATAGTAATTTTTTAGACTATTTGATCACCTGATAAATGATCTTGAAAAATTATAAAATTTGATTTCTAAATAATTCTAATAGTGTAGATCAATCAATTGATTTGTCATCAAAAATGACTTATAAATGGAAGGCCTCCGTATTTTCAAAAGCGCAGGAGATCTACATACTCTATGCATATGTATACGTACGTATATTTTGACGGTTGATACGTTGTACAGTAAAACTTTTGTTGTTACTTTTGGTATAAATATTTTATGTCCTTAATCTAATGCTGTTTTTTTTTTTTTTTTTTTTTTTTTTTTTTTTTTTTTTTTTTTTTTTTTTTAAATGAGAACAGAAGAGGGATCCGCGAGGGGCCCAACAATAGAAGAAGAGCAAGTCCAAGAGAGCCCAACACTAGCATTTGAAAGGAATAATAGTAGTGGCCAAACAGAGAACATACTATCAAGCTCTCATCAAAGGCTAGATGACTCAGGGAGGCTTGTGATGAAGCCAAAGAGGGAGGAAGGGAAGCTCAGAAAAAGCCTCTCAGGGAGGGTAATAAGTTGCCAAGGGAAGAACCTGAGGATAAACATACCCCTCACCACACCTTCTAGAACCTTCTCAGCTCTCACTTACTTGGTGTGGGAGGACCTTGTGAGCCAATCAAAGAAATGTGGCAATGAGGGGGATCAGAAGCTCAAGATCAACAAAAGCAACCTCCACCATGCTGAGAAGATGATTAGAGGGGCCTTCATTGAGTTGTACAAAGGATTAGGATACCTAAGTACATATAGGTGAGAACTATATATTAAAGGACTCGATTTCGACATTATTTTATATCGATCGATACCGCGCGAGTACTGATCACTACAAGAAAATTTACATTTAAAAGTATTCCAATAATAGTCTAGCGTCGGCAAATGAAGAATCGTCACGTATTGATACTTATGCCAAGCGTCGATAACATATATTCTGATACTTTAAAGCATCAAAAAATTGAAAATAATAGCAAAGTTTATCAATTTATAAGCTGGTTTGATACAATAGAGTGTTCATATGACGACATTTTTTGAAGTGTTGGTATTTACTATATTATAGGGACGCTTCCTCAAAGCGTTGTCTTGCGCTTAGTGACTGTTCGGTCCGAATCAAACCGACTAATTTCGATCGGTTGATTTGGTTCGATTCAATCTTGTAAATCGAGAATAATTTTATATAGTTTGGGCTAAATTTTTTGCAGGAACCTGAACATGTTGGCTTTTGTGAAGATTATGAAGAAGTTTGACAAGGTCATCAATTTTTATCCCCATTAATTACTTGCTAATATTATTTAATTTGAAATAACTGTTCACAAAGTATTTACTTAGTTTTTACTATATATTACATATCTCAGGTGACAGGAAAACAAGCTCTACCAATATATATTAAAGTAGTGGAGAGCTCCTATTTCAATAGCTCAGACAAGGCAAGTTGATCTCTACATTATATATAAAGCCCCTCGTACTCATAAGTCGTTTCCGATAATAAAACTTTTGAATTGATGATTGATACCGTTAAATATGATTTAGAACATTTGAAACTTTTAGAAAAAAAAATTTTAGTAATTTTTCAAAATTAATTATAATAACAATATTCATCAAGTGGACATAAAATGAACAGTCAAATCGAATTCTCCAATTTAAGATTGGAGTTATTGATCTTTATCGAGATAATGAATATAATTTTCTATCAAGTATCCTATGCCGCCCGTTAAAGATTGTTACTTTTGAGACCTTTTGATCGTAAGGTAAATAATGTCGAAAAATTATAAAATTTGACCAATAGAACTTTTAAATACTCTAAATCATATTTAACAGTATGGATCGATCATCGATTCAGAAGTTCTATTATCGAAAACGACTTATAAGTACGAAAACGATCGTACTCATAAAAGTACAGTAGCCAGACTCATATATATGTAACATATGTAACATCAATGAATAACATATTATTGCATAGTAATTGTGACGCTCCACTTTTCAGAAGGTCATCCATCCTAGGATTAGTCCTGTCCTCTAGACACCATCCAAAATATTTAAACCGGGTTCAGAGTTCTAATTCTATTATATGTTATATATAGGGCTATATGGGGTCTCACAGTAATACTATCATCTATATCCATGTTTAGCAAATTTATATTTGTCACTAATCAATATTAAAAAAAAAAAAAAATGAACAGGCCATTAAACTAATGGACGAGGTGGAAGAGTTGTTCGTCAAACACTTCGCCGAAGATGACAAGAGGAAGGCCATGAAGTATCTTAACCCCCATCAGCACAAAGAATCGCACGGGGTCACGTTCTTCATCGGTAATCATTTTTTTAAAATTATATATATATATATATATAGAGAGAGAGAGAGAGTTGGACTGGGCTACTATTAGTAGCAAAATACCATTGTTGCTATCAGTTTTTTAGCCTTTGGATCAACTCTTTTCATTATTTCTAACAATTGGATTAAATACTATAACCCAGTGGGAACCACTAAACCCTAGGGGGACCACTCAACTCTAACTGACTAATATCATCCTGACCCTACAATTTTTCATCCAAGGGTTAAAAACTTGATAGCAAAAAGAGTGTTTTACTATTAATAGTATTCCAGCCTAATTCTATATATATATATATATATATATATATTAGAATTGATTAAATAATAAAAAAATTTTATAAATATTTATTTTTCTTTTTTCTTTAGCTTTTAAAAACTATATTTATCTTATCAACTTTTCAACTTGTTGTATTTAGCGCCTCCGCCGGGGTTCTATAATATTCCGTCTATTTTTTATATTCACACCAAAAATATTCTTCAAAATAACAGAAATATATATTAAAAAATATTTTTTTATAAAAAAAGTAAGGGTAATTTGATCATTTTGTTCTTTCTATTAATATCGTACCTTTTTGAAAATATTTCTAAATTTTAAGAAGATAGAATATAAATTTTTAAAAATTAAAAAAATTAAAAAAATATATTATAAAAAAATTTTTCTAGGAAAAACTTCAAAAAACCCCCCTGTGGTTTCGTAGTTTCTCACTTTGTCCCCCTGTGGTTTAAAATATATCAATTTATCCCCATGTGGTTTCGTTTTTATCTTTTCGGTAGCTTTTTCGTTAATATTTCATTAAATTATATACAAAAAAACTTCAGATACCCATCTAGATTTATCAAATATTCACTTTAGTATCCTTTAATTTTAACTTTATCAGTAATTTAAGAAAAAAATAATGAATTGAAAGAAAAAGAGAACAAAGAAACCACAGGGGCAAATGTATATTTTAAACCAAGGGGGACAAAATGAGAAACTACGAAACTACGGGGGGTTTGAAGTTTTTCCTTTTTTCTCTAATTTAGCCTTTAGAATTGCGTAAATTCTACTTCACACACAATACAGGGATGTCAATGGGTATGGATCCCGAAATTTTATCCGAACCGAACCCGAATGACAATGGGGGACTATATCCGATGGATATGGATATGGATTTGGATATGGATATAAAAAATAAAAACCCAACAGATATGAATTCGGATATGGATTTTGATTGTACCCGATCCGAACCCGAACCCGACCCGAACCCGAATTTATTTTGTATTATATATAATATATATATAAAAATTTGATGTTATATTTGAATTTGTATTTTAAAAATTTAAATTTAATATAATATATTTTGAAATATTGAAAAAAGAAATAATTGTTTCAGGTTCAAATTTTCAGGTTCGGGTTCGGGTTCGGGTTTCGGATTTTTAGTCGGGTTCGGGTTTGGATATGGATTTTTAAAATCCGTCGGGTTCGGGTTCGGGTTCGGATTTTTAAAAATCTGCCCCGAATCCGACCCGTTGATATCTCTAAACACAATGGCATAAACTAAACAATACATCAATCTATTACATTATCTTTTTTTTTCTTTTTTTTTTCTTTTTTTGCTCACTTTTAGGACTATTTACGGGATGCTTCGTCGCGCTCTTGGTGGGTTACTGCATTATGGCGCGCATAGCGGGGATGTACACTCGCCAATCCGACTCAATCTACATGGAAACTGTGTATCCTGTTATTAGGTATTATTACTATAACTAGTATACATAAAATTAATTGGATCAAATTTTAGTCATATTAATAATTACGATTAATAATTTATTCTGATTCCTGTAAAGATATTAAATAGCAAATATATTCGGACAAAACTTAATTTATCAAATCTATTATTTCGAAAATTCTCTGGTTAATTATCAAATATGTGCCTCCGAAAGTTCCGGTTCGTTTGATTTCACAGCTAGTTTTTTTTAATCGTGGATGCGTAAAATAACTATTTGGCCATTATAAATTTGTCCCTGCAAAAAGATATTTTTCTTTTTCTCTCTCCTCGCCTTCTGCCATAGTACCTGTAGGCGCCACGGATAAAGAGGAGAAGATGAAAAAGATCATATCTAATTTTGGTAACACTTTTGGAGGGATAAATCTGATAACTTAAGTTCTGTAGGATTATATTTGCTATTTAATACTTTTGTAGATGACTCTCCTATGTAACTTGAACTGCTGTATATTTGATTGATGCAGCATGTTCAGCCTCTTGTTTCTGCACTTGTTCCTCTACGGATGCAACATATTCATGTGGCGCAAGGCGCGGATAAACTACAGCTTCATATTCGAATTCGCGCCGACGAAGGAGCTCAAATACAGAGATGTGTTCCTGATATGCACCGCGTCGATGACGATAGTTGTGGGCGTGATGTTCGCGCACTTGACGCTTACGGTGAAGGGGCACTCTTCGTCGTCGACTCGAGCGCAGGCGATCCCCGGCATTTTGCTCCTGGTATGAGATCCAGCATTTGTGCACTTCAAAATTTTGTAGATACTCCATCTACAAAAGTTATTTTTTAGAAAAAAATGCCTTAAAATTTCGTATCGTAAACACTCCTCAAAATGTGCTTCTGATTTTCATTACCAGATGAATTTTGAAAGAATATGTATTTCAAAGTTTTGAAGAGTTCAAGTGAAATTAAGATAAGTTATATATATAAATATATATAGATATAGGGATAATATCTAATACACTTCTTAACACTTCTGAAATATCTTATATACACCTTACTTTTATGTTTCAAATATACCTCTCGTATATTTTTTCGTTATTTAAAAATAACCCTGCTATTAATACCCATTAAGTGATCTGAGATTAAATCCAGGTTAAATTTCTACTAAAGTTAAAAAAAAAAAGTCAAAATACCTCTTTTGTTCCTAATTTAAGAATAAATAAAAAAAGTTAGTGACAGTAGAAAGGTAAATTTGAAAAAGACAAAAAGTGAAAATTCTTTTGCCCCTAATTTAAGAACAAATAAGAAAAGTTGATGACGGTAGAAAAATATATTTAAAATGATAAAATAGTAACTTCACAGAGATAACGGTTGTTCCTAGTGATTTACTAATAAAATTTAACTCAAGAGTATATTTGAAATCACTTAGAATATTAAAAAGGTATTTTTAGTATTAGCTTTCTAATAGGGGTAAAATAGAAAGTCGAAAACTTTTCAGGGGTACAAAAGCAATTGCTCCTCACGCAAATGTCGTAAATACTCTTCAAAATGTGCTCTTGTGATTTTCATAATGTCAAGATGAATTTTGAAAGATTATGTATTTCAAAGGTTTGAAGAGTTGAGGTGACATTAACACAAATTAAGTATCTTTAATAATAGAATAAGTTCTTTACATATTTATTTTGGAATATGTAAATGGAATCTAGAATATGTTCCAATGAACAAAGTGGAGATATTATATATTCTTCTATCAAATGAAACAAATTGTTTTGGAATAAAGAAGCAATAAAAAGAGAGATGCTATTCTTATGGATTGAATTGCTGCAGATGTTCCTGATGTTGCTGGTATGCCCTTTCAATATCGTCTATCGGTCGAGCCGCTATTGCTTCCTCAGAATCTTAAGAAACATCATCTTGTCTCCTCTGTACAAGGTATATACTGTGAAATAATACGAAACAATCGTTATTCTCTAAAAGCTTCAACTGATAGAGAACGATATGCCGATTTATATATTAAAGATTATTGAATAAATTTGAGAATATATATATATTTTTTTATCATTACTAAGTTGCAAAATTGTTTGTGAATTTCTTTGTAATTGCAGGTTGTTATGGTTGATTTCTTCATGGCTGATCAACTATGTAGTCAGGTACTCATCATATTACTATTTTGGGCAATTAATTTCTCATATATTATTAAAAAGTATAAAACATTATTTTTAAAGTATGAAGGTCTCCGTATTTTCGAAAGCGTAGAAGCCTAGCTCTATATTATAAGATCAGATACAAACAAATTGGATCAAAAATTACTAAACTCCTTTTTTTTTCTTTTTTTTTTTCTTTTTTTTTCTTTTTTTTTTTTTTTTTTTTTTTTTTTCTTTTTTTTTTTTTTTTTTTTTTTTTTGCGGAAATAGGTTCCGATGCTTCGGAGTCTCGAATATTTGGCTTGCTACTACATAACTGGGAGTTACAAGACACAAGATTATGGATACTGCATGAGAGCTAAACATTTCAGGGACTTAGCTTATGCTGTGTCCTTCTTACCTTACTACTGGAGAGCCATGCAGGTTAATTGATCCTGCACACACATTCCCTTTCATTCTAGCAAATTTACTAAAATACCCCCTGCGGTATCACATATTTATGTTTATACCCCTGCAAAAACCCTAAATATGGGGGAATTACTCAAGTTGGAGTTCTGTATATATGGTACTTTACGTTAAATATAAAAATATTTAAACACCGTTTTTTTAGTAGTTTAAATTGTTAGAGAATAACGGTTGTTTCGTATTATTTAATATGGTATCAGAAAAGGAGGTCCTGAGTTCGAGTCGCGCCAGACTCCTAACACTATTATTTTAAGTCTCGAGCCCAGACGTGAGGGAGAACGTCAAATGTGAAATTATTTAAATATTATTCTCTACCGGCTTAAACTTGTAGATTACAGCGGCTGTTTCGTATTATTTCGCACTTTATAGTTTGTGCATTTTGCGAATGTATATGTATGTGAATGCCTCATTCTCTTTTCCGCGCGGGAGAACTCAATTTGAAACGATGAATCATTTTCGATGCGATGTAGTGCGCGAGGAGGTGGTTCGACG
Organism: Ananas comosus; assembly: GCF_001540865.1. Lineage (NCBI taxonomy): Eukaryota > Viridiplantae > Streptophyta > Magnoliopsida > Poales > Bromeliaceae > Ananas > Ananas comosus. Next base: position 14,286,042 of record NC_033625.1, read on the forward strand.
AGGGAGAGACGAGCCACCTCGTGAACTTAGGGAAGTACGTGTCCGCCATGCTCGCGGCGGGCGCGAAAGTGGCCTACGAGAAGGAGAAGAGCATCGGATGGCTCTCGCTCGTCGTCGGGGTCTCGAGCGCCGCGACGATCTACCAATTGTATTGGGACTTTGTTAAGGATTGGGGCCTGCTCCAACTCGACTCGAAGAACCCCTGGCTCAGGAACGATCTCATCCTCCGAAGAAAATTCGTGTACTACTTGTCGATGGTACGTGCGGCGCATTCTTTTCATCTTTAAATTTCGCCCATGACATGTCGCGAACTACCGATTTCGTCTTCTAAAAGCTACATTTCGAATTTCGCAGGGTTTAAATCTTTTGCTGAGGCTTGCTTGGCTACAAACAGTTGTACACCCAAATTTTGGGAGTTTGGATTCTAGGGTTACTTCACTTTTCCTAGCAGCTCTTGAGGTGATTCGGCGCGGACAGTGGAATTTCTATAGGTATATATATTCGAAATTTCGACTTAAAACTAAGGCTAAATAACAGAAAAATCTTTCTGTAAATATCAATTTTTTTACTTTCCCTCCCTGACTTTCAAAAACCTATAGTTTGCCCCCTTAAAATTTCAAATTATTGCATTTAACCCTCCTCCCTCAAGGTTCCATCACTATTCCGTTAATTTTTTATAATTTACACTGAAAATATCCTTTAAAATGACAGAAATATATTAAAAAATTATTTTTTTTCTTATAAAAAAAGTAAGGGCAATTTGGTCATTTTGCCCTCTCCATTAATACCGTAACCCCTGAAAACATATCTGAAATTTTAAAGGAGCAAAATATAGATTTTTAAAAGTCAAAGAGGAATACAGGAAGCTTTTCTGTAATTTAGCCTAAAACTGATAATAGAGATCAAAATTGCGCGGAAACGTATGTCAAATTCTCTAAATCAATGTAACATGTCTCTTTTTTCCATTTTACTTTTATTTTTCTATCAAGTACTATTTTTTTCTTCTTTTTTTTTTTTTCTTTAGGTTGGAGAATGAGCATCTGAATAATGCTGGAAAATTTAGGGCAGTGAAAACTGTTCCATTGCCTTTTCATGAAGTGGAACAGGATTGAGAGAACACTTAATATAAGCTTGATCAATAAGCCATGATCNCTTTAGGTTGGAGAATGAGCATCTGAATAATGCTGGAAAATTTAGGGCAGTGAAAACTGTTCCATTGCCTTTTCATGAAGTGGAACAGGATTGAGCTCGATCGATGTTTCGTGATCGGAGATTCGTAGCGGATCCGAGCGTCGAAAAGGAGAAATTTATGCCCTGTAGTTTGATGTTAAGAAACTAGTGTATCAAATACTATGTATACAAATGATTTATTCTTGGTGCTATAAATAATGGAAAAAAGGCATCACTTGTTCATTTTTGTTGATCCACTTTTTCATGCATATAAACAGCAATGACTTTCAAAATTTTGATTTTACTATCCGACTTTAATTTCAATTTGCAGTGCTTTTGACTTTAAAATTTAAGCTGATTACCTATTTTAATAAATTTACAATTGTAAGAATTATATGAAATATACTGACTAAATATCTAAAAATAAACGATTCACTCATATTTTAAAGTCAAAATATCGTTGACTGATTCAAATCAAATAAATTAAATAGTTGGATAGTAAAATTAAATTTTTTTTAGTACATGATGTTAGTGCTAACTATATCCCTTCTTTTATCTAAGTCACGAGTTAAATCTCCACTTTCGCCACCTTTTATAGGTTAAATCCGCATATTGAAGTTCGATGGGTTATCCACCCGTCAATTTCGTGTTCCTTTCATATCCTTTTATCTGCGTGAGGGATAGTGTTAAGTATATAATTTTTAACTCGAGTTAGAGTCCGTCAAACATGTCTGATATCTTAAATAGGAATGCAAATGGATCTGGATTGGTGTAGCTCCCGTCCCAATCAGCCTCGAATGGGACAGATATGAACCAAAGATATAGAAAAAGATAAGATGCCTGGATCCACCAAGAAAATGGAACAAGTGGCGTAGGATCGCTTTCTTCTTTTGATTCGCCATGATCCATCAAAAACCAGTTCATGTCCCATCTACCCAAACTGAAGCAGTAAAATGGAGTCAAAAAAGAAGATAAAAAATTACTTGTCTTGAATCTGCTTATCGAATCCACTTCATTTGCATCCCTAGTCTCAAACACCCCTTATATATCTACCGCCAAATATTGTCGCCTAAGCGATATGTAAATAATGACGAAAAGTTATAAAATTTGGTTCCGAGGGAGTGGACATATTGTCGGTCATATTCAACGGGCGTAGATCAACGATTCGGATATCTGATTATCGAAAACAATATAGAAGCACCAATTTAGGCCTAAGCATAATATCATAAATATTTATTTATTATTTTAATTTTATTGTATAAAAAATATATCATATTTAATTATAAAATATTGATTTCTAGATCAAATTAAATATCTAGTTTTTAAGTTTATATTTTTATAAAACTAATTCATGCTAATAAATAATAAAATCAGCTAGGTTGATTTTAAGCCGTTGGATTTTAGTATGATTTTATTAAATTTTTTTTTGATTGATCTTACTAAAATCGATTCGGATAGTTGAACGGGGGATTCAAACACTTTAAACTCAATATTTTAAGGCTAAATTATAGAACACTCTTCCGTAAATACTCGATTATTTTACTTTTCCTTTCTAATTTTTAAAATCTATATTTTACTCCCTCAACCCTTTAAGATATTGCATTTAGCCCCCTCCCGCATAAGATTCCATTAGTATTCCATCCATTTCTTATAATTTATATCAAAAATATCTTTCAAAATAGCAAAAATATATTAAAAAATTATTTTTTAAATACAAAAGAAATAAAGTTAATTTGGTCATTTTGCCCTCTTCATTAACACCGTACCCTTCTGAAAATATTTTTAAAATTTTAAGGGAGTAAAATATAAATTTTTGAAAGTTAAAGAGGGATAGTGAAAAAAATGTGTTTTTTGTGGGAGGATTTTTTATAATTTAGCCATATTTTAATTTATATATCCGGTTTATGGAGTTGAACCGAACCGGTCACGGTCCGTAGATTTAATAAACCGTATCCGGCACCCAAACGATAAACCCTAAACCCCTCCTCTCCTCGTCTCCCGCAGTGTCGTCTTCGTCCTCAAACCCTAGCCTAGCGAGGCCGCTCACATAGAGAGATGGTCCGCTCCTACGCAGCGAAGGGGCGGAAGAAGCGGCGGAAGAGGAAGCTCGAAGAGGTGGTCGAAGACGATGAGGAAGAAGTAGTAGAAGAAGAGGAAGAAGCGGGGCGAGAGGAGGAAGGCAATGGAGGAGAGGTGGAGAAAGAGGTTGAGGAGGAAGAAGAGGGGAGGAGGAGGAGGAAGGCGCATGAGGACGACGACGACGAGGTTCCGGGGCTCCCCGTGGTGGCGCGGCCCGTCGTCGATGGCGGGAGGAAGCGGCCGGGGGTCATCTTCGTCCTCGAGAAGGCCTCTCTCGAGGTCGGCAAAGTGGGAAAGGTGAGTTTTTTATATCGATTAGGGTTTAATTAGGGTTTTGTTGGATATAGGCTTTGGTTATGTTATGGGGGATTTAGAGAATTAGGGTTTTTCGATAGTAGGGTTCGAGAATTGGGACGTAGAGGATCGAAAATTTGATTTAGTTCGAAATGAGTTACAATTTTGGGAATGTGATCTTGACTGGGGTTGCTCTTTCTTGCTATATACTGTGATCGATTAAGGTTACTCTTTCTTGCTTTCGAAATTGAGGAGGCGTTTAAAGTTTTCCTTTTTCTGGTTGTTTTTTATCAAGGGTTTGTGATTAAGTTTCAAGTATTAGGTTCTGCAGAATCCGAACAGTAGATTTTAGATTGTTATCAAGGGTTTGTGATTAAGTTTCAAGTATTTAGGTTCTGCAGAATCCGAACAGTAGATTTTAGATTTTTATCAAGGGTTTGTGATTAAGTTTCAAGTATTAGGTTCTGCAGAATCCAAACAGTAGATTTTTAGATTTTGTTCAAAATGAGTGCGGAGGTGTCGCCTATTCGGTGGCCTTCTTCTTTGAGCAACATGATCCAAAATTGTGCAATCCACTATAAACTGTGTAATGATCCAGCCTACTAGCACTAATAACTTGTAGGGTCGCGAACCACCTGCCTAAAATGCATAAGCCTAGTTTTTAACTCTACTGTGTCCGTCACGTATAAACTCTTCGCACTGTTTCACGTTATTCGATGTGGGGCTATTGGGGTGTCTTAACGCCAGTACCTAGTTTTGCTATGAATCACGGATTGTCGCGCCGATAAGCCCATGTAGACCATGCCGACATATATATGGGGAGTGCACCAACCCATTCCCGCGTGCCGTGCCGTGCCGTGCCGTGCCGTGCCAATGGCACACCGGAGAGTCCTTGCTCTGAATCCGCACTCTTTATGCTATATCATATGTTTCTTAGACTCATTCACGATGAGTCTTTCTAGCATATATTTTATGCATTTGTATGCATCCTTCTAACTGCTTCCGAGGGTTACTTAAATATTTTTTTCTATATATATTTTTTCAGAATTTACAGATGTTGAACTCAGATGATCATGCTAACTTCCTAAGAAAGCAGAATCGCAATCCGGCTGATTACCGGCCTGATATAATTCACCAGGTATTGTGAACTTCTTGATGCTCTTATGCCATTATGTGGTTAACTAGGTCCAATATTATTGGTATACTGAACTTAAAAACTCAAATTATAGGGTAAATTTCACTTTTGGTCCTCAAACTTTAATTTGTAGCAATTTCTGGCTCAAACATTTTTAATTTGTGCAACTTAAGTCATACAATCCAATTTTGTTGACCGCATACTGATGCTTTGCTGATGTGGTAGTGATATGGCAACTTAACAGTTGCCACGTCATCGATTATAAGATCTCACATCACTAACATATCAGCAACATATCATTACTTAACTAAGAAATTGTACTGATTGCAATCATTTAGAAAGCTTTAGCTAGATATTATAACAAATTGAGGACCAAAGTGTCGCTCACCTTAGTTTGAGGATCAAAAGTGTAATTTGGACTAAATTATATAAGGGAAGAACATTGTTGACTTTCAAGAATTCTAAAATGCCTGTTGACATTTGAGGCCAAATAACATAGTCACAATATTCTAAAATGTAAAAGCCACATTGCATGTGCTACAAAAAGCATGTCTTAGATATGTATGATTAGCTTGTCGCTGATCCTCGAACTTCTGTATTATTTTCTTCTCAATTTGCTTGATTTTGACCTTTGACTTCAACTGATATCTGCATCAGGCGCTTCTTGCAATTTTTGATAGCCCCCTAACAAAGGCTGGGAGATTGCAAGCTGTTTATGTTAAGACGGAGAGAGGAGTACTTTTTGAAATTAAACCTCACGTTCGCATGCCACGCACGTTTAAAAGGTTCTGCGGTCTCATGTGTAAGTTACAGGAAACCACTGCCGTTTTTTCAGTACAGTGTTATCTTTCCAGGTCTGTTTAATTTCTGTATATTATGAATATGTACCATATATATATCCCGACAGAATTATTATATACTTACACGGCAAATATTAATTATCATTTATGTCCTTTAATGAACTTTATTTCTTACATATGCACCGAGTAAAATGCTCTCCTTGAATTGGATACTGCAAAACGAGCTTTTCCCTTTAATTGGATTAAGCTTCAACTTAAGAGAGGCGTCATTTTAAAGAAACTGCATATTTGAAAATTGAGAATTTTGCTGGGTTATATGTGAATAGGGATATATTTCTAAAAGCTTCTATATCTTTCATAACGCTTATGATAATACTTTCCATTCCAGCACAATTACTGCAGAAGTTGAGTATTACCGCTGCTGGCAAGCGTGAGAAACTCCTTAATGTCATAAAGAACCCTGTGACCCGCTATTTACCTGTCGACTCACGGAAAATAGGTGAGAAGTTTTAATCATTTTTTTTTCCCTATATTTATAATACAATCATCAAGCCATTAAAGCGCATTCTAATGCTTGCGGACGATTTGTAGGTCTCTCGTACAGCGCAGAAAAATCAGTTAATTTATTCGATTATGTTGCTGGAGCCAGCGACGACGTCAGCCTTGTCTTCATTGTATGTGCAAATTTTGACACAATGTATTTATTTATTTAGAAATGTATCATTCTGCATGATCACCTTTTCTGAGCTTTGTCACAGGTTGGGGCTATGGCTCATGGGATGATCGACAAGGAAAATACAGATGATTTTATATCGAGTGAGTAATCTTTCTAATTAAAGAGATTTTATCTGAGATTTTTTATTATGAAGCATCAATCAGTATCAAAATTGCACTTGAACAATTAACTTCAATTACTATTTTCTCTCTCTCTAATTATTGTCGTAGTTATTTGTTACTCTGTATTTAGTAAGTATTCAAAGAAGCTCATAGCTTGTGAGCCAGCCCGAGCTTGATTTCTTTCGGCTCGGCTCGAGCTCACCTGTTTCGTAAACAGGCCGAGCTCGAGCTAGATTTGTAAGCTCGATTTGTTAGGTGAGTGTCACTTTGGCTGAACTCAGCTGGCCCGAGCTTTTTGCTCAAAAGAGCTCGGATGCGCTTTAATGTCCTTTTGAGTTTTAGTTGTCTTCTTCCTTGCTAGCATCATGAAATGCTTTTCCTCGTGTCGCTGGTTCGAAACCCAGTGTGCACAGATTTTATTTCGTGAAGGGGAAAAAAAAGAACTCCGCAGGCCAACTAGAACTTCAGAGCAATGTAAAGATCATTTCTCGAACTCTGAAAACGACGGAAAACCACCAGAGCAATCTGTTTTTGTTGAACATGGCCTCTAGAGAGCATCTTTTTTCGTCGCAAAATCGTACTACTTAGGTGGCCTCATGGCTCTTTTAAAGTCGGGATGGGTAATATAACCTCCTCTAAACCTTTGTTGTTTTAACTTGCTATTTTGTTCTTCTGCAGTTTGCAGCTACCCTCTGAGCGCCGCGTGCTGCTTAAATCGAATATGCGGCGCATTGGAGCAGAAGTGGAAGATCGGATAAAGGGTACAATCAACAGTGATAAAGATCCGGTGAAACGACATGAACAATCGACAGCAAGTATCTTTTCGGTCATCCGATAGTTCTGCCGATATTTACGCACTTTCTCTCTCCTACTAGCTGTCCTTTCAGAAGCCACTCTCTTTCTCTCTCTCACAGCCTTATATGTTGTTTACTAAATTATAAGTTCCTGCTTGTCACCGAATCAACAGGATTTACATCATGTATTCTTCGTAAAAATTTTGATGATTATGTTTTGCGTAATGTGCATTATCCTCGCCATTTTGAACCAGTTATTTTAAGAGTAGGTTTGGGTTCGCCTTTTGACTCGTAACTTTGGAAATGTTTCTCTACTCCGAGAAGCAGCAGCGGCAGCAAGCAAGGCAATTAAAAAAATAATTAAAAAAAAAAACTATTTTACATTACATTGGATAGTTTTTACTTTTAAAGCTACAACCACCTCTGAATCTGACACAGCTTCTATTATAGTTTGTGTGAGGAAAAGGAAATGTGTATAGGAATATTCAAATCTTAAGCATTTTGTACTAGTGGTTTGGTTAAAGTATTTTATATCGATGGTTTAGAAACTAAGAAGTTACCACTATTGGTTTAGAAACTAAGAAGTTATTAATATTTGTGGATAAGATTGGTAGAAAATAACAAATAAATAGATTGAAAAGATAAATAAATCAATAGATAGATAAAATATGAGGGAACAACCAATCTGAGGCCCAAGAATTCATTCAAGATAAATTTTGATCATAAAAAATTCAGTCTCATTCACAATTTACTGAGACAATAATTTTACAACACACCAACTAAATCACAACTGCATTTGATTCTCAAACGAAATCTTTTAATCAAAAATTAAAAAACTTTCGCGCATTCGAACGGCAACGAAATACCAACAAATTGAAATCTCGCGCACTCGCTGTCGCAGAAAATGTAGACAACAAAGTTTATGCAGATGCATAAAACATTAGAGAGAAAAAAAAAGATGATCATAATTTACAGCTACACAGCAAAAGCCGAAAAAAATAATACTACACGCAGAAGAACATGGAGAACATGCCAGGCATCTTCGTGAAGAACTTGAGCGGGTGGGCGGGCATCGGAAGGCACGAAGGAGGAGGCGGCGGCGGCGGAGGCGGAGGCTCAGCCTTCTTGTTCCTCTTCTTCCTCCTCAAATGAAAGAATTGTTGCATCGCTTCCGCACATTCGGGAGCGAGGACTCCTCGCCGTATGGTTATGTTTGGGTGGAAAGGGTGGACGGGGCCGATTGGTTTGTCCGATGGATTTAAACTGTTACTCTCGTCGTTTCCCGGAAAAAGCCTGTAAAAAAATTGAGCATGAATGTTTCACTTTTACTTTCATCATGCACGGTAAAAATGTACAGGCCTTATCAAAACTACAGAGCATTTTGAAATGAGTACCTAAGCATCTATGAATTTACTACCTTAGTTCTAATTTTATAGAATGTCCTACAAAAAATTATCATCAATATTCTGAAGATTACAGATAATTCTTTTATGTTATATAAAGTAAAAGTTAACAAGACCATTTAGGTGCCCGATAGTAAGGAATAATATGTGCAAAACTAGTTTAGGTACTAAAATCAAAATTTTGAAAGGAACCCAGTTCAAAATGGGCTGTAGCTCACGGAAGTAAATCGATAAGTTCCAATTTTCCAAAACTTAAGATTATTAAAAGCTAGGAGTAACTAATAGATTAGTATTTCTCCTCTGTTTTGCGAGGAACCAACAATAACTGTTTCTGTATAATTGGGTATGCGTGGAACTGCATGCACATGTATATATGCATGATGCATGCGCATGCGCGTGCGAACACATACAACCCCGGTAGAGAACATGAACGAGTAAATTTGTACGCAAAATGCCATACCTAACCCAGCTACCATCAGCTCCCAGAAGCTTGTTTGGAGCTCCCCACACCACAGTGTCGATTCTCGCTTGAAGAATTGCCCCGGCACACATTGGACAAGGTTCGAGTGTAATATACAGTGTTGTGCCCTTAAAAAAGAAAAGGTTTTGGTTAAAGGTAAACAATTTCAATCTATAATTAAACAGCGGCGTCCCATCTTTGTTGTTAATTGAATGGGACTTCAAATACATGAACAAAAGAATTTTCAGATAGCTTTAACCAATGGGTCACTGAGCAAGTCCATTGAAAAATTTTTATAGCGACTCATTCAAATGCCTACCAAATCGTATAAGAATTAGATATTGATAACAAATGCATGGCATGTGAATAAACTAGTAACATTTGCAAGTGATGTGAAGTTAACCAAGAGAGAAACTCTTTCCATATCATTGTCCTTCTTTATTGTCACCTTTATAATTGCTGTTATCAGTGTAGTTTTATAAAAATAAGCATGTTCGCAAAAGATCCAGAAGAAAAGCCGGAAGAATAAGTAGTAGAAGCACAATACATCACACAGCAATTACCAAAGCAGATTAAGCAGATAATTAAAGCAGAAACAAAATAGAAGTGAAATGACATGTCTATAAAACTCGCAGTGAGACATCAATGAATATTACCGCAAGGCGCCAACTCCGAAGAACATTGGAAGCCTCGCGTATACAAATCATCTCAGCATGAGCAGTTGAGTCCCTCAGCTCTTCAACTCTGAAGATAAAAAATAGAATAGTTAAAATACAACTGCAATTCAGCATAAAGAATAGGAGTAACATATTTACATACCCCTCCAAGATTGTCTATTAATGTATACACACCCTCAAAATCAACATTTTCATATCTTAGAAACTTTAATTTCTTACACATATACCATTGAATTCGCAAAAATTCTCCTCTTTAAGAAGCATTTTCTGTTACAATTGGATGACTTCCCTTAAAGAGTACTATTGTAGGAAACTACAATTTCCAGAGGACGATATAAAATTCCAGATTTCACAGGGGTATCTACATAAACAGATTATTCTGCAGGTGTGTGATAGTTTCAAATTTGATCTTTTGAAGTTTGTTCTACTTAGTAATTAAGTCTTTCCATTAGTCTACCCTCTGATAAAGCACTATGTCAGCAGCTCCATCAAATTACTGTTTGTTGAAATTGAAACTCCAGAGGATTAGAATTATCTCTAGGGGCAGAACCAAAATTGAAGTCAAACTTCAGCAACTAGTATGAAGCTCTCGAGGTGAAATTGAAATTGGGGCGCAATTTCAAGGGGTCAATAGTTACAACTGAAACTCTTGAGGATGAAATTAAAACATCAAACTTCAGAGACTAAATATGCAATTAACACACAAATGTAGAAGCGCTAAAAGAGAACTCAGAAATGCCGAGGAGGACAAAGTAGAATTACTACTCACAGATTGCAACCACGCGCAATGATTTCCCCATTCTGTACGAGCACAGCCCCGACCGGCACTTCCCATATATCTGCAGCCCTCTGAGCTTCCACCAGAGCCTCCCTCATGAAAAACTCATCCAGCTTCCTCTGCTCACTGTCACGCTTAAACGCTTCCTCCCACTCATCGAACGTTTCTTTTACCACTTGATTATTCCTTTGAAGTTTCCTCTGCTCCAACTCTCCATCTCTCCCTTCACTTTGGACGAACTCATGCGGTTCGTCTATTATAGGAGCTCGTGTGTTCCCGCTATCGGTTATTCGTATTGAAGAAGCCAACGCTTCCTCCCAATCGTCGAACGTTTCTTTTAACACTTGCTTATTCCTTTGAAGCTTTCTCCGCCTCAACTCCCCTTCTTTCCCTCCAATTTGCAAAATCTCCGGCGGTTCTTCTATCACAGGAACTTGCGCATTCCCACTATCAGTAATCTCTATTATAGAAGCCGAAGCTGTATCATCTATTACATTCAAAGGCTGGTCGACTGTTATTACACTAGGAGTACTTCTGCGTCCTTCTTCATTAACCTCAGTCCTTTCTCGCGATTTTCTCGCTAAATCTACTGAAGTTGATGCTGATGTACCCGTTTCTGATGTTATCATCGGTGTATCAAAAGGCCTTTCAATGAGCAATGGTTGTTCTTTGGGCGAGCTGATTTTGCCTTTCTTTTGGGTTTCATCGGTTTCGTGCTCTTGCCCGGAAAACCAAGCCTCGGTACTCGTGGAATTATGAGACAAACTCTTTTTACCTGATTTCTTATTTGGATTGTGAGATTCACCTTGATGAATCCAACCCAATCGAATAATATCAGCGACAAAAGCCCACAACGATTTGTGGGTTTTTTGAGCACTAGAGGATTCACCTGTTTGAGTACTGGTGGTCAGAACAACTTCTGTATGTTTCCCATCTTTATGCTTTGCCGTAGTATCAACTACAGTACCTTGGCTTGTTCTGCCGCGCACTGTTTCTGCCTCAATTTCAGAAGAAATTTTCAATGAATTATCTCTTTTGTCAGAATTTGACATTTCTTGGCTTAGTTTGTCGACAAACTCTCCCACATATGATGCGGAGGAATCCTGTAATCGAGTAGCGGACTCCAAACTACCAGAAATAACCATTTGACTAGTTTGCTGTTGGCTCTCCTCTTGGATTCTGCTCCTTTCTTCCTCCACCTCCCGAATCAGTTCGCGGTTTTCCCTTCTTTCGATATCACTCCTCGAATAATTCGACAAAACAGTATTCTGACCTGAGTCGACTCTAAAACTATGCTGACGTTCGAGACGCCTATTCTCGATCATCTCGTTGTCTAGCCTCTCTATATTAGATGTAGAAACCTCTAGACTTTGTCTATGGATTTCGTCGTCGCTTCTTGTACCGGAATTGGACCCGCCAACAAGATTCACAACAAAAGTTGTATGCTCTCGATTGTCCCTTCTATTCTCCTCAATGCTTTGCGAACTACTACTAGCAATATTAGTGACATTGACCTGAGTTATGTTCTGCACATCGAGTTCCGTATTGTGTACTATCCGTTGATTGATATCGGTTCTCTTATCCCTCGAAACCTCAACTAGATTATGAGTTGAAGAAGACGCATCCCTTCGATCCTCTCTCCTATCATCGCTGCTCCTGTCCTCCGATATATCCACGAGATTTTCCGAGCTTTTACTCGATTCTGTATACCCCGTCAGTTTCTGATCTATCTCGCTGCGCCGATTCGTCACATTCGAGGTACTTAAATCTGTTCTATCGATCACCTGCTGATCGATTTGGCTTCGACTGTGCCTTATCTGCTGTTCTGAGTTCCGAATTGAGGGAAAATTATCTTCCCTAACCCTTTTGTTATCAATATTGCTCTGAGTGTGCCGATTTTGAGATGAAGCTGTAACATCTAATTCTGTTCTACCGCTTACCTGCTGATCGATTTGGGTTCGATCATTTCTCATCAGCTGAGTAGAATTGTCTTCTCTATGCTGTTGATTCTGAATATTGTGATTCTTGACTTCCGATATGTCCATGATTTTCTCCGAGCTTCTTTTCGATTCGTTCTGCCCGACTATTTGCAGATCATATTTCGTATTCTGCTTTGAAGATGAAGCGATGCCGACACTGTAATCCGTCTTCCTCGAATCAAACCGGTTGTGAGAACTACCGATTATCCTCGAATCGTCCTCGACTATTTTCCTATTATTATTTTGATAATAATTTTCCTTTGAATCTGTTCTTGTTACAAGCTGTGAATCCTGCTTACTCACCTTCTTCGCAGCGACCATTTTCCTCAAACTTGAAGATGAACTCCTCGTATCATCCTCACGCACATTGATTGTTCGTGCCGATGCTTTCGATCTACTTCGCGCCTCATAACACAATTCTTCGTCTCTCTCTTCGTCCTTACTATCTTCAATCCTCCGTTCAGATCGGCCTACTACTCGCCGATCTGAGTTACTGTTTCGAGTTCTCTCCTTCAATTCTCTTCTCCTCAAATGCTGTTCCTCCTCTTCGCTGTCGTAATGATCTCTCTCCTCAGCGTGACGAATCAAATCTTTCTTACTCACCTTTGTCGAAGAAGCCCCCGCCCTCCTCCTCCTATCATCCTAGCTCTTGGATTTATTTCTTAATTACTAATACTCCTTAGATCAAATACTATTCCACCTATCTCCTCCTATCATCATCATCATCATGCCTATCAAATGTTCGCGTAAATTTCCGCGACCCGGTCCTCAAATCCCTCTCTTCCTCCTCACTCTCTTCGCTTCTCCGCTGATATCGGGCCGTCCTCTCGTCGACCCTTTCTCTACCGCCTCGATGCGCATCAGATGTTCGACGAAACGCCTCTCTACAAGCCGTGTCATCGTCATGCTCATCATAATCATAGTCTTCTCTCTTTCTATTACCATAAACCCTAGAATTAGAGCCCTTATCCTTTCTAGCCATTTTCTCTCTCTCCTCCCACTCATTGTCGTCGTCGTCGTCGTCGTCGTCATCGTATCTCCATAATTCTCGAACCTGCCTCTCAACAAGCCTCCTCCTCCGCTCCCCACCTCCTCGACGCCGCGATCGCTCCGATCCACACGCCGAGCACGCGCGATCTCTCCTCTCCCCCCTCCGAGATTCCTCGCGGCTCGTTCCCGGTCGGAGATCCGATCGCTCCCACGCCAAGAACCCGATCGCCGCCTCGGCGAAGCCCGGTGCGGCGCCGGCGCCGGCGCAGCAGCAGCAGCAGCAGCGCCGCCGCTCGGCGGCGGAGGCGGCACGCGCGGGGAGGAAGGTTCGGGAGCGGGACCAGTAGAGGAACGCGGAGTGGCGATGGAGGAGGTAGGCGTTGAGGAGGAGGAGGCTAGGGTTTATGGCGACGGAGGAGGAGGGGGGCCGGTCGGAGTAGTGAAATGACGAGTTTGCCCTCGCGAGGAGGGCGGTGGTGGCGTAGCCGCTGTACATGGAGGGGAGGGGTAAAATCGGAAACACGGAAAATTACTCCCCAGCCCCGGCGAAGGTGAAGTGGAGGCGCGGTGTGGTGCTCCGCCGCAATGTAGAAGAGATTGAGTTCCGGGGAGAGGAGGGGGGCATGCTTACGTGGCGGGCTCCTATTGGCTGGTGGTGACGACAAAAAGACGGGTTCATGGGGACACGGTCACGTGGGGCGGTCACGTGACAGCTAAGCGGAGTTGGTAACGCCGTGTACGGTATTATCCTTTTTGTATAATTGTATTTGTACAGCAGTGTTATTTGTACACCGCAAAATATCGGTGTGTTTGGTTTGCTTCTTTTCACTCTGAAATCAAAATCGAAATGGGTAATTTCGTTTGAAGGTGTTTGGTACGCGGGAGTTTCATTCCAATTTCGATTCCCGAGTGGAATGGGAATTCCCCAATCATCTCTTTTTTCAATCCTCCGGATGGAATGGATATTTATGCGGATTAAATTTATTTTTTCAACTTTTTTAACTAAAATATGAGTTAAAATTTAAAAATTAAATATATAATTTTAAATTTTAATTTAAACTTAAATTAAAAATTAAAATTTAAGCAAGTATTTCGAATCTAATTTTAAAGTTTGAATTTGAATAAATTAAAATTTAGTTTCATATTTTAAATTATCCACTCAATTTCAAAGTTTAATTTGTTTTAAAACAAATAGATTTAAAATTTTGACATTATTTCAAAATTTTGATGTAAATTTTTAATATTTAATTTTTAATTTGAATTTAAATTAATATATTATAAAGATAATGTTGGTATATTAATTTGATTACGTTTTTTGTATCCACCTGAACCAAACACCGACAGTAGGAATGTTTTATTCCGATTTCGATTCAGATGATGAACGAAACAGAATTAGATAATGAGTCATTCCGATTCCGATTCCGGCTTATTTTGATTCCGATTCCGATTCCGATTCCGACTCCGACTTCGAAGCAAACACGGCCACGGTGTCTATTAACTTATATGAATCTCTAATATTTTTTTTGCCAGGTGGCAAGTTATTTTTCACCATCACCATTTTTTAATCAAACTTTTAATTAATATATTTAATTAATACATCTAAACATTCTATTATTAAACTTTCAATGGCAAGTTGTCCTTCACCCTTATCAGCATTTAGTCTTTTTTTTCCTTCATCAAACTTTCAATTAATACATTTAATTAATACATCTAAACATTTCTATTACCAAACTTTTCCTCCACCAGATATTTTATCTCCAATTAATTTATCAATTCTCTCTCCCTCATCTTTTTCTCACTTCCCTCCCTTCTTCTCTCACTAATGTGCGCCCGTCTCTCCCCTCTGCCACGGCCGAAGGGAACGTCGTCATTTTCACTATCATCGTCACCGGAGAAGATATAGTCGGTTCCATCCCCGCTACCAATAGTGAGAGACCTTTCGTGAGTATGGCAAGTGAGGTATATAAGAGAATATTTGATGTTTTCCTATAATTACTCCTATAATTTTTATCCACTACGGAGCCTGGGCTCCTCCACTAATATAAATTTTATATCTTATCATTTTAGAATTATTATTATACATATCTTTTATTATTTTGACTAAATAATAGAAAACTTTCTTATAAATACCCTTCTTTTCACTTTTCTTTTTAATTTTTAAAAATTTATATTTTATCAACTCAATATTTAAATTACGTATTTAACTCCTCTCCATTAGGTTTCCATTAGTATTTTGTCAATTTCTTATAATTTATACCAACAATATATTTGAAATGAAAAAAAATAAAAATTATTTTCTTATAAAAATAACTAAGGATAATTTTGTCATTTTTCTCTCTCCATTACCGCTATATCCTTCGAAAAAATATTTTAAAATTTTAAAAAAGCAAAATACAGATTTTTTGCAGTCAAGAAAAAAAAAAGCTTAAAAAAATATAGATTTTTAGAATTTTAAACTTGTGTTTTAATTTAAAAAAATTTTTAAAAAGTAAATTTAATCCGAATGAAGATTCAATTTCTAATTCTCCTAGGTTGGATTGGACAAGAGAGTAATTAGGAGAATTTTTATTCACCCGGGAATCGAAATCAGAATGAAAATTTCACATATCAAATACGGATAAACGGATTCGTCGATTTCAATTTCGATTTCGATTGCAGGGTCAAAAAGGGCTAATCAAACACGCCCTTATTTCAATTTTTGTTGTTTTATGTGGTAAGATGGACTAAATAGATTTTTATTGTTACTATAAAATTTTATAGGATTATATATGAGACATGCCACTAAGACACTCGTGTAATTAATAACCTCAATTAAGGAAAGGGTTGTATTAAATTATTTAATAAAGTTTAGGTTAATTTAGTAGTAAAAATTTAAGTGTAAATTCCATTTTTGTAAAACAGGTAAAGTTTAGGGGGCTCTGCGCATTTTTTCCAGCAAGTTTCCAGTTTCCACCCCCTCTCTCGATTCATCGTCTCGCCTCCTCCATTAACGCCTCTCTCTCTCTCTCTCTCTCGCTGCGATTAGGGTTTCCATCCTTGGGTTTGGGTTCTCCACCTCTCTCCATTACCTTCTCTCCGTGGCCATTAGGGTTCCGATCGTTCGCAGGAGCGCCGAGCGCGGCGGAGATGGACGAGGGCGACGAGGACTACGTGGTCTACGGCACCCCGATCGAACGCGAGGAGGAGACCTCGGCGCGCAAGCGGAGGGCCATCGCCGACGCGGGGCAGCTTCGCGCCCTCCCCCCGTGGAAGCAAGAGGTCCCCTCTCTCTTCCTCTCTTCTCCTTTGTCGCATCCTTCTCGGTGCTTGTTTGGCCCTGCTTCTGCTGCAAGAAGAAGCACTTCTTCTGCTGCGGGAAGGGGGAATGAGATTCCGAGCCTTAAAAGCAGAAGCGCCATCAATTCGACGCTTCTGATTCTGCCGCACAAAGAATCTGTTGGGGTTATGTTAGTACAGCGCTTCTCTAATCGAACTAGTCTAAAGAGCACTTCTTTGAAAAGCACTACGTTCGTAAAGCAGGGACAAGAAGACCCTCGGATAGACGTTTAGACAACTTTAAGATTAGCTTTTGGGAAGTATTTAGATTAGCCCCCTTCGATATAGGCATGGTTGTTCATTGCATTCCTATGATATGAACTGTAACACTCTATGTAAAGTACTTGAATCAGCTTCATAATTATCTCTTTTGACAATAAAGGATAATGCACTATTCGCAATTTTCTCAGAAAAAGCTGCAAATTTGTGATTATGTTGCACGTAAGGTTTTGATTGCTTACTTTTGTCATCATCTTTATTTAGCATTTTTAGCGGCAGTAATTGGGATACATCCTCAGAATGTAAAGTGTTACGTTCTGAGCAACTGAGTAGTAGACTACTGCTATAGTAAAATTTGTCTATTCATGATTATGTGTGCATGTTGTAAAGTAACTATAATTTCTTTCCTTTGAACAGAAACACTAATTAAAGTACTTGGTTTTAGGTGAGAGATGAGGAAGGGCGAAGAAGATTCCATGGTGCATTCACTGGAGGGTTTTCTGCTGGATACTATAACACTGCTGGTTCAAAAGAGGGTTTGTTCTCGACTTGCATTGATTAGATATATTGACGCTCATGGACGATATTTAATCACAAGAGCTAAAACTAGCGAAACTAACGATATAAATTACAGGCTGGACCCCACAAACATTTACATCATCGCGGAAAAATAGGGCTGACGTCAAACAACAAAGTATATATAATTTTCTCGATGAGGATGATATAAAGGTAAATTTTGTTTTCTTTTTCTTATTATTAGCTGTTGTGTTGCTTAAATATAGATGATATTTTGGTTTACTTTGAATTTGAAAATAATAGATCATATATTTTTAGCATCCAAATTTGAAGCAAAACTTTGACGCGAATGATATGTGTCATTTGTCTCATTGGCAATTGTCTTAATATTTATTTAGGAGGATAAGATTGATGGTAACTAACTAGGACATTGCTCACTAAAACAAGTATTACCTTTGTAATAAAAACTAAAACAAGCTGGACAAGGAGGATAGGTAGGGCTTTGCCTTCTAATCGTTTGAGTTTGGCACCCTGTCCCCTTCTATATAGTATTCTTACCTCCGGGATAATGCCTCTTTATATTGAAGGGATATCATACGTTTCCTACTGTTACTGATATCCTTTTCTACCTTTTCCTCTGCGGCATCTCTATTCTGACTAGAACTTTTCATCTGCATTTTTCTTGCACTTTCAGTCTCCTTTGAACTGGATCACTGTTATTGTTTTCTGGAGATTTCGAATATTAGGTAGGTGCTATGTTAAATCGAACAAGTTACTAATGTTAGCGAATATTTATTTTCTAATTTTGTTCATGAACATCCAAAATAGCAGAAATGGCTCTTACTCTAGGATCTACCATCTTTTTTTGCATATTTGCTATACCTAGGCAAAGCATCAATAAACCAAGTTGAAAGTTGACCGTCTCCTTTCCACTGATTCTCACTCAATTAACTAGGGGGTAATCATGCAGAGAATTACATCATTTCAAAATATTCATGGTAAAGTTGTGTTAGCTATGCCTTGAATTTTTGGTTCTTGAAATTCTATAACTATGATGCTTCCGCTGCAGTTCATTTCGAAGTGTCCAAATTGACAGTCCATACAATTAAACATGATGTGAAGTATTTGAAACTAGAAACCAACCATGTAAATGTATTTCAAAATGTAGTAGTCTGTTGTAATGCAGACTATCACTATCTACCCTGAAACAATGCAGTAGGCTACAGTTGTAATCCATACCGTTGTATAGAAGCAGGTTGAATTTTAGGCCTTGTAAATCGAGATTCTCTGGTTTCAGCTTGTCCTAATGATTGTGACTATGACTAACAGGACATGGGAGGGCGTGCATTAGAAACATCTATGCAGTTTGATACTTTTGGATTCACTGCTGCTGAGCTTGCACGTAAAGAAGCAGAGAAGGAACAAGAAAAGAGGTCATTTTAAATTTTCATTTGCAAAGTTTACTCGTCTTAGTGCTGAGATCAAGGTTTTAAGTGCCCGTCGGCACGGGCCGTATCCACCATGCCGTACCGTGCCAACAAGATATCGGCACGATACAGACCCCGTGCTGATGACACAGCTCAAAACCCTCTATTCTTTAAATTTGTAAGTAATTTCCTCAATAAAGTTCAAAAGATGTGATAAAAAGACATAATAAATAGTTAGAATATTTTGTTGCTAAAAAAAAATAAATATTTCATGCTATTATGTGTCGGCACACAAGAATTTTTTTGACCGGTGCGCATCGGCACGGCTCGACACGCACCGTGCCGACAAGTTTCCGGCACGACCCCGTGCCACGGCACTTAAATCCTTGGTTGAGATGGTTGATTTTCTTTAATGCATATCATGATTTATTTGCCATGCTCTTGTACTCAGACATATTCTAATTAAACCAGCAGGAAGAGTTCTGGTAGCATTTGTATGTCTTTTGCTGCTCCGAATTGTGATATTAATAGTTCATGGAATTGCAATATCTCAACATTAAAACTTTTCCATTTCAGACCTTCGGCAATTCCTGGGCCTGTTCCTGATGAGATAGTACGTCCTGCTGCAAATTCTATTGGTTTGTTCTGTTGCTGCTACCTGCTGTTTATGTGATAAGCATAGCCTCGTCTATGAAGCTAAACTTTGATAAAATTATGACATTATGATAATTTACAACTTATTACAGGTATAAAATTGTTGATGAAAATGGGGTGGCGTCAGGGTCGTTCCATCAAGGACACTCATGCCGACTCCTTATATGGTATTCCTTCTCAGTTAACTCTCTGTTTGTTTGCCTTTCATTGCGTCGCCTTTCTTTCTTTTGTTTTTTAGTCTTCAAATGACAGTACTGTGTCTGGTTCTTCCATCTGTCTCCATCATCTGTGAGCAGATACAAAAGTCACAAACAGGTTGCTTAATGTGTTACATTACTTTATGTGCTTCCATTAGTTGCTTGATGTTCCAGTGTTGAAAATGCTTCGACTGATTGCCTGCCAGGCAATCTTAGAGATGACTGTTGTTTGAGTGATAGTATTTCTCTAGAGCATCTTTCTGTTCTGTTCTTTCCTGAGTTATGACCTTCTAATTATTGTTGGATGATTGACTAAAGATGGGTAAGCAGTAGAAAGATTTTACGACATGTTATTGCTCTACATGATATTAACATTGATCTATGTTCTTTTGTTTTTCTTTCTTGAAAAATTTTGGTGATCGGAATAGCCATTCATTCAGATAGTCTGCCTCTTTACCAACTAATATAGGTTATTTTCCTATGCTAGGCTGGAGATTGTTTATTTTCTTTAACAACTAGTATGGCATGTTTTCTTGTGCTAGGCTGGAACTAGGTTATAAGTGCTATTTATTGTTGTTTGTGTTTCAGAATCGCGCAGAGAAGCTAGAAAAGCATTTCTGGCCTTTTCTCGTGACAAGGATGGACCAGAACTTGCTGAAATTGAATCAAGTAGGTCTGAATCCGAGAAATATCCTGAAAGATCTGATGACATCTTTGGTGGTACTAAGAGCACTCCTGTGAGTATCTTGAGACCATGGTTACTGATTGAAGCCAGCTAATTCATTTTTCAAGATGTACTTGTTCTTTTTTGTGAATTTTTGCTGATTTGGCAGCGATTCAGTTTCTTAGTACCTTCACAATCTTGAAAGGAATATGTCTCTGATATCCCTTTGTTTAGGTGTATGTACTTAACCCAAAGCAGGACTTACATGGTTTAGGTTATGATCCTTTCAAGCATGCTCCTGAATTCAGAGGTATTGAGTTTCTAAGGTTCTAATTTAACTTCAGCTGTTGCTGCATGCATGAGAATAATCTCATTTCCTTTTCAGATAGAAAAAGATCTCGAGAATCCAGAGACAAGGACCGTGGTAATAACAAAAGTAATGTTCCATTCATGAGAAATCTTTTATCTTCCAAGTGTTTTTATCTTTTGATCTATTACTGTCTTCTTAGAAGTTTAGATACTTTTCAGTTGGAGAGAACTTAATCTGGGACTCAATCATCAGCAGGAAAATATGCACCAGGCTTCGGAATTGGAGCTCTTGAGGAACTCGATATTGAAGATGAAGATATTTATGCATCTGGTAAGCCTTTGGACATTGTAGATTTTGTTTTCACGGTAGTTTAAGATCCTCTAGTCTTTCCTTTTGCTCTCTTATTGACGCTTGTACAACTTGTGCCAAGTCCTTCTATAATTTGCTGTCATGTAGTGATCAATCAAGATAACTTTTCAATATGGCACTGAATATTCTGATGAAATGATGCAAAAAGGCACTTCATGAACTGTAAAACCATTAAATTGCTACATCTATTATGTTATAACATTAAAATAATGGGCCTTTTCCAGACAAAGTTTGGATTTTCTCAAGTTACAATCTTTTGGGTTCTATTTCTTGTTCATCTCTCTACAGGTTTTGATTTTGAACAAATGGAAGTGGAAGAAGTTGAGCCTACAAAAATGATTGGTGATAGCTGGCATAAACTGGTAGACAGAAAGCGGGGTAGTATGCTTAGTTTCAAAGTGGCATCTAATTCGGACTATGTCCTTGAAAGGTAGTCGCTGTTATTTTGTTCGCATTGGTTTTCTTCTAAATTGCAGAAGTTGCCTTTTCTTTTCTCTGTCAAATGTCAATGGTATTAGAATTGGGGGTATGCGATGCCTATGTAGCTTTAATATGCACTATACACACTGAGAATTGGAGATCAGTAAATTTTGCTAAATTTTCGCTTACTAAATATTTAGCGCATGTTTAAATTGGCTGGAGCTTCTGCTTAGATACTGCCGAGTGAAGCTTTTCAAAGATAGCACTAATAGCTGCTTCATTAAAATCCTCCCGGAATCCGAATAGCTCCACACTATAGCAGAAGCAAAAGCTCCAAATTGGAGCTGCTTTTGGGGTTTGAAGTTCGTTGCAGCAAATGCCTAGCTGCTGCTCTCCTGTTCGAAGTAGGGAAGCTGCTTCAGAACCTTGTCAAATAGGCACGTTATCAAATAGACATTATGTACTAAATTTCAATGTAACTTGTTTCAGATTTCGCCCCCCTGTTATTCCAGCTGATTTTGAATCACGGCACAAGTTTCCTACCACCCTTGAGAGTACAAATAAATTTCCTGAATTACCCCCTCCAGAGGTTCCTCCCCCAGAAGACAACAACTTGAGATTGTTAATTGAGGGGTCCGCTGCTATGGTAGCTCGATGTGGGAAATCAATTGAAGACCTATACAAGGAAAAGAGTAAAACAAATCAACTATTTCTTTTTCTTAGTGGAGGAGAAGGACATAACTACTATGAAAGAAAGTTATGGGAGCAGAAGCAAAAGCGCGGTGACCTTGGAAGACAGAATAATACAAAGTCTATGAAGTCCTCCGATGAAAAGATGAATGCGGAGAATCGTGGAAAAGTTCTCGGTGAAAGACCACTTGATAGAAGTTCCAAAGCATCTAGCTTATCAGTTGATGTAAAGGAAGTCATTCATCTTCAATCCAATCTTGGAGATACTTTTATCAAACCGGTATCTCTTGTAACTTTTTATTCATAGCCAATTTTCTTTTTCGGCTTTTTCATATATCTCCCTAAAACAATGATCTCTTTACATCTATATCCCTGCAAAATCTGAATACCCCTCGATGATGCAGTGTGTTACAAAAATTCTAAGTTTGTGAGTCATTTAATTTATGAGGGGAAGTTGGTTTCATATTTGAAAAGATTTCATGGTAATTTGGTAAGCACCAGAATATATGTGCAAGAAACGTTTCTAAGGGCTATATATGAAAATTTAGATTTTGCAAGGATATACATGTAGATAGATAATTATATAGGTGTATCAACTAGATGTAATAGTTTTTTTTGTTCTCCCCACTTTCTTCTTTGCAATTTTCGAACCTACTTGTCACTCTGAATTTAGGTTCTTTGATAGAACGTACTAATATTATTGTTTTTTGTAACACGTAGGTTGGATTATCAGAATCCTTGAAGCCTTTTAAGTATGATCCAGCAAAGCAAGAAAGATTTGAACAATTTCTTAGGGAGAAGTACCATGGTGGTCTTCGTGCTGCCCAGCCTTTCATCACTAACATCATGTCAGAGACTGATCGTGCTCGTGAGAGACTTGACTTTGAGGCTGCAGCTGAGGCAATCGAGAAGGGTACATGGAGCAAGGAAAAGGAAACTGATCCTTTATCAATTCTGAAAGATTTACCATTTATTAATGATCAGCGGTTTGTATCATCTACTGAAGTAGAGGTAATCATTAATTTATTTCTCATTTGCTTGTTTTAATGCCATGTTCTATCTGTTTTTGATGACTTATTAAGACGTCGGAGAGTAATTATTTTGGCAGAAACATGGAGTGTCTAAGGATGAGCAGAAGGTAATCCACCCAAAGAGGGAAGAGTTTGAGTGGCGACCTTCGCCCATTTTATGCAAGCGGTTTGATCTGATTGATCCTTTTATGGGGAAGGTAATTTACTAAATTTTGATTACCAGTAGAAGTTTCTTGAATGTTTGACAAAACATCTCTTTCCCATGTATGTATCATGTTTATATTTCGACTTGAGTTCTTGTGATTTTTGTCAATGCATTGCGTTGCACATAGGTGCACAAATTTATATTATTGAATGCTTTGTCTTTAAATTCATTATAAGATATACATCCATTTAAACCTTCATTAGCCTACTGCTGTACCATGTTGCTGGAAATTAACATGTTTTGACTGCATTGTGTGTTGATAAAAATTGAATGCCTTCTACTTATATTCTATTTAACGCCTCATTTCATTTGCAGCTGCCACCTGTTCAAAGGCCGAGAAGCCGGATGGACTCCCTCATCTTTATGACAGAAACCATCAAGAGTTCAAAGAGTGAAGAGGCCATAGCTTCAACGAGAGATTCAATACTATTATCTCACTCGGAATCAAAGGAGACTGAGAAACAATTAATTACACAGGAGACCGATGCTGAGCCAATCGCTGCTGATGTACAAAGGCCGGTTGATCTGTATAAGGTACATATGTTTTTTTTTTTTTCTTAATGAAATTTTCTTTTTTGAGATATCGACATATATACCATGGCAGGTTTATCTCTATACATATATCTATACCACTGCAAAATCTCAATATTTATATATGCCTTTAAGAGGCTTAATTATTTACATCGTTTATACTTTTGTAGTAAACAAAATGCTCCTATTTTAGACCAACTTCCCAGGTTAATCAGATGACTAGCCAATTTAATTGTATTTTTGTAAGAAACTGCACTTTCGAGAGGTCTACATTAATTCAGATTCTGCAGGTGTCTTTATAGTACAAGTACAATCCAGCTTTTTTTTATCTTGCTTGCAGTGTTGTGTTTAAGCTAGCCTAGACTTTGCTGCTGGAGGCTGATGAAGGAAAGAATTCTTCTTTTCAAGTTGAAAAAAAAAATTGAAGTTCAATATTATTTATTTAACTCTTTCATAATTCTACATAGCAATCAATTTTTTTTGATGTTGTGTACTAGGTGAAACTGCATGATTATTGGTTTGCATGGCTATGCAAAAAATTGGTATTTTGTGTATCTTATTTATGATAAACCTCCTATGATGTGATGATACATTTGTTATCACCAATGCAGGCCATTTTCTCTGATGACTCAGATGACGATGATGCAGATGAAGGAAATTCTGGGCACTCAACTGATCCCGTGAAGACAAATGAAGGTGCTAATATGACTCTAAACCGCTTGGTAGCAGGAGATTTCCTTGAATCTCTGGGTAAAGAGCTGGGGTTAGAGGTTCCAACTGATAAACCTGGCCCACCAGATAAGCCTCCCAATTCGATTCTAGTAGAAGCTGCTTCAAAAGGCGACATTAATTCCTCATCAGTACATGAAAAACTTACTTCCCAACATGAAGAATTTGATAGACCTATGGAGGAAAAGCATAAAGATAATATATCAAAGTCTGCTGATAATGTTGTAACTAATCTTTCAATTAATCAGAATGAGGAAAGTAAACCTCACTCAAGGCATCAAAGAAGCAGGAGTAGAACTCCTGATTCTGATTCTAGCGATGATTATCGGGACAAGAAAAGAAAAACTCACTCAAGACGTCGAAGAAGCAGAAGTCCAAGTACCGACTCTTCTAGCGATAGGCATCGATCTAAAAGAAATAGAAGTAAAGCAACGCATCGTAAGAGAGGCACAACAGATACTGATTCTAGTAGTGATCATCTATATCGTGATCGATCAAAATCAGAAGGGAAAAGTAGAAAACGTTCACGACACCATAAACACAGAAGAAAAGATGGTCATAAAAACCGTTGAAGCAGACTTTGAATGAGTAACTTCCTTCAAGATTGTAAGAGTGTCCTAATGCCCTTCAGCAGTTGCTCTCAGATTGTGATTCATCCATTTTTGTTTTGACATATGATAATTTATCCTTGTTTTCATTATTGTTATTTTTTATCTATTATTTGTTTTGCTTTCCTTTGTGGTGTGATTTGTTTAACTTCTCCTATTAGCACTTCAGTAGTTAAAAATATATTTTGCTTCTGCAATTTTAGATGTGTAAAGGGTTATTGTGGAGAGATATGAGGCTTGTTTGTCCTGGCGAGAGTTTTGTAGAAAGCTTTGTTTGGGTAGAGCTTTTTGAAGAAAACAATAACAGTACTTCCATTAATATCCTCCCAACATCTGCAAGCTGAGTAGAAGCTTTAAATTGGAGCTGCTTCTTTGGGGCCTAGAAGCTCATTCAAACTTCAGCTAGAGGCCTAGAGCAGAAGCTTCAAATTCAACTTCTTCTTTTTGCACATCTCTCTATATGAGCCATTTCGTTTGCCTTCTGGTACCATCTGTTGGAGGCATTGTCTTTTGACTCATGGCGCACAACCCGCTTTATATTACCTTGTCTTGAACATTGGTAGAGCTCTTCATTCTTCTATATGGTGATCTCGAAGTTGATTATGCCTGAGGCAGGTATAGTTGCAAGAAAGAGAGGGTAAGACATTTAATTTGTAGTAGCAACGGATCATCGTGGATGAAGACAAATACAAAACATATGAACATTAGCTTTTATGGTCAACATGTACAGTTTAAGGTAAAATTCACCACACCAGGAATTCAGTCTATGTAGTTAAACTCGTATGATCAAAACTTAAAATACAGTCTGAATACANCTATGAGATATGTGCAACTATCCCTATGATTACATCTTCTTCAGCATATGATAAAAAACAGTGAAATTAGGGGATATGCATCTGTTGTTTTTTCTATGTTAGAGCACAGTAGTCGCTTCAAAATCCATTTGTATTTCTTATGTCATATTTGTTTCTTATTTTCCCTTTAACTTCCTTTAATCACTACTGTGGTTTTGAGTTAGTCTCTTGTTCCAAACCCTCCTGCTTATCACTTTGGTATGCTATTCTTTTTGCAGTCTTAAAAGCCATAATGTCCATTTCTTGGTAGCCTCGCACCGATTGGCATAGCTGCAACCTCTTCAGATAGTTATGATAAGTTAGTTGCGGGCAATGAAAATCTGCTGCCAATGGAAATCTATGCATCATGGCCGAAGTTGATGCCCCATAAATGGAATATCTTCCAAAAGAGTCGGAACACTGTAGTTACAGTGGTGTAAATATGCTCAGGATTTTGCTTGTAATAAATGTACGGGGGTTTTCATACTCCAAATATAACTTGAAATCGTTGAATATTGAGCTTCATGTCGAGATTCTAGACGTATTATTTTCAAAAGCCTTGTACATTTTCATGTATTATTTGTGACAGACTTTTCCTTTTCTTAACGAGGAAGAGAATAGGCAGAGTCTGATGGTTGCGCGGTATTCCTATGCTGATTTGGTATTTCGACATTTCATTCATGTAGTTTGGTTCTCATTCCAAGATCGAGCTATACGGGAATCTTCGCTTGTCTTCTTTCAGGTATTTTACACCGACTTACCACCACAAATCCAGAGCTTATGAATTTTATTTTGTCATTTCTTTCTTCCTGCACACCCACAAAATGACAAACTTCCTTGCTTTAGTTAAATCAAATGAAAGCCTTTTACAGGCATTGACTATTTCTCAATGGAATGTTCGACAAATGTTAATGAGACTAAGGATTGTGTAGTGATGATCTATTTGTCCTCAATTGATGTAGTGATGTTTTTGTTATTTAAAATGCTCTGGAAACTTGTATTAAATGGTGTATTCATCCTTTCTTGCTAAGAGTCAGTGTTACAGATTTATCAATCACTTGATTTGGAACAGTGATGTGGTACAGCAGACTATTGCTGGTGTGTTGTTATTTCAAAGAAAATGATATTCTGATTAGGTGCTTCCACTCGAATAGGTATTCCTGTAAAATCATCTATTTACATATATAATAATATAATAATAATGCAAAATTCAAATTTCATGTGGCTCCACTTGAGAATTGCTGTTTCTTCCCAAAATTATGTTTAGTTGGGTGGCATCCCATTCATTTGGGAGTTGGTTTTTATATTAAAACAATGTTTTTGGAGAGTGCATACTTACATGTCCAAGAGTCTACATGTTTGAAACTATGTGAAAATATAATTTTTTTGCTGGGGTGTATAGGCAAATACTCTTTTTAATGATTATTTTGCAGGGGTGTATATGTAAATTACAATTTTTTAATGATAATGCTGACTGGGATTCTAATCTTTCTGTGGGCTAATGGACTAGACCAAATTCTTTCTAGGAAAGAAAAAAAGACTATAGGAAGTGCTTCCTTGGCCCCTGTTCTTGTTTTTCAGTTGAAAATTTTGAAAAATGAAAACACGGTTTTTCCTTATAACATTCAGAAAAAAAAAATTGTAGAAAAAAAAATTTTTTTTTCTAGGAACCAACAGGTGGAGAATATTTTTTCTGTTAGAAAACTATTTTCTGAAAAATCAAACACCCTCCTGAGCATTTGTTTGGTCTTGTTTCTCCTTATGCTTTCAGCTACAGTCTTTATTGATAAATCATTTGTTAAATAGAAGAGCTTTAAGATTCTGAAGTGATAGGAAGGTAAATTACTGAAATGAAAATTCTGGGTCTAAATATTATTTTAAGTCTTAATTTAGATCTTATGAAATCTAATGCAGAAAGCAGCTGTTGGAAAAAGCACTGTTCAGACAGCACTTGATCAAGCTAACATGGCTCTTAAGAACTCAAGTGAGCTCATCATCCTCCTTTGCATCAGACACAGGTCAGTGTCATCTGCCTTCATAACTTCACCTAACTTCCTACCTCTTGCTCTTTAAGGTCAGAATCTAAACCCCTCAAGTAAAAGGGACAGGTAAACCAAAACCATTTCTGTGATGCAATTTAATACCCCTTACTATCATTCTTGTTCACTTCTTATGTGCTGCAGTGTGAGTGGAGTTGTTCAGTTTGAATAATTACATGAGTGTTTTTGTTGGTGTCCTAGATGACAAGAAAAAAGCTGAGTAGAAAACTAATGCCCCAACAAGTAGGATTACTTTTGTTCCTATCTTTTTGTTAGGGTTTCCTCATCATCACTAGCCAAGCTCTTTTTTCAAATGTGTGCCCTTAAAATGTTTATGGTATAACATCAGAATCAATGGAGGGGATAATTGTTTGGTGAAAAATGTATGGAGGCCCTTTCAACTATATGCCTTTTGAAATAGGCCCTTTTTAACTTTAAAAAGTCTTTTCATTGACACCCTATCAACTTCTATTTGTGCTCATTTGTTAAATTTAATACCTCTAATTGCTATTGTACCATAATGATTATGGATAAGCATAAGTCCCTATTTCAAAATGGCTTAACAGTTGAGGGGTCTCAGTACATATATTTTACATAATTATGTTTATAAGATTAATTAGGTGGATAATTACTATGTTTCTCTTTCTAGGGTTTTGGAATATGCTATGCCTCCTTTTTTATCTGTTTCCTGGGCCAACCTGGAGCCCATCAGGAGAAATAGAAGTTGTGTGTGTTAGCATTTGGGCAATAGGATTTAAAAAAGCTCTTTTTTTTTTTTGTTTTTTAATTTCATTTTTGATTTTATTTTGTTATTTATTTATTGATATTTGGATAAGGGAACAGAATCTCCCATAACTAAGACACTAAAAATGGCCGGCTAATAAATTAATTGAATAAAAATATTTTTAGATTGGGTGAATTAGATATTTTTAGTGTGATAGTTAAGGTTTGACTCAACATATTATATTGGTGCTTTTTTTTTTTATACTTAGATTTAGTCTCTTTTGTGAGTGGTGATCATACATTTTACACTCAGATCCTGCATTTTAGGGATTTTATTTAATTTTTTATTTAGAGAATGCATGTGTCTTTTTTTTTAAAAATTATTTTTCTTGCCAATGTGTACTTGATAGTTGAAGAATACATAAAAGAAAAAATTTTGATCTTTCCTATTCAGCATAAATAATTTGAATATTGTTTTACTAATACTTTTAAGCTTTTACATTTAAATATTTATTTTATATGGTATCTAAGCTTAAATTTGCATGTTGAATTTGTGTTGAGTAAGCGGGAAAAAGAAATTTTTGGGAATTTTTCTTTTTTCAGTTTTTTTTTGTCCGTTTAGTTCAAAAAAAAAAGAAGAGTTTTTTAAACAAAAATTTTAAATTTTATAGAAAACTATTATTTTCGTTTTTCTAAATATTAATTTTTCATAAAATTTGAAAAATAAATTTAACAAATAGCTAGATTTTTTGAAACCAAACTGATTGAAAACTAAAAATTTTTCGGATATTTTTTTTTTATGCTTTACCGACGAACCAAACACCCTCTTAACTCACCCCCTTAAATTGCCGTCCTATGCTTGCTTAAGCTTTTAAAAGTAAAATATTATTTCATACTCTCTTCTAAAAAAAAGTAATAAAAGAGAGAGAAAATATAGTAAAATGTATTCCTTTTCATTTTTACTAGCCCTTTTATATAAGTTTAATTTCAAAAGGAGAGAGAGAGAGAGAGAGAGAGAGAGAGAGAGAGAGAGAGAGAGAGAGAATCCTTATAATTACACAAGGTTTTTCCAATTCACTTTATATGACAAAGCACCAACATAGAAAAGAAGTAATTGAAAAATCAGGGTTCAAAAGATTCCTTACCTGGTCCATTTCTTGTTGCCCATTTATTACTCCTCATAAGTGCTTGACTTTGAAAGGGTATTTCATTCAGTGTGACGCACCTTCCTTATGATATAAAATATAGAAACCTGAAATGTTTCAAAATTTTTAATTTATTTTTTTTAGAAAGTTAATATTAAAAATATCTTTTTAACGTTCAAAGTTATTTCAAATATATTTCTAGAGTTAAATTCTGTTGTTATCTCTGTGAAATTATTATTTTGTCTTTTCAAATATACCCTTTTATCATTACAAACTTTTCTTATTTGTTCTTAAGTTAGGGATAAAAAAAATATTTTAATTTTTTATCTTTTCAAATGTACCCTTCTACAGTCACTAATTTTTCTTAATTGCTTTTAAGTTAAGGATAAAAAAGGTATTTTAATTTTTTTTAACTCTGGTAGATATTTAACATATTTTTAATCCGAGATAACTTAACTGGTGGTAACTTGGGTGCATTTTTGAATAACGGGGTAACATATGAGAGGTATATTTGAAACAAAATAAAAATAGAGATAAATTAGATATTTCTGAAAATTTGAAGGGTATATAGGTAATTATCCCAAATATATATATATAGAGGTACAATTAATAATATATAGATGCAAAATTTAACTATGGCATATTTATCCCTCCAAACTTTAAATCATAAATAATTGTTGTAAATCTTTTAAAAAATTGCAAATATATTCTTAGATCAGCTAAAAGAGCACTATATTTTTCACTCGAATGACTATTTTGTTCTTCTTCTCTTTATCTCGCTTCCATTAAATCAATCAGTGATTAAGAATATATTCCGAAAGGAATCGCAGTAGATCATGTAGCTTTACTTCGGTTGTGGAAAAGCAATAAAACTTGATCTCGACACCCTAATTTTGCAGCATCACTCATCTCAATGAGGGCAACTTAGTAATAATACAACTCTTTTACAATTACTATATGTTATGTGGGAGATCATTGAGTATAATACTAGTAATAATTGTTGAGGTGGTTGAATTAGGTCATCAAAGAAGAGCTTTCAATCAATTTCACTTTTGTGGTAGATTGAGTTGTTAGTCATTGACTTCATGAATAATAATATATAATATATAATAATGCATATATATGCAATACATTATTAATACTAAGTGACTTGTCAAATGCTCCTTTTTCCACCTGTGGATTTAGGGCTTTTAATGTCCACAAGTGTATGATTTAAGATGTTGACCCATCCTAAATCTTATGTTCCAGGATTTTTTTTTTTTTTGGTGGGAGGGGGGGGGGGGGGGGCAATCACTTATCTTATTATTTTTTT
The DNA here is from genome assembly GCF_001540865.1 of Ananas comosus. Classification (NCBI taxonomy): domain Eukaryota; kingdom Viridiplantae; phylum Streptophyta; class Magnoliopsida; order Poales; family Bromeliaceae; genus Ananas; species Ananas comosus. The sequence continues at coordinate 14,317,375 of NC_033625.1, forward strand.
AATACAAAATTTTTTTATTTTTTTTCAAAACGCCAGGATAATGTGATGTAAGATGTGCACTCTAGAATAGAGTGTACAGATAGCATTTTTCTGAGATGCTTCGTAAGCCATGAGTGTTTTTTCGGGAGCAATTACTTATATACCTCTGAAAATGTTTTAACTTTCTTATTTTTTTCTTTTAGAAGGTTAATATCAAAAATATCTCTTTTAATGTTCTGAGTTATTTTAAATATATCGCAATCAGAATTAAATTTTGTTAGTGAAATGTTAGAAATAGTCGTCATCTCTGTAAAATTATTATTTTGACTTTTCACTTTTCTTATTTGTCCTTAAGTTAGGGACAAAAAATATATTTTGATTTTTTTTTTTTTTTTACTTTGATAGAAAGTTAATTCGGATTTAACCTCTGATGACTTAACGGGTACTAACAGTAGAATTATTTTTGAATAACAGGAAAATATACGAGGAGTATATTTGAACAAAAAAAGGCGTATATAGAATATTTCAGAAGTTTTAGGGGTGTACAAATAATTATCCCTTTTTATTATCAATATCTAATTTAGGTTTTCTCTTTTGGTAAAAATATTACTTCTCTATGGCTCAGATTTACTCACTTATCTTATCATCAATATTTTTTTAAAATATTGAAAATTCAACAAAATTTTGATTTTAGGATTATGGGAGTGTTGGATGTGTTAGAAAAAACCGCAATAAAAATCTGATTGTGATTAATTATTTAATTAATTTTATAATAAAGATAAAATTAAACGTACAGATAAACGCTAAAATTTTAAATAAATAATTTGATTAATCCAGAAGCGTGCGTAATAATTTAACCGAAAATATCCCCCAAGGTACGACCAGAGCTCTTGTTCCTATGAACACGAACGTGGAAGATGTTGACGGCGAAACTTTCAACACTCGGCGATAAAGAGATCAAGAGAAATAAAATAAAATTGAATTGAAATTGAAACAAAAAAAATCTTTTCTCATTTTTCTTTTTTTTCACTTATCTCTCTATAATGTTCATGTCACATGAATAGTAAAAAAGACAGTATTAATAGGGGTGTGAATGGAACATTAGAAGCACCCAACGCTCCACTCCATTAATAGATTTAATTGCCATGTTCCAATCAAATTAATTAAAATAAATAATAATAAATATTAATAAATGAGAATAAAAGAATTAATAAATTAAAAAAGAAATAATAGTAATNATAATAATAATAGTAATTGAGAAATTTTTGATTTTTCACCAACAATATGTACACTCTAGTACTATTAATTTTCTCCTATTTAATTTAAATTCACGTCATGGATCTAACGAAAAGTTTTGAGCTTAAGTTTTTAGAGTACAATGATTATTTTAGATGGAACCAAAAAAGAAAATTCTGAGTTCAAGTCATACAAGGCTTTTAGTATTATAAATTTTCTTTCATTTAATTGAAGTTCACGTAATGGGTCTACAAAAAGTCTCAAGCCCAGACATGAAAGCACGTGTAAAATAAAAAAAATATTTAAATATTATTTTTTATTAGTTTAAGCATGTAGAGTACAACAGTTATTTTGTATTATTTAAAAAAAAAATAAAAAAAATTTTCTTATTTCTTAATTTTTTTAATTTATTAGGAGAAAAAAGAAAATTATTGGGTGCAATAAATTGAAGCAATTCACTTGGTATAAATTAAAAAGAGACAACTACATTGTAGAGACAGCAGTGTTATTATTTGAACTATTCCTCTGGGAAAGTAGTGACCACTGCCACCTTCTAGACTCTTCTTTTTTCTTTTTTTTTCCCTTTCTTTTATTTTTATTTTATTTTTTTATTGAGCACTAATACTATTGATGACATGACAATATCATTATTACACCCTAAACATCATTATTAAACCCTCTAAATCCTAATCCTTTCACATGTGTATGTCAAAACATTAATAATATATTGTGATATTTTAAAGTGGGGAATCCAAAATATTTCTCTTTCAGAAATCAGGGTTTAGAGTTTATGGTTTCTTACGCCAGTTTCATTTATACTATACATGGTAACAAATTAACAATTTTTAGGGCACCAGCGTAGAAGGATGCAAAATATTTCTTGCACTATTAAAGTTTATTTGGTCATCTTATGTATATATATAGAGAAAGAGAGTTGAACTGGAATGTTATCGGTAGCAAACTGGCTCCGTTGCCATCCATTTATTTTCGATGATGGAGTCTTTAAATCGACGATCGACACCGTTGAATATAATCTATACCACTAGAAATATTTAGAAGCCAAATTTTAAATATTTTCGACATCATTAATCTAATGATCAAAGTGTTTCAAATTTTATAATTTTAATGGTCGATATGAGGCATTTTTTCATTTAACAGTGTAAAAATATCCAAATCAATTGAATTTTGGTTAGAAAAATATTTTTAAAACTATTTAGAACAAGATTTATACTCTCGATCTTGATTACAAGATTCCAATCATCAGTTTGTAGAGGATATTCATTTTTAATCGTTCATTTTTGTGTCCACTTGATTGACAAGAGAATAATATCAAAAAAGTATGAAATTTAGTTTCTAAATGCGTCAAGTGGTATAAATCATGTTCAACGATGTCGATCGTTAATTTAAAAGTTTCATCATGAAAAATAAATAGGTAGCAATGAAGTTCGTTTACTACTAATAGCATTCCAGCTCATCTCTCTCTCTCTCTCTCTCTCTCTCTCTCTCTATATATATATATATATATATATATATATATATATATATATATATATATATATATATATANTATATATATATAAGGCTACTATGCTATCGGACGTGCTTCCAGCTCATTTTCGATATTGCGATTTTCGAATCGTCGATCGGCTCCGTTAAACTTGATCTAAAGTATTTGAAGAACCTAGAAAATATATAAATATCCGTGCTTTCATAAGCATACCAATCCACTCATATATATATATATATATATATATATATATATATATATAATTGAGCTCTTATACTTTTAAAAGTACAAGTTATTGGTGTTTATAGATTTTTAGCCATTGGATTAAGAGATATACGGTTAGGATGATGTGGGCCCCCTAAGGTTGAGTGGGTGGATACTATCTAATGGTTGAAAATAATTCGAGGAGTAGATCTAACGGTAAAAAACTTACAAGTACCAAGTGCATGGTGCTTTTGCAAGCACCATAGTCATTTACTCGACAGTTATTAACAAGATGGGTTGATAGGATGGATGGGACGAATGAGTTACTGCGACTTAACTTCTTATTTTAGGAGTGGGTCCTTTCAAATACTATGTTAAAGAATGCCCAATAACTATTATTATTATATTATTATATTATATTATATGTGGAGATATAAAAATATTATTTTTTTAATAGTCTAAGTTTTTAGAGTGTAACGATTATTTTATTTGGTATCAGAGTATGAAGTTCTGAATTCGAGTCATATCAGACTCCTAGTGTTATTAATTTTCTCCCATTTAATTCGAGCTCACGCTATGAGTCTTGTAAAAAATTTCGAATCCAAAGCTTAATAACTTAAGATTTTAAAGTATAACGATTGTTTCACAAAGATTTTTTTTTTTTTTTTTTTTTTTTTGAGAGAGAGAGAGAGAGAAAGAGAGGGGTGCAAAGCCATGTGACAAGGGGGAACATGGCATTAAAGATTGGATTCCAAATGGTTAGATTTTGATGGAGTATTCAATTTGCCATCTTAGTTTAGGGCAGTTTTACCAACACTTTAAAACTTGGGTTAAACTGATCGATTCGATTGATTTGATCCTGACCCACGCTATAAAGTTGTTCCACATTACCCTCTAAACTAGATAAGCAAAAAAATAATTCTGAACTATTCGAATCGATGAATCGAACTGATTTTAAACCAAATAGGTTAAATTTTTTTATTAAGTTATATTAAAATCTAGAAACTTAAAATTAACTTATTTTATTTTATTTTTCATTAGCAACATATTAGCTTTATAAAAAGTAAAATTTAAAAATTTATATATATATATAATTTAGTCGAAAAATCAGAATTTTTTAATTAAGTATGATATTAAAATTTCTGTATAATAAAACTAAAAATAATATTAAATATTTGTGACGTCATGGTGACATCATTAATTCAACCAGTGATTGATTTGCCGAATAACATTTTCGAACCGCTACTTATCCTGAATTTTAAAACATTGAGTGTTACTTTAACACCCTATAATTCAAAAGATAATACTTAATTTATTTTTTAGAAAAAATTATAGAATTGTAACATGTTTAACAATAAGTTTTACAATGAAACGAAAAAACAAAAATTACATGGTAGCTAACTGTAACTTTCTGAACAATAGAATGACAAAGTGAAAATATGTTAAATAAATGCGTTACACTGGGATAAATTAAAATTTACCCCAAAAAAAGATATTACCCCCTTAAAATTATTAAAAAAATCTAATAAAAAATGTTATTTGGCATGTAGATGTGATTCTCCAAGTGAGGGCAAATGGGTCAGACACTCAGACCCAAATTTGGGTTACAAATGTTTACTCACCAATTTGGTCTAAATCAAATTCAAGTTATAAGATTTGGATTTAAGTAAAAAGGTCAATTGCATACAGGTCCCTGCAAATATAGTAAATTGCAGATATATTCCTGTAAAGTTCAAATTTTATAAGTTATCCATACAAAACTTCTAATATTTTCAGATATATCCATGTCGTTTAGACCTGGCAATCTCGATCCATACCAGCGAGTGCCCGCGGGTTACTCGTAAATTTGCGGGTATAGGTACCAACTTTTTCAACCCAAAAAATTACGGATAAAACGGGTGGGTACCCATTAAGTTGTGGGCATTTTGGGTAACCCACGGGTACCCATGGTAACCCACACATATATTTTTTAATTACAAAATATATTTTCTTAATTAAAATATATATATTTTTATTACCCATCCTAAAAATTTTAACTTTAATTTCTTATCACGTCTTTTATATTACGAAATTTTTAAGCTCTAAGACTTTAAATATTTTTATTGTATATTATGATATTTTAAATAAAGATGTCCGTGGACCGGGTTGGGTCTGGGTAATTAATATACTGTACCCATACCCTAAAAAGGAATGGTTAGAAAAAAATATATATACCCTACCCATTTAAGTTCGGGTCGGGTCCGGGTCTGGGTACTAAATTTACTAATATACCCATCGGGTCTATTTGAGCGGGTATGGGTAGTGACTACCCGTATACTATCCGTTCAAGACCGGATATAGATCGGGTACGGATATCCGTATAAGTATATTTTCTTTATAAACTTTATTAAATAGTTTATGAACAAACTATAAAGCCCGCCATAAAAAAACTCGCATTCTATTAAGTTGTACCTTCCAATAAAATTCATTCAAAAGAAGAAAAAAAGGGTAGAAAACAAAGAGTAAAAAAATTAGGAAAATGTAATGAGTAAAAGAGACGGCTAGGATTTCATTAGGATGAAAATACAAGTGACTCATCATCTATAAGTCATATTAAAATTGATCCTTCAACTTCAAAATTTTATTTTTTTTTATTTACCATCGGATATTTCATCGGGTCCGGAATAGCCGGATCTGTGTTCGGATTTGAAAACTATTTCGGACCCTACCCATTTAAAAGTTGGGTTCGGATCGGGTCCAAATCGGGTATGGGTATAAAATATCCGGACCCATACCCGAAACTTTAATGGGTATTTTTTTTTATCTGTATATTATTCATTTTTTATCGGGTCCGGTTCGGGTCCGGATACGGTCCGGATCGGGTATGGGATATCGGATAATTTAGACACCTTTAATTTTAAATAATGAGTTATGTTATATTTTTAAAATTTATATATATGTATTCTACATTTAAAAAATATAAGAGAAAAAAAGAAAAAATTGCGGATAACCCGCATACCCACCTGCTCACCCACGGGTGGGAATGGGTAACGATGTTGGCTATCCAAAAATTTACAGGTAAATTTTATCCATACCCAAATAGCCCACGGGTACAATAACCCGCCCGCGGGTTACCCAACCCGCCCGTTTGCCAGGTCTAATGTCGTTAGAATCCGTTAGAAATGTTTAGTTAACTATAGGTTAAATAATTTATCCGAGTTAATTTTTGACATTTTTAACCCTTTTAAATTATACTGTTATAATTTTTGGAGGAAAATATTTGTGATGGAAAAATTGAAAATATAAACAATTTTCTAACGGTTCTCTAACGGTAACAAACCAGAGGGCCATATATGAAAATATTCAGACTTTTGTGGGAATAACTTATGAAAGTTAAACTTTACAGGAATATATTTGTAATTCACTATATTTGCGGGGACCTGTATGCAATTAACACTAAGTAAAAAATCAAGCAGCTTATCAGGTTTTGGTTAATCAACTCCATATGTTTGATTTGAAATAATTTTGGTAAAAATATAATTAAACTTCCTTAACTATATATTGAACGTTTTAAAATAAGCCACTCAATCTTTTTTTTTTTCTTAGTTCAAATAAAAAACTAATTAGTTCAAAAATGTTATTAGATTTAATAGCTATATTAGCATTTAGCCACTAATTATTCAAATTTTATTTATAAGAAGTAATTAAAACAATTACATTTTTTTTAATTAAAACAATTAAATTTGATGGAATAGCCATTGCCTATAATCAGTCAAAGGGAAAAGACAAAGTCAAAGATGTATCAAACGAAAACAATAAATTTAAAAAAAAAAAAGGTTGAGAGAACATTTCAAATGGCATATAGTTGAGAGAGTCTCCATATTTTTTTCCAACAATTTATTTTTATTTTCTGAACCCGAAATTTTCTCTTTTTTTTTGAGAATAAGGAAGATCGCTACCCGCTTCATTCATTGAACTGATGAATTATACTACAGGAGTGAGGCAGCTGGGGCTTGGATAAGCTCGAAATTTTGAAGAAACCAAACTCGTGATCACGCCTACTTTAATATTAAATGACGTGCTCTGATATCATATGAAATAATATAACATAATTGCTTTTCTCTACTCTAAGCTAACCATAAAGTAGAATTTTAATATTCTATATTCAATACTCCTCATATTTTTGGGTTTGAGAACTTTGTGGGATATCAATTGCGATCTCCTGTTCTAATATCATATTAAATAATATAAAATAATCAAGTTTGTCTAAAAAGTTAAATTACTATAAAATAAAATTTTTAATATTTTATATTCAACACTCCTCTTATTTCTGGGTTTGAGAGCTTGGTGAGATATCAATTTATCAGAATAAGACAATTTTTTTTTTTTTTGGGGTCATTTTGTGATATTAAAAGATGCCTTGTCCATTGATACTAAAATTATTATTTGGTATGTTGAGGAGAGGAGTTATGGGATATTCTTTTCTTAGAATAAGATTATTCCTTGTCTATTTTAGTCAATTAAGTTATTCTCCCCCTTATTTTTTTTAAAAAAATTGTCTTATTCTGATAAATGGAGCCTTGGAACTTTGGTAGTTTCTGAGAATCATTCAAAAGAAAAGGGCAAAAAAAAAAAGAAAATTTATATGGGGGCCCCTTGAATAATAAGTTATTTTGAAATAGGCCCCTTAATTTTTTTTACTAAATTTTTATGCTCTGTTATCTATTAATCTATTAATCATTAATTAATTTTCTCGGCTCGATATGTTGCAAAGTATTTAATTAAAGCCATTAAATTTGATGGAATCACCCCTAATTTTAATAAAATCTCCAATTTAGTTGACTAAAATTGCTCAACAGAAAACCATCAAAAGTTTAGAGTGTCACTAAATTATACTAATACTAATGATAATAAGAAAAAACTTCAAATATCCCCCTATGGTTTAGCGCTTTCTCACCTTAGTACCTAGTGATTTAAAGTGTGTCATTTTAGTACTCTGTAGTTTCGTTTTCTCTTTTCGCTATCCCCTCTATTAAAATAAATAGAAAAAAAAACTTCCGATGCCCCTTTGTGGTTTACCGAATATTCACTTTAGTATCATGTGGTTTACGAAATTTTTACTTTAGTATCCTGTAGTTTTAACTTTCTCATTAATCTAACGAAAAAATTAATGAAAGGGATAACAAAAAGAAAAAAAAAAGAAACCCAAGAATAGTAAAGTGATATAGTTTAAACAACAAAAACTAAAATAAAATAGCGCTGAACCACATGGGTGGTATTTGAAGTTTTTCCTAATAAGAATAAAAACAATAATTGAGGGTTTATTTTAAAACGATCTGTAGTTACAGGTTTTCATATATTCTTTACGGGTTAATTACACCAGTGGTCCCTAACCTTTACACTATTTTTCAATTTGGTCTCCAACCTTTTTTTTTTCAATCTAGTCCCTAATCTTTTGATTTCATGTCAATTAAGTCCCAGCCGTTAGATAGCTGTTAAAATTAACGGAAAATATCACATCAGCTCTACGGAGACGTCATGTCAGCGCCACGGTGGCGCTGTGTCAGCGGATTGCAAAAAAAAAAAAAAGGTTGGGGACCAAATTAAAAAATGGTGCAAAGGTTGAGAATCAATGGTGTAATTAGCCCATTAAATTTATAAATTCAAAAAAAAAATTTAATTTAAGATTTAAATTTTAAATTTAAATTTAAATTTTGAATTCAAATTTAAATTGGAATTCAAATTCCGATTTTGAATTTAATTTTAAATTTTAATTTTAAATTCAAATTCACATTTGGAATTCTAAATTCTAATTTAATTTCAAACTTCGATTTGAAATTTCAAATTCAAAATGTGAATTTGACTTCGAAGTTTAAATTCAAATTTAGAATTGAAATCAAATCTTAAATTCAAATTTAAATTTTAAATTCAAATTTAAAATTTAAAATCAAAATTTTGAATATGATTTTAAATTTAAATTCATATTTTAAATTTAAATTTCGGTTTCAAAACTTTTATTTTAAATGTAAATTGAAATATCAAAATCAAAATCAAAATTTTAAGTTTGAATTTAAAATTTAGATTCAATTAAAAATTTAAATTTAAAATTTGAATTTCAATTCAAAATTTTAATTCAGCTTTAAATTCAAATTCAAAATTCTAATTTCTCGTTAGTTTAAAATTTTAATTTTAATATTATTTTTGAATTTAAATTTAAAATTTTGATTTTTTTTAGGGACTAAAATAAAAAATGTGGGAAGTTTAGGGACCTAATTGACATGCAAAAGGTTACCACATAGTCCCTGACGTGGCGATTCCGTTAATTTTAACAGTTTTTTTAACGGTTGGGACCTTAATGTAATAAAATCAAAAGATTAGGGACTCAACTGCAAAAAAAAAGGGTCGGGGACTCAAGTGAAAATTGGTGGAAAGGTTGGGGACTACCGGTGTAATTAACCCTATTTTTCACCAATAAAAAAAAAGAGTGGGGTGAAATGGAAAATTTTGGAAAAAAAACAAAAAAAGAAAATTTGTCTCTTGGAAAGCTATGGTTGTAGTGACAAAGTGTTTCAACTTTTGGATAGAACCTCTTCACTCATTATTCACTTTGTTCTATTTTGCACATGGGTCCCAACAAAATCAATAAATTCTAAAAGGTCGAATCTCAAAAAAGTTGGATTTGATGGATGAATAAGTTGGGTAGTGATTTTTTTTTTTTGCACCTTAACTACAACTAGCCCTAATTCATAGCATAATATTTCTTTAAAAAATGCTTTGGTTTCTCACTACGGGTTTTCCACTATATTATTCATGTGTTGATAATTATATGTTAAGAATTGTGATTAGATTATGCGTGCAGTTTAAACACTAAATGAATTTATCAGTACATCAACAATGTATAAGAAATTACTTTAAAGTATCTGTAACAACACCGATATTAATCTTTTACGTATACTAAGATTGCCGTTTTAGATTGAGCACTATTTAGAATTCTACATTTTTTTTTTTTTTTGAGAGAAAGATAGTATGCTACCCGCTTCGTTTTTTTTTTTTTTTAGAAATAAACTTAGCTGGAAACGTGAATCAACTAGAACTCAAACTGGGGACCTTGGATACCAACTATCAAATTCTTTACTACTTGCGTTAAGAACCTGCGGTATTCAAGATTCTATAATTGACTTTTCGAATCCACTATCTATCTATATACATATATGAAAGCGCAGTTTAAATCAACTTCATGTATAGTGGGGGGTGGGTTGGATTGGGTTGGGGTGGGGTGGGGTTGTTGTTGTTTTTTTTTTTTTTTTTCCGGCTTCCGGCCAAATTCTCCTCTCTTTCATTATCCATCAATCTCTCTTATCGTTTGATGTACAATTTATTTTCAAATGATTAATACTGTAAATTTAAAATTTATATTGAGTACATGCGACCTAAACCGTTTGAAAAGGTTATGTGTAAATAATTATATAATTTAATTTTTTATAATAAGATTTGAGAAGTGTAATATATAAAATTTACTTTTATACCGGATGCGCGAAACATTTCTCTATTTTTCTTTATTAATTTAGCTATTGGTATTGCTCCCGTTGGTTCTTCTTTTTTAGCTTCTTTCTTTATTCTTCTTACAATTTTACTGCTGCCACAAATATAATTTATTATTCTTATAATTTTTTACATTTATTCTTCTTTTATCCTTTTTATGCTTTTATTCCTATGCTTTTACTGTAGGAGCTGCTGCTCCTTCTCTTCAACTTCTTTTATTTATTTTTTTTTTAATTCTTTGGCTTCTTTTTTTTTTATATACTTTTAATGTTTCTTCTTTCTTTAGATTTTTCTTATTTATTTACATCTGCATAATTGATCAGCCACAATGTGCGGGTGCCTTCGCTAGTATATATTTAACAATTTATATACGAGAGCCCATACTCTCGTACTTCATTTGTAATTAGATTTTGTGGGAGTGGCTCCAATGTGTCGCACAATTTTTACATGCATTATTAATAGATAGAAATAGAACAGTTTCTGCTGTGGACCGTCTCTCCAAAATCTCTCTCTGCTGATCCTCCAAAATCTCCAAAATCTCTACATAAAAACAACTTTGATGTCAAGAGAAGAATGCGACCCGGGTTGCGACGATTGAATTAGAACGGATACCTAACAGAGCGGTTCATAGCTGGCGTAGTATTGAGTATAAATATTAAAACATTATTCTCTGCTAACTTCAAGGTTTTCAATTCTGGCAATAATTGAATTAGAACGGGTATGTGACAAAACAGTCCGTAGCTGACGTAGTATTGAGTATAAATATTAAAGCATTATTCTCTGCTAACTTAAGTTTTTCAATTCTGGCAATAATAGAATTAGAACAGATACCTGATAGAGCGGCGCGTAGCTGACGTAGTATTGGGTATAAATATTAAAATGTTATTCTCTGTTAACTTTAAGTTTTTAAATTCTGGCAATAATTGAATTAGAACGGATCCCTGATAGAGCGGTCTGTAGCTGACGTAGTACTGAGTATAAATATTAAAACATTATTATCTGCTAACATAAGTTTTTAAATTCCGGCAATAATTGAATTAGAACGGATACCTGACAAAGCAGCCCGTAGCTGACGTAGTATTGAGTGTAAATATTAAAACATTATTCTCTGCTAACTTAAGTTTTAAATTTCTGGCAATAATTGAAGTAGAATGGATTCCTGACATAGCAGTCCGTAGCTGACGTAGTATTGAGTATAAATATTAAAACATTATTCTCTGCTAACTTAAGTTTTTAAATTCTGGCAGTAATTGAATTATAACAGATACATAACAAAGCAGTCCGTAGCTGATGTAGTATTGAGAATAAATATTAAAACATTATTCTCTGCTAACTTAAGTTTTTAAATTCTGGCAATAATTTTTTTAAAAAAATATTTAGAGAGATTAATTTAGTATGATAATTAGTTTTTTTTTGTTTTATCATTCTCATGCAAAAATACTATTTACATGCTTCTTGTTTTAATGCCCTAAAAAAGAGAACATAAAGTTTTTGATTTAGCATTTCCCTAGGTATATATTTAATTAACACTTTATTTGGAGAAATTAATAATTGCAGAAAGAAGCATCTGAAAGGAAAAGGAAAGACATAAAAAAGGAGGTTGAGGAACTTCAAGATGGCAAAAAAAAAAAGTACAAAAAATTAATTTTATAATTTTTCTTTCACAAATTAATTTTTAACAATTTTTCAAGAAACCAAACACCCATGAGTAGGAAAAAGTCTTTTTCTAAAAAATTACTCAATCCAATCACATCATAATTAACATACCATATTATTAAAGCAATAATTATTATCATCAAAGTTTTAATTATTATTTATAAAATTAATTCAATAACAGAAAGGTACAGATATAATTTAACGCATCTACACACAGCAGAATAAAGTACATGAAAAATAAAACTCAAAATCTTATGAAAAGGAGGGAGAGAGTTTAGGATTAACTCTGATATCGTGTTATCTAAAACAAATTAATTTAGTAAAAAATAAGTTTAATTAGAAATAAATTAGACAATTATTACATACATGTATACTTGACAAGTTTCTCTCAGCTTCTTTGGTATATTCTAGAAGATGGTGGAGATGCCTTGATTGTATTGGTTTGATCCTTTTCCTAGCCCTAACTTGAAGGTAATTATTATTATTATTATTCCATGATGGTGACAACACAAAATGCATCAACAAACAAAGTGAATGAAATGGAGGGGCAATAATAAAAAAACATATATAGGAGCCAAAATGTGAAATGTTTTTAATGAGTACATGTTCTATATGATCTTTTGAGTAAGCATCTGAAATAGTTTTTTTTTTATTTAATTAAGTAGAGTATTAGTTAATTAAGCTGGACACTTGGCCAACAAAGTATTAGAACCCCTTTTTTTTAACAGCAAAAAAGAAAAAAAAAAATTGAGCCCTAGAAGCAGAAACACACATATAAAGCTTCTACTCTTTTCTTTTTTTTTTTGCTGTAAAAAGTTGATATTTAAATAACGCTATTCAAATAATACTTTTATAAAAAGTTTATTCGAGCCAAACTAGCCTTAATTTTTTCGAATTGTGTGAATAGACGATCACGATTAAAGCAAAAAAAAAAATATATATTTGCAGTGGATCGAATCCCGTTTCTTAATTATCTGTACATAAAATATTACAACAATTTTAGTACTACAGCAGGTGTCACACGTATAGAATCTATTGATACGGAATACGGAACACAACACGATTCTGACACGACAATTCGACTGTTTTAAAAAAAAAAAAAAAATTAACACGGATGCGGCTGGATACTACTAATTAAATATAATATTATTAATATAGTAATATATATGTATTATATATAAAATATTAATTTTGATTCACATAAAAGTTAATAAAAATTTTCATGTACACTTCATATATCTTTTTAAAAACAAATTCTCAATCAGACACGATTTATTTATATCGTTCAAAACGAATTTGTATGTATTTATTGAAATTTTTTATTAACTTTTATGTGAATCAAAATTAATATTTTATATATAATACATATATATNATATCTTTTTAAAAACAAATTCTCAATCAGACACGATTTATTTATATCGTTCAAAACGAATTTGTATGTATTTATTGAAATTTTTTTTTTTTTTTTTTTTTTCAATAAGATGCGCCATAGATGCACATCAAACGGGCACCATGACGCGTCCACGTCAAACATGAGTCCGAAACGGACGCGCATACGTCCGACACAGAAAAGCGAGATTTATAACAAAGTCCACAAAGATAATATACTATATCATTGTCTCAAATAGACTTAGATAATTAGAATGATTTTAAATCAGAAAATAAAATTTTGTGAAAACAAATTTACAATTGACGTCTGTTATATATTTAACTGTAAGAAAAAGTGATCTATCATGCTTGTATTTTAAAATTTTCATAAACCAATTGTTAAATAATTTTATATTTTTAAAACTAATATTAAATTTTGAAACTTTGAGGATCAAACCACTTTGCTCCAAGGGCAAAATAAAAATAAAAAAATTAAAAAAATTGATAAAATAAAAATAATATAAAATTCAAAGCACTTTTCCCAAATTACCCCTCCCTCCAAATCGGCCAAGTCGTTGGCGTATCCCATCCGTCGGTGCCACGTGGCACCTTGCTAGTCCTCTATGACTTCTCCAACAACCTCATTAGTAAAATTACTAATTGGCCCTCACTAGAAAGAATAATTATATTTTTGGTCCAAATGTTTACCGCATTTTTTATTTTGATTCATAACTTTTTTTTTTTTTTTGCAATCATTTTTTAAAAAGTTATTTATTTAGTACCAACTAATAATCAGCAAGCCAATAATAAATTTTATTATGCAATAATTTTCAAACGAACTAATAGTATTTTTCATGACGTACCTTTTAAATATTATTATTTTTAGACGGTTTAAATAATTAGAAATCGATAGTTGTTTCACATTATTTAGTATGGTATCAGAATTAGATGTACACACTACTCTCTAAGAAGGATAAATTTAGGGAATTTAATAGGGATAATTTAGACATATTAATCACTTATAAGTATATTCTTATATGCTGTGTTTGGTTCGAGTATAAATAAGAACTGCTTATTTCAAAAATAGGTACAAATTTAAGTATAAATTGAAACTAAACCAATGTTGCGTTTAGATGAAAATTAAGTTGTTTCTGGAAATAAGGTAATAATGTTTGGATTGTTAGATTGGAATAAGGAGGAATAAGAGTTATAATTTTAAATTAAAAATATTTTATCTAATTAATTAACATCAAAATATTAATTAAAAGTAATTTAATAAATTAATAAATTTATTAGCTATGAATATTATATAAGATAATAAAAATATATTAATTAATTAGTTAATTAATTAAAAAATTTTAATTTTTTAATTAGTTAGTAAATTATTTTAGTTAGATAATTAGTAATGGTTGATCGATATAAATATTAGTTTATGAATAAACACATTAAATTATTAATTTTTAATTAGCTAATTAATTATGATTAATTAATTAATTAATTACTTTATTATTTAAGCAATAGATAATAGTTTAAATATATTAATTAAATTAATTAATAATTTAATGCCATAATTAAAATTAAATTTAGACTTTAATTAAGCTTGGTCTCACTTGGGAACAAGCTTGTTCCAGAAAAAAGGGTGGAACAGTAGTTCCAGACTTAGGCTTTATTTGAAATTGTAGGGAGATTGTGTTACGTGCAGTGAGAACGTATGATTAAAAAATACCATGTTTGTTTTCATACGTAATATTACGTTCCGCATATCACGATGAGTCGATTACGATATATTTACTGCGATCCCACCAGAGAACGCCAAAGTATATTTCTACATACTTTTACCCCGACATTATTTTATTTAATAGCGTCGGATAGATCTCATTACAGAACTAAATCTTATACCAACTTTTTCTAGAGCTTCTACCCCCCTAATTTTGTGTTAGGGGACACTAGAGATTCACATGTGGTGTAGCAAGTAATGATCCGGGTCCCACGCTTTGCAAACGTGTATGAATAGAGTACCCAATAATGTACCCCATATTAAAATATAGATACCAAAATAAAAATAAAATAAAACTAGTAAAGTTATCCGCGCATTACGGCGGACTGATGCTATAAGAAACAGAAGATTGACAAAGTAAAATATTTTAAATTTTGTTCACTTGTCATGAGAAATCAATAAATACAAATAAAAGCTATGAAACAGATATAGCAAAATTTATAATTTCGGCAAATAAATTATATGAAATAATAATAAAAAACCAGCAATAGAACACTACTCCATACGCACCTTTCACTTCTCATTCATTGCTATTGTCAGTGTCGACTGTCGAGTTCCTCTTTAATCACGACAACATATATCTTATTTTATTTATTTTTTTTATAAAATTGATTTGTTTAGATGACAATGAATGTGAACATATTAATTAATAATGGGAAAACTTCAAAAACCCCCATGTGGTTTTGTAGTTTCTCACTTTGCCCCCTTGTGGTTTAAAATGTATCAATTTACCCTCTTGTTGTTTCTTTTTTCTCTTTTTCTTATCAATTTCATTTTTTTTTTTTCTTAAATCATTGATAAGATTAAAATTAAAGGGTACTAAAGTGAATATTTGATAAATCTAGATGAGTATCTGAAGTTTTTTGTATATAATTTAATGAAATATTAACGAAAAAGCTACCGAAAAGATAAAAACGAAACCACAGGGGGGCAAATTGATACACTTTAAATCACAGGGGGCAAAGTGAGAAACTACGAAACCACAAGGGGGGTTTCTAATAGTTTATACCTATTGCAGTTGTTAATTTTATTTAAAAATTAACTCAAATATAAATGCTAAAAGTTGAAATACCTTCAATCTTTTTTAAAAAAAAGGAAAAATAAAAAATAATTGACATGCATTATTTTTGACAAGTTTTTTTTTTTTTCTTTTTACTTTTGGAGAGAGTCAATTTAGTGCTGAGGCCTATCTAATAAAAACAAATAGAATACGCTTCTCATTTTTTTTAGTTTAATCGTAAAAAAATATATCATAATCGATTTATTGTACTATTAAATATATAATATTATGTACGAAAATAAATATAACATTTATTTTTTATCATATTTAACGCAATCTCTCTACAGTCCCTAACAAAGCCAAAATAACAGTCACCAAAGAGCACACTAAAATATATTTTATTTGCCTAAAATATATTATGTACGAAAATAATTATAATATTTATTTTTATCATATTTTTTTTTTTATATTTAACGTAATCTTCATGCAGTCCCTAAAACAAATCCAAAATAAAAGTTACAAAGTGGGGATGTTTTTGGTACACCAAATTAAGAGCACACGAAGATATATGAGTGAGGCTACTATGCTATCAGAAGCGCGGAGCCTTCCGTGCTTCCAGCTCGTTTTCGATGTTGCGACTTTCGAATCGTCGATCGGCTCCGTTAAACTTGATCTAGAGTATTTGGAGTACCTAAAAAATAAATTTTATTATTTTTCGATATCATTTGCCTAGTGATCGAATGGGCTCAAAATCAACAAATTTCAACGGCCATAGTAAGCCGTTTGCAAGTTTAACGGTGTAGAAATATCCAAATCACGTGAAATTTTAATAGAAGATTCTTTATACTATATAAAACAAGATCAATATCTTTGATTTAAAATTTTAATGTCATATTATTACATTTTATAAGATTTTTATTTTCAGCCGTTGATTTTGAGTCTCTTCGTTCACTAGGCAAATGATATCGTAAAATCATAAAATTTATTTTCTATGTACTTCAAATACTCTAGATCAAGCCTAACGGAGCCGATCGACGATTCGAAAGTCGCAACATTGAAAACGAGCTGGAAGCACGGAACCTCACTCAAGATATATTTTATTTGCATAAATTTAATTGAGGTGGTTGTTTTCAAAAGTAATATGGTTGTGTAGGTGGAAGAGGTGGCTAATAATAAATTGTATATTTATACCAATTTGGTGTGCCTCGTTTGACCCCCAATCCAACTCATTAATCCATTAATTTATTTCCCAACTTAGTTAATATTTTTTTAAAAATTTTTAATTGGATCTAAACAATGGAGTTAGTATTTGAAAATAAAATTTTTAAAAAAAATGTACAAAGCTCCCTTGAACATTAGCACTGTTGTTAACACGCGCTTAAGATTTAATTTTGATAATTTTATCTCCTAAACTTTATTAGGTAGTATAATAAGTTTATGTCCTTGATTGAAATTATTAATTATAAGAAAAAATTAGATTGCTTTTTTTTTTCTCTTTTTGTATATCGAAGTTATATAATGTTTAATTAGTAATTTGTCTTAAGAAAAGGAGCCTATAAAATTATTTAATTTAAAAAGTTTAAGGTCCATTTTTAAATAGTACTAAAATGTAGAGGGTCTTTGTACATTTTTTCAGTAATTTGTCTTTGTTTGACCAATTCCATTCCTTTTATTAGAGACTCATTCCATTGTGTCACAAATATTTAATCTCTTAAATTAATTTAATATTCACATATAGATTATAAACAAACAGTAAAACTCTATATTAATTACTTACTTATTTCTATAAAATATGAGAATTTATATACGTGTATACTCCTCAAAACTTTAAAAATATCGAATATATTTCTGATTGATCAAAATAATCTTATTGATTTCGAAAAAAATAAATAAATATTTTCAAATCCTTACTAGAGTTTAGTGATGAGATATAGGATACAAAAATGAAGTTTGGTAATTTTAGAATAACTAAAGATAAATCAGCAAAATTGCTTATTATAAAAATATTTTAAATAATTTAGTTTAAAATAGAGTGCTTATTTATCACATGTATTTTTCTAAATTAAATTAAATTAAATTATTATTATTCTCAATAATGTTTAATAAATTTTTTTTTTATAATTTTACTTCTATTTATTTATTTAATAACTTTATTTTATTTTATTTTAATAAATAAAATATTATTCCACAACTAATTACTGAGCCCTAGCGTGGATCTCCACCTCTTTAAAAGCACTACTATTTACTCACATGCTACTTCTTAACTCCCCCCTAAATTTATTTAAATATTACCTGCACCAGGTGTATCCATATGCCTCACCCAAATTTTTTTTTTCTTTCATAACCAATATCTTAAAATCCGTATATTATATTAAACTGGTACGTATAAAAAGTTATAAATTTTTTAAAAAATATGTTAGTTTTAAAATTCAAATAGTAGGATTTTGATTTTGATTTTGAGATCTCGGAATAGTTTTTCTTTTTATTTTTCCCTTTCGCGAAGTGTGGTGCATGAGATGTACTTATACACGCAGTGCACACAACAATTTCTTCTTTATGAGTTAATTATGGTTAATTATCCAAACAACCCACTTTATTATTAAGATTACCATATCATAACCACTTTATAACCCATTATTAGTATATTTTTATTATTATTCTTATTATATGAATTTCTTATTCTATACATCGTCTCGTATACTAACACCTACCTCCCTCTCTCTCTCTCTTTCTCTCTCTCTCTCTAACCCTATCTTTCTCTCTCTAGATTAAGAGAGAAGAAGCTTCCTAGAGAGAGAGAGGAGGAGAAATGCCCATAATGATAATAATAATTATTAATAATAATAAAAGGGGGAGCTTTGGGTCTAAAAGGAGGAGCATTGGGTCTCAAAACGGCAATGGCGACGCTGTAAAAGTCGTGCTTATTCCTCCTTCCCCTTCCCCTTCGCATTCCCATTCCCATTCCCAAGCCCACCATTGACCTTCTAGAAACCCGGGAAAATTTGTTCCAATTTATGGGCAATTTTTTTCTCCACGCGCACGTTTTTTCGCGAATTTGGTTCTACAAATCCGAGTCAAAGAGGGATTTTTGAGCGGCCAAAGCTTGAAGAAGCTTCAACGCGCCTCTCCGCTTCCCCCAAACGGAGTTTTCAAAGAAGCGTGGGGGTGGGGAGGGTGCAACCCTTTATAGAGCGTGGGTTAGCTCTAATCCATTACGTTATAGGGAAAAGTTGGGATTTTTACTTGTGGGTATTCGTTGGAATAGCTTATTCCCTCCTATTCTCATCTTATTCTCGTACAAATTAGAGAAAAAGAGGGGTTTTGCTTTGTGGGTGTTCCTCGGAATAGCTTATTCCCTCTTATTCTCATCTTATTCTTGTACAAATTAGAGAAAAGGTGTGATTTTTATTCGTGGGAATAGCTTATTCCCTCCTATTTCATCTTATTCTGATACAAATTAGAGAAAAAGGTGTGTTTTTTAGCTGTGGGTATTCGTGGGAATAGCTTATTCCCTCCTATTTCATCTTATTCTGATACAAATTAGAGAAAAAGGTGTGTTTTTTAGCTGTGGGTATTCGTGGGAATAGCTTATTCCCTCTTCTTCTCATCTTATTCTTATATATACAAATTAGAGAAAAAGGTGTGATTTTTAGTTGTGGGTATTCGTGGGAATAGCTTATCCCCTCTTATTCTTGCTTGATAGGGAGAAAAGGCGCGATTTTTCGTCGTCGGAATAACTTTATTTATTCTCCCTTATTCTTGTTTTGCGTGTTCTTATCAACCTCTGCAGCTGAGTGTTTGTGTGTGTGTGTTTTGGGGAGGAATAGTTATTCTTGGGTCAATTATCAGAAGGATAAGAGTTTGCATCAGAATTCGCAGTTTGCTGAGATTTCGGCAGCGAAAACGCGCCTTCGAAAAGGCTCCAATTTTATATATTCTTGTGAATTGTTTGGCGGAATAAGGAGGAGGAGGAGAAGAAGAAGAACAAATGGCTAGGAATAGTGAGAGGAGGAAGAGGAAGATTAGGCTGAGTAAATTGTACAGCTTCTCATGTTTCAGATCAGGTTCCGAGGAGGAGCAGTCGCGGATCGGGGGGCCCGGGTTCTCCCGGATAGTGTTCGCGAACGATCCCGACTGCTTCGAGGCCACGAACTTGAACTACCCTGTGAATTATGTGTCGACGACGAAGTACACGGTCGCCACATTCCTGCCCAAGTCCCTGTTTGAGCAGTTCAGGAGGGTGGCCAACTTCTATTTCCTGCTGTCGGGCTGCCTGTCGTTCACGCCGCTGGCCCCGTACTCGGCCGTCAGCGCCATTCTGCCGCTCCTCGTCGTGATCGGCGCGACGATGGCGAAGGAGGGGATCGAAGATTGGCGGCGGAAGCAGCAGGTAATCATCCTTCTTCATCTTCTGTCCTTTTCTTTCGTCAGACGCGAAAATTGTAAATCCTAATTTCATATATTTGAAACTTATTATGATTGTCGCAAAAGTTTATTCCTTCTCGTATTAATGTAGTAAAATTGGTTCTTAAGAGGTTAAGATTATTAATAATGTAGTGTATTATGGTTTTGAGATAACATATGTAGGAATTACGATAGTAAGCGTCGTAAAATTCCCTTGTAATATTATTGTAGTTGCATGTTGTGTGTTTCGGATAATAATTGCGTAGGTAACCTTGTTTAAGTACATTAAACAATATCATGATTTTACACATATTTACTAGGAATTTTCGGTTAGTAATTCGAGTCACTTAAATGCATCGTAGGAGGCGACGAAACAAAACTTCTCACTCTCTTTTCCTCTTTTTTTGTGTTCTTAGATCGTTGTTCGCCGTATAGCATATAGATAGTTTAAATGGCTTCTAACGCGCTAATTTCGCTATATTTATTATTATTTTATCCAGGATAGTGAGGTGAACAACCGAAAGGTTAAAGTTCACCGCGGCGAAGGCCACTTCGACTACACCGAGTGGAAGAATCTTCGAGTTGGCGATATAGTGAAGGTGGAAAAGGACGATTTCTTCCCCGCCGACCTAATCTTGCTTTCGTCGAGCTACGAAGACGCAATTTGTTACGTAGAAACCATGAATTTGGACGGGGAAACGAATCTGAAGCTAAAGCAAGCGCTCGAGGTGACGTCGAATTTGCAAGACGATAGTAGCTTCAAAGATTTCAAAGCAATCGTGCGGTGCGAAGACCCGAACGCGAACTTATACTCTTTCGTCGGAAGCGTCGAGCTCGAGGGCCAGCAATACCCTCTCTCTCCTCAGCAAATTCTTCTCAGAGATTCGAAGCTGCGGAACACCGACTACATTTACGGGGTTATAATTTTTACGGGGCACGATACGAAGGTCATGCAGAACGCGACGGCACCGCCTTCGAAGAGAAGCAAAATCGAGCGAAAAATGGATAAGATTATCTACCTCTTGCTCTCGTCTTTGGTGCTAATCTCGGTTATCGGGTCGATCTTCTTTGGGATTTGGACCAGGGAAGATTTGAAGAGTAGCGGTCGAATGAAAAGGTGGTATTTAAGGCCCGACGATACGACGATCTACTTCGATCCGAACAAAGCGGCTCTGTCCGCTTTTTTCCATTTCCTGACGGCCATGATGCTTTATAGTTACTTCATTCCGATCTCGTTGTACATCTCCATCGAAATAGTGAAGCTTCTGCAAGCGCTCTTCATCAACAGAGATATTGAAATGTATCACGAGGAATCGGATAAGCCGGCGCACGCGCGCACTTCGAATTTGACCGAAGAGCTCGGCCAAGTCGACACGATCCTCTCCGATAAGACCGGGACATTGACTTGCAACTCGATGGAGTTCGTGAAGTGCTCGATTGCGGGGACCGCTTATGGCCGCGGAATCACGGAAGTCGAAAAAGCAATGGCTCGAAGAAAAGGATCGCCGTTAATGCAAGATCTCGAAAACGGGGGAATCGATGATGAGCAAGACGAGGGGAAGACGCCGGTTAAGGGGTTTAACTTCAAGGACTCACGAGTTATGGATGGAAATTGGATTCGAGAGCCTCATGCGGATGTTATCGAGAAGTTTTTCCGGTTATTGGCCATTTGTCACACTTGTATACCCGAAATAGACGAAGAAACCAGAAGGATTACTTATGAAGCGGAGTCTCCGGACGAGGCTGCATTCGTTATTGCCGCAAGGGAATTGGGTTTCGAGTTCTATCAAAGGACGCAGACGACCATATCTCTTCACGAATTCGATCCCATGTCGGGCCACGTAGTCGAAAGGTAAGTTGAATTTTTAGAGGATTTTCGAACAATGTAGCAACATTTTAAATGCCGGTGAGGTAATATTCTCGCTTTATGTTCTTTTTTCTCATCTTTTTTCGTGTTCGCAGATCCTATCGGCTGTTGAATATCTTGGAGTTTAGTAGCGCTCGGAAGCGAATGTCAGTGATCGTTAGAGACGAGGAGGGGAGGTTACTTTTGCTAAGCAAAGGTGCCGATAGGTTAGTAAACTAATGTTAATCGGCTTCTACGATTTAGTGATCTCGAGGCCCTTTTTCTTATTTTGCTTTTGTAATTTTTCTTTTTCAGTGTGATGTTCGAGAGGCTCGCGAAGGATGGGACAGGGTACGAAGAAGCGACTAGGAAACATATCAACGATTACGCTGATGCCGGACTGAGAACATTAGTTCTCGCGTACCGGGAACTCGACGAGGAAGAGTACGAGGAGTTCAATAGAAGATTCAGCGCCGCCAAGAACTCGGTCAGCGCCGACAGAGATGAGAAGATCGAAGAAGCCGCGGATATGATAGAGAGAGATCTCGTTCTTCTCGGCGCCACCGCTGTTGAAGACAAGCTGCAAAATGGGGTGAGTGGAATTTCCATCTTTTCTTTGATTTGGCACGCAAAAAAAAAAACCCACGTAACTTTTTCTCTAATTTGATTTGGCCCCAAATATCAAATTTGACACACAATATTTGATGGAGTTTGAGAAATTAATGTCGGCGGGTCGACTTGCGCCCGAATAAAAGTTAACAGGTTTTTATGATTTTTTGCGAACGAATCTATTTATTTCTTGTTTAATTTTTCCTTTTGTTATGTATACTGATTTTTCGTTTTCTCATATATTTAGGTGCCTGAGTGCATCGACAAACTCGCACAAGCTGGGATCAAGTTGTGGGTTTTGACGGGCGACAAGATGGAGACCGCCATCAATATTGGGTTAGTCCGTAGATTCTAATTTCGCATGCATTTCAATTTTCTTTTTTTCTATTTTTGCGACCATTTTTTTGTATCCTTTTATTCTGATTTTCTTCGTTTCGAATTTTACAGCTTCGCCTGTAGCCTTCTGAGGCAAGGAATGAAGCAGATAATTATCACTTTGGAAACACCGGATATAATTGCTTTAGAGAAAAGCGGGAACAAAGAAGCCGTCGCCAAGGTAATCAACATTTCCAGTGCTCTTCGAGAAAGCTACTCATATAATAAACCTCGTAATTTTTAGGGTTGCGATATTACTGACGACTGAGAATACTCGAGAAGCACTTTTTGACATAGAAGCTTTTTTCCCCCCCTCCTTTTTTGGCGTTGTAGGCATCGAAGGAGAGTGTTGTGCGGCAAATAAACGAGGGGCAGAAGCTCGTTAGCTCGTCATCTGATTCTTCTTTCGCTCTGATCATCGATGGGAAGTCACTTACTTACGCTCTCGAAGATGATGCTAAAAACTCGTTCCTACAACTTGCGATTAGCTGTGGATCAGTAATATGCTGCCGTTCTTCGCCCAAACAAAAAGCTCTCGTAAGTTCACTACGATTATTATTATTATTGAGTAAAGCTGTTTAAAGAAGCACTAATAGCCTTTTCATTAGAAATTCTTCGATAACTTTTTGTGTCGCTTCTGTTTTCGGATCCCAAAAGCTCATTTTAACTTCCTACCGCAGCAGAAGCCCTATATATTTTGTTAGCGGAACACCTGATTCTTGGTAGCTTCTGCTTTTCAGAGTAGAGAAGCAATTTGAGAAGAGAAAGCCAAAAACCAAGCACATAGTTGAAGTCGATTCTTTTTAACACGATTCCCAGTAACGTTATTTCGCGAAAAAATTACAGGTTACGAGGCTCGTTAAGGAGGGGACACGCAAAGTGACCTTAGCTATCGGAGACGGTGCGAATGACGTGGGCATGCTTCAAGAAGCCGACATAGGGATCGGCATCAGCGGCGCCGAAGGAATGCAGGTCGGTATTTATTTTGCTGTACTGTTTCAGATATAAGTTTTAGATATTTGTGTTCATCTTTCATGCTAATTTATTCGGACGAAAATTATCCGTTGAGGAAGTAGCGAGAAAACGAAAAGAGCTAATAACATTTGAATTTGAATTATGGATTCAAAATTTAATTCTGATTTCTTAAGTCCATCCTTAGAATTATTTTGATTTAGTTCTAAATTTAAAATTTGAATTATATATTAAAATTTTAAGCTCAAATTGTGGTTCAGATTAGGATTCAAATTTTGGTTACGAATTTGAATTTAGCAAATTTAAATTTTAATTAAAAAATAAAAATTTTTAATTTCAATCTGAGAATGATTCTCATTCTGATTCTGATTCCTCTTATTTGAGCCAAACAAATTAGGAGTTTTCGATTCCAGTTCAACTGAGAATTTATAGCCGATTTATATAATAGCTGCGACATATTGATTGCGTCTTTCATTTTTATATTCCTAATTCATTTTTCTTTCTTTAAATCTTTGTGCTTAATCTCAGGCTGTAATGTCGAGCGACGTAGCCATCGCTCAATTCCGGTTTCTCGAGAGGTTGCTGCTCGTGCACGGGCATTGGTGCTACCGAAGGATCTCGTCGATGGTACGGGCTCGCTTTTCAATAGAAATATAAAAACCAAATCGCAGAAACCTCCTTAAACTATCGAGAAACTATATATCACTCCTTTAAACAACAATACTTCCATAGCAATCTAAATTGAGCATTGTTTGTGTTCCTTTTTTTTTTTTGTGCAGATATGTTACTTCTTCTACAAGAACATCACGTTCGGGTTCACCCTCTTCTTTTACGAGGCGTATACGTCGTTCTCGGGAGAACCCGCGTACAACGATTGGTTCCTGTCGCTCTACAACGTCTTGTTCACGTCCCTTCCAGTGATCGCGTTGGGTGTGTTCGACCAGGACGTCTCCGCTCGCTATTGCCTAAAGGTGCTTAAACCAATCTCTCACTCTATAATCCTAAAAAACTCCGTGCTTTCAAATTGTTTTCGATGATGGGACTCTTGCTTTGACAGTCGGTTTCGTTATGCTTGATCTAGAATATTTTAAGTATGCAGAAAATAAATTTTGTGATTTTTCGATATCATTTACCTATTGATTGAAAGGACTAAAAATCAACAGCTGAAAACAAAAATCTCACAAAAGTGGTGTTATAGTATAAAAAAAATTCTATCAAAATTTTACTTGGTTTGGGATATTTTTAAACCGTTAAACTTGCAGAATTATTGATCCCGAGACTCTTCGATCACTAGATAAATGATATTAAAAAGATTGCAAATTTTGCTTTTCAAGTACTTCAAATACTCTTAGATTAAATCTAAGAGAGTCGATCGTCGATTCTAAAATTCATAAACATTTGTGAATGAACTGACGGGAAGCGAAAGCACACGAAACGGAAAAGAAAATCATGTAGATTTAACTGTTCATATGCAGATCCTGTAATTTGATCTTTGCTTTTATGAATTATATATATATATGTATCACCGAAGCCGCGACCGTAACTGTTTGTTTGTTCTGCTTCTGCTGACGCTCTTTTCCGCAGTTCCCGATGCTGTACCAAGAAGGCGTGCAGAACGTGCTGTTCAGCTGGACGCGGATCCTGGGGTGGATGCTGAACGGATTGGCGAGCGCGGCCATCATCTTCTTCTTCTGCACCCACATCTTCCAGCACCAGGCGTTCCGGATCGGCGGCGAGGTCGCGGACTTCAACGTGCTCGGGGCCGCCATGTACACGTGCGTCGTGTGGGTCGTCAACTGCCAGATGGCGCTGTCGGTCTCCTACTTCACCCTCATCCAGCACGTCTTCATCTGGGGCGGCATCGCGCTGTGGTACCTCTTCCTCGTCGTGTACGGCGCCATCTCGCCCGACTACTCGACCACGGCCTACATGGTCTTCGTCGAGGAGCTGGCCCCCGCGCCGTCGTACTGGATCGTCACCCTGTTCGTCGTGGTCGCGACCCTCGTCCCGTACTTCAGCTACGCGGCAGTCCAGATGCGGTTCTTCCCGATGTACCACAACATGATCCAGTGGATTCGGCACGAGGGCCGCGCTGACGACCCCGAGTACTGCCAGATCGTCCGGCAGCGGTCGGTCCGCCCGACCACCGTCGGGCTGTCCGCAAGGCTCGACATGACAGTCAGCGAGCTGGCGCGGAAAGCCCACGACGTGGCGCACGACGTGGTTCACGTGGCGCACGACGCGGTTCACGCGCTGTGACGCCGTTCTGTACAGTCGACAGACACACGATAATGACGGTCAGAGATCGACGGCGCGCTGTGATGCCGTTCTGTACAGTCGACAGACACACAATAATGACAGGTAGAGATCGATCGGTCGGTAGCAGCAGGAACGAAGAGATCGAGGGGTGCGCTCGCGCGCGCACTCAGCTTTTTTTTCGTGGATTACACTTCCATTTTTTTCTTTTTTGGTTCTTAGATGGTAGATAAAAGTTTCTGTAAATGGTTGCCTTTTTATTTAGGGGGGGATGAGTTTATACAGGAGGAATGTAAATTTTTGGTTCATGGCCCTTTTGTGGGTCATTGTTATTCATTTTGCACACATATAGTTCTTAATAAAAGCTTATTTTTAGAAAATCTTTTTAATCTTCTTCTTCTTCCCTTTTAAAAAAAAAAAAAAAATTGTTTCTTGTGGATATTTGCAGAGTGCTCCCTCTATTTTGCCTTTATTTCAACCACCTCATTCATTGTGGAAACTATTTCATTGAGAGGAGAATAAAAAAAAATGCACAATGAACTAGATGAGGAGAAGGGTGTGAGTGAGTGTTAGGTTAGTGATATCAAATTCATTTATTAGCCTAATTGGTTTTGTTTTGGGTTTGGTTCAACAACTCATGTAATGGGCTAGTTAGTATTTGGTTTGGTCTTTAGTTGACCCATTTGGTATATTGGGCCAAGTGGAGTTAAGAGAGAACTCTTTGGTTTAGAGAGAGGGTGTTCTCATTTTTGCTCTCTAGATTTTCCCTTTTCTTGTAATAGAGAAGAGAGGTGTAAAGAGGGTTGGAGAAGGAGCTCTCTTGTTCTTCTTGCTTGATTCAAAGACTTCCAAGGTAGATTGGAGGAATTCTAAGAGGTATTCCGAAGCGGGATTCGCGGAATCGGAAGGTGCTTCAAAGAAGGTGTAGTAAGAAGGAATTTCCATTGGAAGGTTGTAAGCCCATTGTGATAGAGTGGTAATCTCTAACCAAATCTTGTAATCTCCTCATTTGATAGTGGATTTGATCTCTCCGTGCCCGTGGATGTAGCCCGGTTTGGGTGAACCACGTAAATCTTGTGTTGTTGTTGTGCTTGTGTTTGGATTTTTCTCTTTCAAATTCGTTTACTCCAATCTTGCATGTCTTGGTTGTGGATAATTTAGATACATCACATTTGCTTACTAGTGTGATTAGTATCTTGATAGTGAGGGTTCCGTCATTAGCTCACTACAGTGAGAAGTGTTAAGTTATAAAAGATATTTTGTGTTTGGTTTGATATTTTCTTATTTTGTTCGGTGTATCCGAACATCCAAACACAACGTATTCGTGAGCCCGGTTGAATCGTCCTTTTTATGTACTTAGAAATTTGGCGATCGGATTGAAAGAATGATTGGAAGATTTGATAAATTCATACAGGCAGATGTTTAGATGATGAAAATAATAAAGTGTTTTGAGACTTATCTAATGCTAGTAGGCAAAGCAGAATTGGTCTCTCTATTTTTCAGCAGAAGCACGGAGAATAAGTTATAATCAAAACATGACATTGCGCATAAAAATTAATAAAATAAAATATATTCTTTTTTATCGTACCTTTTTTTTTATCGCAAATAACACAATCTCCGAATAGAGCCTTAAATAAAACTTGAAGACCCAATTAACAACCTCTTTTTTGTTAACCTTATTCATAGGCTATGAGTGGCCCAATAAAAGCCCAGTACATAATAAAACTATTTCCTTAAACCAGTTGCACCACGTCATCAGTGAACAGCTTTAGATATCAATGGACCAGTCCGGTGCACGGATGATTTGGTGCACCTGGTGCACGGTTTATTTAAAAGTATTTGGGCCGTGTTCTCGGCTTCTTCCCCAATCGTCTCCGCCCCCATTTCGATCGATCCCCTCCCCGTCCACGTTCGGAGAACGCGAGAGCTCGCTAGGGTTCCCATCAATGGCGCTCTACGGTCGCCTCCGATCCGGTCTCCCCCTCTTCCGCAGGCTCCTCAGGCCCGAATCCATTGTCCCCCTCCGCTCCCTCGCCGATCCCGGCCTCGGAAACCCTAATCTCCCGATCTCTGAGGTGAATCCGATTCTTTTGCTGTGGATCACAATCGCCTTTCTGCTTTGATGCTTCCGCGCCGTTAATGCTCTAGATCGTCGTCATTTTTAGGTTTTTCGGTGAGAAAGTAGTGATCGAACTGAATTCGTAGGGTTGGCGAAGTGGATAGGTTTCTATCTTTTGAGACTTGAATCCAATTCAAGTGTTATAATTACAGTAGCCTTTTGCATTTTGTTGTTTCCGGATCGAAATTGAGTGGATTCGATCTAGTTCTTAATCTCAGCGGCAACTCCGGTGTTTTATTTAAGTTTTTTAAATTCTTTTTGGTGAGAAATTTCTTGAACAAATTTGTAGGGATGATGATGCTGTGATTGCAATAGTGTTTCCTTTCGATGTTTCGGGATCAACAATGGTTGGATTTGATATTTGTTCCTACTATTTGCTGCAGTTTCGGTGTATTTTTAACGAAATGAACATTTTTGCTTTTCGTTTTTCCCTTTAGTGAGAAAGTTGTTGAACTAATTAGTAGGGATGATGAACTCTAGATGTTTCTGTTACAATTACTTTTCTCTTTTAACACTTCTAGATCAGCAATGGTTGGATTAATCTTTGCTACACTGTTGGCGTCTCTTATTGATGAAGTTGGAATCAATCTTTTTCCTACTCAAACTAGATTTGTTGGGATGATGAAGTTGAGAGGTTTTGGTTCTGAGTGCGCTATGTGCAATATTATGCTTATTATATTATGGTTTCTTTTTTTATTTTGGAAAAAACTAATCATTTTAGATTGTTTCTTGGATATGCTTGTTGTGATTTGTTAATTTTTTATATCCATTTGTTTTGCAAGATCTGATTTCTCGGGATATTCTTCTTGCAGGGTTCGAGGAACTTTGCTACCCAGACAAAGCCGACTGAAGTGAAAACTAAGGTTAGGGCAGGACTATTTATCTGGACATATTTTATAGTTTATGATGGAAAATGGAAGTTTTTGTTATCTTGTCTTAACTTAAGTACTCTCTTCTTAATTTTTGCCCTTGAACCACAGGTTCCATTATCACTCTTTGGTGGATCAGGAAATTATGCTTCTGCCTTGTTCCTTGCAGCCTCAAAAGCAAATATCTTGGACAAGGTCGAGTCTGAGATCCTCGATGTCGTTGAGGCTTCCAAGAGGAGTCCAGTGTTTTCACAATTCATAAAGGACTTATCTGTGCCAAAAGGAACAAGGGTAAAGGCTATAAATGAAATATTTTCTGAAGCAGGGTTTTCAGATGTCACCAAAAACTTCCTGGGTATGCTCTACTATATGATTGCACATAAATTCCTGTATGGCATAAGGTCTTACCTTGTAGTATATATTGGTGAATTTTGCACCTTCAATGCAAGAAAGGAGAACAACATGAAGTATGTTAACTTAAGCAAGCTTTTGTGTGGATCCTTCAGTCACATATTTGGAGGGTATTTAGATTCGGTGAACCGTATGTATTACTATGCTTTGCATGTGCATCTGCTGTATGATGTTTATGCATTGCGTTGGACTCATGTTACTCATTTAATAGCTTGTCTGGTCATATTTTTGCTTGCTGTAATAGTTATTTCTAGTGTTTTATTGTTCTTCGAAGGATTAAACTGAAATTTTGAAATAATACACTGCCACAACTATATTTACACGATAGGTTAGCCCTGAATATTAGTAAATATATTTACCTATTCATTCTCTAAGGTCAACTTGATCTTGAACTGCTGGGTGTAAAATTTGCTTGGCAACGTGAACTGTCTATTACTAAGAAATTGTTAGTTATCTTAGTTGCATTTCTTGCGTGAAAAATATTTACAATAGTCAAGGTGCAACAAGAACTGTTGGAGTCTTGAACCTGTAGGTTTACAATTTAACCTCGGCTTCAAGGTTGTCAAGGTGGATTGGTGATCCCTAGGTGGTGGGGTCCTATTACTGTGTTGGTATCTTAGGCGAGGTCATAGCAGTCGGGTAGTTTCATAGTGTAGCGTCTACACATGTAATAACTTCATGATGTTTACATGTCCTTTTTTTTGTTCAATACTACAGTGCGTCTTCTTTTTTTATTTCGGTAATAAATAAACCTCTAGTTTCTGATTTCATTTTTTTCCTATTTTGTAAAGCTGTGTTAGCGGATAATGGTAGGCTGAAATATATTGAGCGCATTGCTAAGAGATTTGTTGATTTGACAATGGCACACAGAGGAGAGGTGAAAGTCATCGTCACAAGTGTAATTGTAAGTTGATCTTCATAATCAGTTATATTTGCCTATGTGATGGTTGATTGACGCTCTAAAGAAAATACTATGCCAACAATTGCTATTAGTACTTCAAAGGTAATAAGCATCTATTGCCCTGTAACAACGCAGCTTTTCATAAATGATGAATAATAAAACATGTAGATGCATGTCGAATTCCGATTCTGGCTTTTTGATGACTGCATCTAAGTTTGAGAGAGGATAATTGTTTTCCAGTTGATTTTTCCATAAAAAGAGGAATAAAATTACATCTGTTGTATTAGTCTGTGTAACATCTGTTAACCTGGCTTCTTGTGAAAACTGAAATCACTTGTTCTGAACAACTAATTCATTTTATGTTAGTTGTTTCATTTAGATTGAACTTTGATCTTAATAACAATCCTTTGTTTAAGTCATACTTCAACTAGCTACCTTGGGCAATATGTGAAGATCTCAAAGTAAATTCGTCGAGAATCTAAAAAGTTTATCGCAAGTTTTGTATAATGCCTTTAGAATGCTGAGGTGAATTGATTTAAATTTCCGAGGACTTCTGATTCATCTTCTAGCCTGTTCCCTGGGAACTGAATCAGTTTATTCTATATTGATCTAGCAAAGAACAAAAACTTTTCATGAACTTTTCTGTTCTCAGAATATTTCTCCAAATTTCTCACTATTCTATGAATTTTGATGTAAATATCATGGAAAATTATGGATGACATTTGAATTAGTCAACTATTCTAGTATTTTTTACAGTAGTTGTTGCCCATTGAATTTTCCATATGTTTTAAACTTTAGTTAACATGAAATATGAAGAAAGATCGAATTGGCCTATAAGAAGTTTACATTATATATATGGGTAAATTACACCTTTGGTCCGCAAACTATGAGATGCTTGACACTTTGATCCTCAAACTTTAATTCTTTGCAATTTCTAGCTTGAGCTTTGTTAATTGTTGCAATCGACTCCCACAATCCAATTTAATTGGTTAAATATTGATGAGTTGCTAATGTGGAAGTGATGCTACATCTTTTTTTATTTTCACATCATTACTTACAACACTGCTACATAATTTTCACATTCAATAAATTAAAGTTTGGAGACCAAAGTGTCACGCTCCTCATGTTTGAGAAAGTTTAATTTACCATATATATATTTTGGTGCTATATATATACAGTTAATTAAATCTACCTAGTGGCTATTCCTTTCAGAATTCTTTGAATTTTTTTTTTTGGTGAATTTTACCTGAATGCAGAACTTGTGACTATATTTCTTACTTATAAGAGATATAACCCTCTATCTACCTATTATTATTGGTTAACATAGGTCAATTACCACTTAAATATTTTAAGTTTTCTATGAATAATCAAATGTTGCCCTAAACAAACAGCTATTTACTACGTTTTGCATTTTTGTTCCCAGCCACTTCCCGCAGAAGAGGAAAAAGAGCTTAAGCAAACCTTGCAAGATATTCTTGGACAAGGAAAAACTGTGAAGGTTGAACAGAAGGTAATAAATCACCTATTTCGTTCTCAAGGGGTATGTGTTTTGATCTAAAATAAATTGATAATGTTAATGTTATTGTGTTTTCCTCTCCTTTTAACAGATCGATCCAAGCATCCTCGGAGGACTTGTGGTTGAATTCGGGCAAAAGGTCTTCGACATGTCGATAAGGACTAGGGCGAAACAAATGGAGAAGTTATTGAGGGAGCCTCTCCATGTTTGATAGCTTTTATCGAACAACATGTGGGTATGTATTTTCCGCCGCAGCTGCAACTCAACTTCTTTTGGTACTGTAATAAAATTATCAAAAAGCAGGGCTCTCTATCGAGTCGCTGCCTTGCACTAAAGTTATGCTACCTTCTTTTGATTGGCAATCCGATAAATTCAATTTAACCAGATTTGGGGTTCTAAATTTGTTATTTTGAATGAAATTTGATTGGCTTTTACATTTAGTTATGTTTAGACTCCACAACAACTAGAAAGGATGCTTTTTGGATAGACAAGCATTTCTATGTTCAAGAAACTCGAATCACATGAAATCCGACTTATAATCGATCGATTGATCGATCAACTGTGTACTCTTTTGTGCTTTACACATTTCCTTTTTGGTTTTGGGGGTTGCTTGTGTGGATGTTTTCACTGTGTTTCTCTCTTCCTTTTCATTTAGGGTGTTTTTGGTTCCACGTAAAACTGTAGAAAAAAAAAAAATTGGTGGAAAAAATATTTTACATCATTTAGCGTTTGGTTCATAGGAAAAGAAAAATAATTTTTCATAATAGTTGTGTTTTTTTGAAAGAAAAAAAAAAATAACTATTTAATATATTTTTTTATTATATATATTATTAATGTATAATAATTACTATTCTATATATATTATTATTATTATAATTTCTATTTATAGATTAAGTATATTTAAAATTATAATAAACATATTACATAATATAATATATAAGAGAGTTATATATTTAGGTATATTAATAAATAATTACAAATTTATAAATAAAATACTATATAATACTATCTCATACTATATATATAATAAATAAATAAATATTTATAAATAAAATTTTATATATATATAATGAGAGGGATACAGTCCACGAGGCCGAAGTGGCCATGTATGTAAAATTATTTTTCACGGAAATTTTTTTTATACCGAACCAAACAGGTCACAAATTATTTTTCTGTCGATTTTTTTTTTTTCCACTTGCTTTTACATCAAACCAAGCACGCCTTTAATGTTCCCATTTGCTTTGTAGAAGCACTGATTTTTATTATTTTCAAAAACAATTTAGCTCAAAAATAAATGCGAGTTAATGCTTCGAAGAAGCGCACCCAATAAGTATGCTCATTTATCAAAAAATCAGCTTAAGAAAAACAAAAAACATAGTATATGCAGCAGCAATCACCAGTAAACAAACAATCTAAAATAAGTTACCATTTCTGAAGCATGTTATTATTATAAAAAATAAAGAACAATATTTATATGCCAAGTTTGTAGCACTTCAATTTACTTGAAAATGACATAAAAAAAATTCCACAAAAACAGGAATCACGAAATTAAAGACCCGTATATAATCCTCTGTTTTTTTTTTCTTTTCTCTTGACAAAGACAAAGACCAATAACACAAAAGGCGCGAAAAAC
Organism: Ananas comosus; assembly: GCF_001540865.1. Classification (NCBI taxonomy): domain Eukaryota; kingdom Viridiplantae; phylum Streptophyta; class Magnoliopsida; order Poales; family Bromeliaceae; genus Ananas; species Ananas comosus. The sequence continues at coordinate 14,351,536 of NC_033625.1, forward strand.
AAATACAAGCATGTTCAAAATTCTCTTCGACTCGCTGCCAGGCTAGATTGGCTGTAATCCGAGCTGAACTCCTGGCTACCGAACGCAATCCGCTGAAACATTCTGATGTCAGCCGTGTTCGCGACGTTGAACATCTCGCTCTTCCCGGGCTGAACGCCGTTGTTTATATCGACTTCGACTAAGCTGTCGAGAACCCTCACCACCTTACAAGAGCCAAAAAAAAGAAAAAAAGAAAAAAAAAAAAGAGAAATTGAGAAAAAGCGCGAAATTAATTCCACACAAGAAGAAAAGTTCCTATCTGACGAAATGAGATACTGAAGTGCTATTACTTGGCTCATTTTGGGCCTCCTCGAAGCCGAATGGCGAATGCACGCCGCGGCCGCTTCGATCATGCGGAACATCTCGACTTCGTTGTAGTTCTTTTGAAGCCTCGGGTCGACTAACTCTTCGAATTTTCCGCTCTCGAGTGCTTCGTTCAGTAGCGGCCTTGCCTGAAAAGATATCAAATAATCGCTAAATCATCAACTTGTTTCGAACCGAAATTTGTCGTATATACATATATAGCAAAAAAGATACAGTTTTGAGTTCTTCATAGAATGCGCAAACACAAATTACACAAACAATTCAACCATAGTGCCACTAAGGTTATAAAATAAAATACTATGCGAGTACTAAACTATGTTAGATACTTTAGGATGTAAACATATGGAAACTTCAAAATGTTCCATATTCAAAGTGATTATTTAATAAGCAATAGAAGCATGTATCAATTTTCTCCGATTCTCGCCCATTGTAAATATGTTAACCAGGGAAACTAGATGGAAAAGAAACAAATGCAAAAATGTCATAGAATCAAATTTAGGGTGTGGCGGTGAAGCTGGCCGTAAAAAGAATATGGTTTGAAATACCAACAAAGAGGAAAAATGACAAGAAAAAGAAGTTTAAATGATAGAAAGTTAAAATTTGTAATTATTTTCCATGACTGTATATAGAGTTCATGTTTACATTTGTTAGACCAACTAGCTCCACTAGCACATTACTGCAGTTTCCTCACCACACTAGGGTGAAAAATATATAGTAAAAATATACAGAACTTACCTGAACTATGGACCATTTTGAATCGACTACCCAACCTTTTAAAATTTTGATTTTACTACTCAATTTGCGTTAGGCAATGGTAATTTGACTTTAAAATTTAAGTTAATTACTTACTTTAATCAGTTTATAGTTGCGAGAATTGCATGAAGCATACTAATTAAATCTGTAAGGATAAACGACGCATTCAAATTTTGAAATCAAAGTGCTGTAAATGACTGACTCGGATCAAACAAATTAAAAAGTTGAGTACTAAAATCAAAATTTTGATAGGTTGGGTAGCCAATTCAAAATAATCCATTAGTTTAGATAAATTCTGCACGATTTTACCTCAACATATTTGCAAAGTTCCCTCTTATTTCAAGCATGCAAGCTAATTTTAGCAACTGAAACAAAATTTCAGATAAGAGGAAAAGAATATATATAGAGAGGAACAAAAATAACTATTAGAGCTTACCCACTCAACAAGGCTCTCATCACCCAAAGGACGGGATGCGTCAACGGGTTTCCGTCCAGTAATAAGCTCTAAGAGCACAACTCCGAAAGAAAATACATCGGATCTTTCCGTCAGTTTCCCAGACGACGCATACTCCGGAGCCAAGTACCTGAGAAATTTCAAAAAGCGTAATTGTAATAATGTAATTCATAAGTTCATACACTTTCGAACTATAGGAGTATTCATATATGTAAATTTCCGATTCTATAGGTTTATATATGCAGTACCAAGTTTCGCAGAGATATGTAAGTGAACAGCTTATTTTGTAAGGTAAATATATGTGAAATAAGTTATCGTACCCAAACGTCCCCATCACGCGCGTAGATATGTGCGTGACATTAGTATCGGCCAACCTCGCAAGCCCAAAATCAGCTACCTATATATATATTTCGCAAATATAAGTTAGAAAAAAATGCATAGCCACTTAAGTTATGCAAAAACTTAATCTACAATGACCTGAGCTTCAAAGTTATTATCCAGTAAAATATTGGAGGACTTTATGTCCCTGTGAATAATCCGTGGGTGACCTGGCAAAACAAGAAAAAAGTTTTTTTAAAAAAAAGATTAAAAAAAAAATAAAAACAATAGGAGGAGACCAAGCAAGATACAAAGAATCAAAGATATTAAATTCAATCAGCACTCATGATAACTACTACATGAATAGTTTTAAGTTAGTTACTAGAAAATTTAGAATAAGAGTGGTTATTACAATCCTCATGTAGATAAGCTATTCCGCGCGCTGAGCCTGCCGCAACCTTAACCCTAATTCCCCATCCCATCACCGGCCTTCCTGGCGCTGCAAACACAAATCCAAAGTCGACATTTTTCTTAGTTTCATAATGTATATAACATAGTCGACATACCATAAACATGAACAATATACAAGTCGACATACCGTAAAGATGATAATGAAGCGTGTTATTAGGCACGTAGTCATAGACGAGCAATCTCTGGTTCTCGGCTATGCAATACCCTACAAGAGATACCAAGTGCCGGTGGTGTACACGGCTTATGATCTCAACCTCGGCTTGGAACTCGCGCTCCCCTTGTCCACCTCCATCTTTTAGCTGCTTCACGGCCACCTCTCTCCCGTCGGATAAGCAACCCTTGAACACACAGCCAAAACCGCCTTCCCCTAAGAGGTTCTGGCGCGATAAGCCATTGGTTATCTGATACAACTCCTCGTAGGGAAAGCACTTTGTATTGCCCACGCTTAGGTCGGTCACCGACGACTGGATACGTTGACTACCGAATCCTCTACTTCCGATGCTGTAGTTGCTGTATCCAACCGAGGGGGATCGAAGTGGTGTTTCTCCTTTCGAATACCCTGTTGAGTCGATTAATCAGTTGATAGCATGATACAAAATGGTTTTACATTTGAACCATAAAAGTAAATATTAATAGCTTGCAAAGCATATGATGGTACGCTTTACTGCTTTTAATTTCGTCCTGAACCTTTTAATTGTGATAGTTGGATCCTTATCTTTCCGCTTATTACAATCATACCCATTTGCCTAAATTTTTATGTCAAATTGGAGAGAGATGTGCGCATAATTGTCATATAAATGCAACATAAGCAACTTTGAGACTTCCCATACGGCGATTACCAACCATTTCTGTCAAATTTTAACCCAGGATTTCAATGTAAAAGGTAAGATGCAAATGAAACCTCCTTAAAACTACAAGTGTTAATGATGATACTGAAACATAAATGAGCATACGTCACAAATGATAATGTAAAATGGTTACGAGAGGGTTCTGGGGATTACCCGACATGTCTGAGGAAGCATAAGGCGAAGGCGTCACGAACCCTGGATGATAACCGTCATTTGGCTTTCTCCGCTTCTTCACAAACCACACAGCCACTCCTACCAAACTAAGTATGAGAAAACACATCACGACGGCAATAGATGCAGAAGCTCCGGGACTAAGCCCGCCACTCGAGGGGCTGCTCCCTCCGGAATCGACATTTGAATTCGACGGCTTGTTCGAACTTGGGTTAGTTGCAGTTGCCGGATCACTGGGAGGAGGAGGACGAGGAGGAGGATATAGTAAACCAGGAGGAGAAAGCTTGGACGGCACGGACGAGTTGGTTGAAATTGGCGGGGGAGGAGGGAGCGAAGGGGGCGGCGGCGAGGGGATAGAAGGAGGTGAAGGAGAGGATTGTGGCGGAGGCAAACTTGTGGCCGGTGGCGGCAGCGGCGGCGGCGGCGGTGGTGATTGGAGATCCGAAGGTGTCGGAGGGGATGCAATAATTGGCGGGGGCGCCGAAACTATCGGTGGTGGTGGGGTGGCGTCGGAAGGTGGCGGAGGAGATGAAGAAGGTGGCGGAGAAGACAATGTGGTAGGAGGAGGGGGACTAGAAGAAGGCGGCGGCGGCGGTACTACGAGCGGCGGCGGAGAAGCGGCGATAGGTGGAGGGGAATTCAAATCCGGTGGCGGCGGTGAGACCACCGTCGATAGAGGAGAGGTCAAAGGAGGCAGAAGAGATGAAGAATCGGGGGGCGGAGGGGACGAAGGAGAAGAATTGGGGGGCGGAGGGGACGAAGAAGAAGAGGAATCAGGAGGCGGAGAGGACGAAGAAGAGGAAGAGTCGGGGGGCGGAGGCGGAGAAGAAGAAGAAGAAGAATCGGGAGGCAGCGCAGAGGCCATCTCCTTCCCTTCAACTAATACACACACAAGATTAGCACCTAAATTCTCAAAGAGAACTCAAAACTGCATGAACCTCAACTTCTCTCCACTAGAGAAGACCCAAATTTGTTCCTTTTCAAAGCATACCACAATCAATTACCAACTAAAGAATGAAACTACCAATGCCTCTATTGCTTAGATTAGCAATCAAAATCCAATCTCTATGCACTAAGTTGAGGAACCCACATCTCCTAACACTCATTACAACAACAATTAGTTGGAAGGGGCAAATAAGCAAACACCTGGAGTGCAAAAAATTCCTCTATCCAAAATAAAGAACCACTACACAAACAAAAACCCAATTTTTACACCATTTCGTAATAGAAAACGACCACCCAATCCATCAATGCCCAAATACCCAACATTTGATCCATCAAAATCAAAACTTGGCTAATGAAAACACCCCAAAATACCACCTTTCCCCCAAAATCAGATCCCAAAATGGCTCTTGAACCCCAAGTTTGGTTGATATAAGCCCAGATGAAGCACCCAATCAACAAAAGAAATGGGCAATACAGATCATATGAAGGGACCAACCAATTATGCATCAATCTCTCTCTCTCCCTCCCCCCCTCTTCGTGCCAGGTCCAACGCTTCTCCATCATGGTTTTCATGGAAACGTGCATGCAACTCAGCGGAATCAGAGAGAGAGAGAGAGAGAGAGAGAGAAATAGAATTATTATAGTCATTTCTATTACCTTATTGTATTATGGTGAAAATGTATGGAGGACCCCTCAACTATAGGCTAATTTGAAATGAACTCCTCAACTTTATTTTTATTTTTTTTGGGGTAAAAATCAAAAGAACTTCTCTAAACTATGAAACATTTTGAGTTTGCTAACACTTTGAGTTTGCTACGCAATCTTTGAATTTTTTAGTTTTACTACACGACCTTTCAATTTATTTATTTGAGTCGGTAACGACACTTTAACTTTAAATTTTAAATACATTGTTTATTTTTACAAGTTTAGTTAGTGTATTTAATACAATTCTCGCAACTATAAATTAATTAAAATTAAGTAATAAACTTAAATTTTAAAGTCATAGTATTATTGACCGACTGAAATTAAATAAATTGAAAGATTTGGTAGCAAAATCAAAATTTTAAAAGGTTGAGTAGTTGATTCAAAATGGTCTATAATTCAAATAAATTCTGTGCGTTATTATCTATTAAATGAGCTTCTAAATTTTCTTTTTAAGTTAAGTTTTTAATTAATTTATAGTTGATAAATTTTCTTGATACATTTGTAACGTAACGAAAAGTCAAGGGATCTCAATCCAAAAAAAAAAGTTGAGGGGGTCTCCATACATTCTTACCTCATCATATTATAGTAGCTTAGAAGTCGCTAATGAGTTAGTCGCCTCCCTCCTAACTCCCACTGTTAGCAACTGAGAATTAATTTCCCAAAAATAAATATTTATTTTCTATTAATTAATATAGTAAATTTTACAAAAGTTATATACAAAAATCATAACCTTTAAAAATATTTTGTCTAAATATTAAGCAGTCCAAAAAAATAAAAATCCAAAATTGGAGCGGCGCCAATAATCTCAAGATGGAGAAAGTTATTGTCTAAAGCTAGATGTCCAAATGTCTAATGTTTTATTTATATATAAATGATGCACAAAGTTAGAACTCTATTCTATTTGGAGTGGTATCTTACTGATGGCTCGGGACTTTTTTGATACTGAATTGCTCTGAATCTATGTATTGTTGTGTCGGGCAACATTTTCTAGATGAACCGCCCAACACTGCTCGTCAGTCTGGACTGTTAGCTTAAATCGACCAGCATCCTGTTTTGTAGTGGTAAGCCGAGTGGACTAAATCACGTTCGAAATTGCATGAGGCCTGGTTGGGCTGAGTCATGTTTGAAGTAGCGTGAGGCTGGATGGGCCGAGTCACAATCGAGATCTATAGCCGCTGTGTATACACGTTTTAAGTGGATTAGTTGCATATTTCTAATAAGTCGAGCTTTTGAGATCATTGGTTAGCGCCAACGATCAAACGTGAACCAGATCGTGGAATGATACGCTTAGCTTTGTACCAGCTCTTTTTTTTTTAATTTTGTTAAAAAAATTATAAAATGTAAATTTTTTCTACGTGTTGATGAGTATTTACTCTTTATCGGAGCATAGCATGAGTACTGTTGCACCTGTTCCCTGCCGGCGAGAAAGTCAGCTGTGTCACACCTGTACCACATCATAAAAAACAAGCCAATTACATATATTCTTTTGAACAAAAAGTACAACAAAAATATTTTTTTTTTATAATCATGATGGGACAGATTTGTTAGAAACACTATGTTATCAATATAACCGGCGCATTCTAAAACTTTTTTGTGCGGGCACTGATATTTATAGGCCGAATTGGGCTCCCCTTTCTGGGATGGCTCAGCTTGGCACGATTTTGGATCATGCCGTGTCACATCCGTTCAGCACCAACATATGGGCTTGGATCGACCTCCTTCCAACAAAACAAGGCCCACAACAGGCCTGGGCCATTGTCGAGTTAAGGAGTTAGCCCGTAGTCTGACACGACACGGCACGGCACAACACGGTACAATCTCGACACTTAAGCAGAACCTTCGCCTTGGTCTTTGAAGGGCTCAATGTCTCTCGGATAAAAGCCTAGCAGAAATTATATTATAACTAACTAATTATAATATTTATAATGTGATATTATTTATGAAAATAAATAAAACTGTATTGTAAAGCATAGCAAAGACAAAATAAAGTAGAAGTTAAATAACTTAATGCCAAGCTCAAATTTCATTAATTTTTCTAACTAATTAACATTTAATATTAGGATCAAATAACTTAAATACTTCTAAATTTACAAAGCTATTGAAAAAGTAAAACAAATAATTATAAACTTTTAATCGCCAAAATGGCTGTTACCAGCTACAATTAGTTACAAAACTTTTTTGGAAATAATGTGGCCGATTAAAATTTAAAAAACGAATTGGGAACTCATTATAATGATTTTTAAAAACTTTTTGTAGAGTTTAAATGTTGAACTATAATTAATCTAAATTCCAGTGAGTTTTTTTTGCATATTTCTCCCGCTATAAATATCCCATTTGTCCCTCTCCTCCTCGTCACACATTCTCTCTCTCTCTCTCTCTCTCTCTCTTTCTCTCTCTCATGAGTCGTGCTTCGTCTCTTCTCTCTCCCGTGAGATGGGGAAACCCCCTCTCCGTCTAAACTGGGGGGAGCTTCTCCCCGCGATGGGCGACGCCGCGCCGGCGCCGGAGTTGGAGATCGTCGCCGCCTCCTCCGCCGCCGCGCCGTCCACCTCACCCACCGTCGACGACGGCGGCGGCGGCGGCGGTGGGGAGGAGGAGGCGTCGCCACCGCGGCCGAGGCCGCCGCCGGAGGAGGGGGAGATGGCGGAGTTCTCCGATCATCAGCTCCAGGAGAAGCTCAAGCGGGTCCTTGAGATCTTCTCCTCCGGGCTCGCCCTTAACCTCCCCGACAAGGGCGAGAAGCTCCGCCTCACCCTCCGCCGCCTTCAGCTGGAGCTCGATCGGCGGCGCTTCCCCCCTCCGGCGCGGAAGGTACAGGGACGAAACCCTAGTCCGATTTGGTAATGCATAGAGATTTCTAGGGTTTCTTTCGTTGTCACCATGTGGGTTTTAGGGTGTTGAGGATTGGTGCATCAACATTCGCTATTCTTGACAAATTTTGTGATCATGGTCATGGTGATAGATAGAATCTTTCTTGTTAGGAGTAGAGAGCAAAATGGGTAGAGACATGGGAGAGGATGTCTTTGTACTCGCTGAAGGTGACAGAGTTGTATAAGAAACAAATTTCACTTTGGTAACGCATACTGATATCTAGGGTTTGGGGTTTTATGATCGGGCAAGGCATAAAGTTAGAATACTGAGAACTGGTGCTTCAAGATTTGAGATTCTTAACGACCGTGTCTCCGCACAGGATGGTAGAGAGAGGTTGGAGAGGGTGTCTTTGTTCCAGGTTGAGGTGACAGAGTTGGTTTGGTGGGTTTAAGAGAAGCTAATAGATGGTTTGGGATGTAGTTCTTAGCAAAAGAAAGTTTCATTTTTCTCTTTTGTTTTAATTATTTAGCGCATAAAAGAGAGGCAAGTGAAAGAGAGAAGAGTGAAAGAGAGAAGACGAGGCAAGTAGAAAAGGGCATCAGAATGCATGATACTTGGTAGTTATATTCTACAATTGGAGGAGTGGAAAAAGATGAAGTTGATCATCGAATCATGAGAGAAACGAGGCATGAAATCTGCACTTCTCAATAACTCTTTTGCTTAGCATGCTAAAGGGCACACGACTGACGCTTTCTTTATATAATAACCTAGAAAGAAATGTAGTTTAGGGTACCCAAAAAGAAAACAACCCTTACTTCAGGCAGCAAATATAGATGGTAACATTAAGTTTATTGTATCGGCCACTTAATCTTTTGGCAAATTCTTTTCTGCAGGATGCCAGAAGATTCGATAGGCTCATGCAACCAAGAAATGCAGAATCATCTGGTGGGTAAAATACTAATTTATTTCATATAGAAGATTCTAGTTCTTGCAATCTTCTGTTGGTTATTTAAAACAGTAACAAGAAAACTTTGAGGAGTTTTTCCTTTTAATTTCTCTGATGCGCTCGCTATTTTGTAATTTGTATCAAAAGTTTGTCAAGTTATCTTATGCTTTATGCACGATACTGTGATTATTGTTATCATCTGGTTCATTTTCCAAGATCCTGATGCTTAATCAACTTCCAGGCACTACTAAATATTCCTCTTTAAATCGTATAATGATGGAATCTGGTCCACAATCTTCATTTTCTAAGCACTGCATTAAAAGCTCAAAGAATGAGGTAATTGTTACCGTCATACAGTACATCAATTCTGTTATATATTCTGGCAAAGACATTTTCATTTTTCGTTTATCAGGCAGATGTTGCATTCAGTGAGGACTTGGGGATCCTTAGTCGAGATAAGTGCAACAGCTCTTCGGAATATGAGCTAAAAACGCATGACGAGAAAGATTCTGCTAAACCATTTTCAAGACTAGGGAGAACTTCTTCAAGAGAATCACCTTCTAGATCTGTTAACAGCTATGCGGATAAAGAAAAAAATAGATCATCGGATGATAACAACAGGGATGTGATATTGTCAAGTACTTCTTCTAACACAGATAAAAATCATTGTACTCTTTCCGCTAGAAGGTCAGTTCTTACTTGCCCTCTATGGGTTTCTCACTGAAACACTTTGTTAGGGTTTGCGAAGAATTTGTTAGATGATTGCGCTGCCTGTAGATTCAGTTTATTTCTGTTCTACACGTAACCATGTTATTTAACTTTTCTACTTTGTCATGCTGGAAATTGTGCGTGTGTTATCTATTTGCTTTCGTGATAAGTTAGGCTTGCTTGTATCTTGGCTTAATTAGAGAGTAACAGTTAAGTAATTGAATGCATTATTTCTTTCCATTACTAGTAGTTTTTCTAGGAATGTTCTAATCTTGCATATATTGTCCTTAACCAAAATAGATGACATTTCAAGCGTTAAACGAATACGTGTAACACTGTCAAAGCAAACTGCTAGTTTCAACCTCATTATTATATGTTTATATCATCTTATGGTGTCGGTTATGCTAAGTTGCCGTGATGTATTATGCTCCTAATAAAATTAAAAAAAGGGAGATAAGAATGCATCTTGCTTGTTGCTGGACTGAGTCTCTCTCGTGAAACGGATTTAACACACTATATATTCTTGTATTTATATAGTATTCTTGAACAAAGATGGATTTGTAGTACAGTTTTATTATCTACAAACTATGATGCACAAGTGCAGTTTCATAATCTACAAACTATGATGGCTTTTGTTTGAGTGTAGAAACTGGAGTACAGTTTCGCAACCAATTATTATTCACTAGTTATCATGGTGCTCTACTTACATGGTGGAAATGCTTCTCTTTTTTTTTTTTTTTTTTGGTCAGGAAAAGAAGAACTGAATTTGGGGACTTGGTGGGATTGAAGTCACAAAAGGTGTGGTTGCTTTCTGAGACTTTTGATCTATTTAGTCAAATAGCATGTTTGAAGTGTCTCCCCCAACTCAAGTCATTAAGTTGTTTCAATTTGTCTTTAATTTTAGATTGTTTTCCCTTAGCCATTCAAGGGATACCTGTAGATTCTCTTTGATGCTTACTATTTCTTCTTTCCTTTGGTTTTTTGCTTGGATTAGATGCACTCTGCATCTCCTATTTTCAAATTATCAAGCCTCATCAAACTTTTGCCCTCGCTCTTTACTTGCTCTATGCAATCATTTCCTAGTGGGGTGCTTCTTCAAAAGTAAATAACAAAATTTGCCAATATTGTTTTCTGTGCAATTGTGCATAATCTGTTTAGTTTAGGAAGTTGCCTTATCAAAATTGGCATACATAATAGGGACCTCTAATTTGTGCATCTGATTTTTAACATAAGGCAGGTCCAGGAGGTAGTTCTTTTGGATGAAGATATGCCTTCTATACTGCCTACAGAAAAAGATACTACTGTACAGCCTAAACGAGAAGATACAACTGATGAATGGTGAACAATTTTTCAGAATCCTCTTTCTTATGCTATTATATTCTCTCATGCAAGGTTCTTAGTTGTTCTAAGTTCTTGTTCTACACTAACGATAACCCTTTTCTAGGAAGGATGCAAAGATCTATTATCCTTCAAGGTGCACATTCTTTAAGATTGATGGAGCCATTCTATCTTTAGCTGTCATATTTTGGATAGAGATATTTATTACATATCTTTTTTGCTGACAGGGAGCATCCACAGTCTGTCGAGCTTTCTTATGCAGACATAAAATGTCTAGATCCCGAGTCATATTTGTCATCACCTATAATAAACTTTTACATCATGTAAGTGTATATTCTTTAGCCTTCTGGCATTTTTTGGGAAAGTTTGATACTCATAGTTATGTAAAATGTTCCTGAAACCACTTGAACATCAAAATTGTGACCTATAATCTCTGAGTTCTTTTTTAGTAAGTTATTAAAAATTTAAAAGTGCCTTCTTCACAATGTCTCCATAATTTTGTTTTATTTGGATACATACATCTGTAGTCTTTGATATACAGTAATAAGCATCCAACATCTGCCCTTTTGTTGTGCTAAACTCTTTTCTTTTCGTTTTGGTAGGTACCTACAAAGGTCACTATCACCAACAGGTAGACCAGGAGGCGAGTACTATTTCTTCAATACGTATTTTTATAATAAATTGGAAGAAGCTTTGTCAGCAAAGGTATTCCAACTTAGTGCATTAAAATGGTAATGTATTCTGGTAAATGCTTTGTAGTTCTGAAGAAGAATTATGTGTGTTATTATATTGATTTGTTGCTTCCAAATGAAAAATCTGTAGTTTTCATACTGGTGATTTTCCTAAATATTACTACGAATTGATCAGTTTCTATAGTCTAAAAGATTACCTGATTGCCCTCTATTAGTATTCCCAACCTTTTGGGTTGTGCCAGGTTTTTTTTTGGCTTAGCAGGCCATTTATTTTATAATTTCACTTCTCGTAATAACAGGATTTCTTCATTTTCTGAACATTATTATTTCCTTTCTGTAAGCACACATTATGTTTTACTCACTTTTAGCTTCCTTTCATCCTCATTGGTCATTTACACCTAAAGTTGTTTTTCTGGACATTATTGTAATTTGTTGTGCCTTGTTGGTTTTTTTTTTTTTCCTTCATGATTTTTGGTTTGGTCATTCCTTCAAACGCTTGATTTTGGCAGCTTCCAATCGAGAACTTCTGAAGTTCCTAGCCATTAGATTTTGTTGTTCTGTTCTGTTCCCTTTTGTTTCAGTGAGGTGTCCTTCATTTCCCGATTGAAATTTTTTCTGACCTAAAATAAAATATCACTTTTTTGGCTTCTTGTTGTTTGTATAACTATGCATGTAGTCGCAATCGTTTGAGAAGATACATTCTGATTCTGATTTGAGCTTCTACTTCGTTTTATTTCTAGGAAGATAGAAATGCATGCTTCTGGAAATTGAGAAGATGGTGGAAAGGCGTAAACATATTCAAGAAGGCATACATTTTCTTGCCGGTTCATGGAGAGTAAGCTTTTTATCCCCCCTCTTTAAAATCTATTGCAAATGGTTTGTCTCAACATTACTTGTTTATTGCAAATCTGTACACAATAATGGGTGTATCTAAATCTTTCTGAGGTTGTCTTGAGGAAATTTGGCAAAATTGTGCATCCTTACTAGTATTTGTTTTATTATAGATCATAGGATTACTTTATTTCCAGTTTTGTTCCCTATAAAAGAGCAGTTAAGTTATTCCTTCCATGTAGTAGATTTTACTGCAGTTAGTTATTTTCGTTTCCTATTTACTGTGCTTTGATCCATTTAGCTTGCATTGGAGCTTGGTGATTATTTGTGTACCGGCACAAGAAGATGAATCAGGCCCCATTGTACTTCATTTGGATTCATTGGAGATTCACAGTAGTAGTTCTATATTTGATGTTATCGACAAGTACGTACTCTGAAAAAGCATACATCTTTCAACTTGTTCTGATTTGCGGAAATTCAGCATGCATGTTATTCGTTCCTGTCTTTCACTCTTCTATTAAACAAATTTACGTGTTACTTTCATCCCAACATAATTTAGCCTGTCATTTTTATAGTCGATCTTAAGTTTTTATTTCAGATAAAGATTGCTTTTTTCCCCTTCTTTCACTGTTGATTGGTTACCAGTTTATTTAAGTAGATTTTAACATATTAATTCCCGGCAAATTGATCACAGAAGCCACCTGATGAACTCTATTTTTAAAATATACACACTAAAAGTGGCTTTTTTTTGGTTTTACACTAGAAGTTACTGATCCAAATGAATTATAGAACTCTAGAATGGGTATCCATATTAAACACTGGTAACTCAGAAAACAGCAGTTTTGACCAGATAGTCTTTTACTTAAGGAGTTTTGAAAACACACCTTGGTGGTAGAAAGCTGATGGATAGGTTAGAGAAGAAAAGGGACAAAACAGGATGAAGGTAAGAGGACCAGAGAGTTTCATGGTCTGACAAATTCGTTCATTCTCAGAAATTTAGGGTAACACGAATGACTATAAAGCTGACAAAATTATTTATGGGATGCTCATAGAGTAGTATCTTGTATTAATTATCCGCTGTGAGCTGTTCAGTTGAATTACTGGGTTTCCTTCTAACAAGGGTTTAGAGAGAATTTTCATGCTATGGGTGGAGTATTCACTCCAATAAATAATACATCGCTGGCCTGATTATATGATGTTAGTTGTTAAAATCAACTGCTATGTTTTGTTACATATTATATACGTGTATTACTTAGGACCTGTTTGAATGTCTAAACAAGTTACATGGGAATAACTAGGGATATCTAAACAAGTGACATGCAAATAACTAGTATTGGATCCCCAAGTCGTTACAGCATTAATTTTTTTAACTTTACTCCACGGCGAGGTCCTAATATTCGTAATTTTTCACAACAATACATTCCATTTTATTAGGTGACTTGTCATATCCTTGGAAATTAGGTTAGACATCTTTTCGTGTCACTTAACAACAAACTAATTAATGGCTTTCCGGTAAGAGGAGATATGCTAGATAGCTTACCCCCGCATCCAACCAGGCCCCCAGTGACTTCCCGCATCACGTGATTTCATTCTCTAGTTTAAACCCTTTCTCTTCGCTAAAATGAAAATAAGCCCTCTGGACATATCACGCTTTGCACTTTACCCTTGACACTAAAAGTTTACAGGAAAAACCGTGCTATATTATCACTTGACCTGTTCATAATTCTTTCATCCGTAAGACATTAGAAAACTATAAAATAGATTCCAAATATACGTTTTTATTATTGAGAGGTACTAGAGTGCAAAGCTTGGGTTTATTTATTTTAGCTCCCTGTTGTTTTTTCCATACAACGTATTTCTGTTGCCTTAATGTGTTGGAATTCCTAACTCGGTATTGTACATTGCAGGTATCTAAAGGAAGAATGGAACTACATGAATCAAAATCCTCCTGTTCCAGATATTCCCATACCAGAAAGGATATGGAAGAATCTCCCTCGTAGGATTGAGAAGAGGAAAATTGCGGTATAATTCTTATTAAAATTTATGCAGTAATTTTTGGCCGTGCTTGATTTGACTTTTTCTAATAACTATGCTCTTAGTAATATTTTTCTGTTCTGGAATTGCAAACATTGCAAACATAGTAATATGTCGTACACCAGAAAATCTCAATCAGTAATTCCCATCTATGACAATTTAGAAGCTATTGCTTCAGACAAATGAATGACACATAATATCAGTTGAACTACAGCGGCCTTGGGTGTTAAAATTTGAAAGTGTTTGGATCAGGAGCTTCTCACTCAACAAATTTGTTGGTCATATTTGGGGCTGTTTGACCTGTCTTGAGCTTTCAGAGAAAATGCTATTTACATAGATCTATTCCGCGAACCACGAATAACTTTCCAATTTTCATGAAAATTACACACCGTCAGAGAAACGATTAAAAAGAACAAACAGCTTGTTGTGACAGTAGAGGCAGAATTTTCAAATTGGTACTTCTGCCCTTTGGGCAAAGAAACTCATTTCAGCCTCCCTTCCCACTACTGTGGAAACTCCAAACATTTTGTTTGTTGCTTTATTAGCCAGGTCAAAGGGGCACTTTATGTGGTATCAGGTAGATGGGAACATATTTGGTCTTTGAAACCACCGGCCATGTCTAGCGGTTGATTAGCAGTAATCGATACTTCCAACCTGACAAGCTTTGTAGTTTCTTCTTTCGCACTTTTATGTACACTTACGAAAAATAGCGACTTTGCTTCGCAATAATACTTTTCATACCGGCATTTAATCACTTGTAGTAAGACTTATATCCTTCCTGTTCCAGGTTCCCCAGCAGAAAAATGAGTATGATTGTGGTCTATTCGTGCTCTACTTCATGGAGCGGTTTATCGCTGAGGCCCCCGAAAGACTTCGAAGGAAAGACCTTGCAACGGTCAGCCAACATAAAGTTTGCGTGTTATATCACTGCACTGTCTTATTTCAATCAAAATGTTTGTTTCTTGACTCTTTCATTGGACAGCTTGGTGGTCGCAGGTGGTTTCGACCTGAAGAAGCTTCTGCTCTGAGAAACCGAATCCGAATCCTGCTTCTCGAAGAATTTGGGAAGGCTAAAGCTGGAAACTGCAAAAAGGAGTTAAAGTCCTCTGAGAACTCCGACGAAGATGGTTGACAGTGTTGCGGGTGACAATTATGGACTATACTGGAACTTCACAGCAACACTTCCACGTACACTTCAATCAACCGAACAATGTAAGTAGTTGCATCAATTTGAAAGTATGCTTTTCACTTCTAGTTTCCTCTGGCCAAAAATACCTCCGAAAAAAAAAAAAAAAAAAAAAAAAAAAAAAAAAAAAAAAAAAAAAAAAAAAAAAGGTTGCCGTGACTTCTCGAGGAGGTGATTCTCTAAGAAGCTTTTTTTTTTTTTTTGCAAATCTGTCTCGAATTACGGATGCTCCTCAATTTTGCCCCAGCTTAACAGTGCTACTAGCCAATAGTCATAGTCGACCAGGTGTATAAGTTACGACAACGAACCTTATTCCTGTCCGCCGAATCTATCCTTCTGGCACCAACCGAACCATATATGGGTTTTGAAAACAAATTTGAGAGAGGAATGTACAGTCAATCTCCAACATTACATCGGTGGAAGGAATTCATACGGTGTAGATGGAAACCTGGGAAACAGTTGAAAGAATTCCAAAGTTATGTTTTAACTATACTCATTCGAGAATCATGATAACTTTTGTTTTCTGGTTTCGTTCCGTCGCCGTCCTGATTATATCACCCGAGCGTCCTGATTATATCACCCGAGGGCATCCGGGAGTCGGAAAAAATCCTGATTGGTGTCTCGAAGCTTGTTTGATATCTACTCTATTCTCATGTCTGTAAGTAAATTCAACTTTTACACAACCAAAGGACTTGCTTTGTAGATCCATTACTCTTCAGCCTTTCTGTTTGTTTTTTTTTTTCTTTTGATGCGATGAAATGTGCTGGTGGGATGATGGATTGCTTGCATGCTATGCGGCTGCAGAGAGGTTTTTGGCAACACAAATGTTTTTTCTTTAAAAAGGACGCCAAGTCGCTTTGCGAGCTAACCGACAATATAAGTCCCATCCCAACCTATGTACTCACAAGGACGTTGTGTTTAGCATAAACAAAGCAGCAGGAACGTCTAATTAGGCCTTGGTTTTTCGTGCTTATTCTTTCATTTTATCTCTTTTTTTGTTGTTGTTGAATTTTTTTTTTCTTTTTTTTTTGTTTTATATAGAGATATTTGGGACTGGTTATAGGAGCCTAGTAAGAGGCTTTTCTAGTCTCTGTTCGTCTTTTTGGTTCTTTATCTATCGAGTAAGGTTTTCTCCTGCTTACTTTTTGTTATTGTTATACTGTTATTACGTTGCAGCTGTAGGTATAAATATAGGCACTCTCATTCGGTAACCTTTCTATCCATCTGTGTTTACCGTTTCCCCGGTGTGGGAGGCCTGATGTGGGCGTGTAATGGACTCGCACACATGCGCACGTGTAAGTCGCACTTAAAAATCATACAGAAAGGCGGTGTGGTTCGTCATTACATTAAGCATTCCAATCTACGAGTTCAGCTGCTCTACCAAAAATTTTGAATATGGAACTTTTTGCTGGAAGTCTTAGAGAGTTCTGCTTTTGAATCTGTGAATACCGCACGCACCGTTCTCACCTAGCAGGGCATGCCTTATATTCTTCTCTCTAAAATTTCTCTTTCGTCCAACTTTTGGTCCGTCATATTTCAATCAATGCCCGGTGGTTCCATGGTGAACTAAAGATAGCAACTCTGTAATACTGAGTTCTCTATAATAAAGTGGTTTATTATAGAAGTTTCATTGAAAGTTGTTCTTGTGCATGCATTCTATACGCGCAGAGAGAGAGAGAGAGAGAGAGAGAGAGAGAGAGAGTGAGTCCGTACAGCCAATGCTCTCTGGATTATCTATAGACGCCAAACTAGAATGGCAGATGATGGAATTAACGGCGTCCATTTCGAGCTGTTGCACGATGCTCCTGCTCAAAAAACCAACAACACTTCCCAAAACCTGCCATTAGCAGAAACTACAATATTCAACCAGCACTTCTACATCTATATACATCCAAGAGGGAAAGGAAAAAAGCGCAATTAGCACTTTCTACCATTATTGCTATGTAGGGTGAGTATACGTAGAGATGAATACACATGCAGTCTCTATACAGCTTACCTACAAATAAGAACATATGCGTGTATAAGCTATTCTTTTGATGTACAACGAGAAGGCTAGGAGATGTAACAGAGGAATCATTTTAAGGGCGTAGGGGGTGTCGTTACCTCCGGCGTTTCTTCTTTTCTGGCGTCTCGTGTACCTGCTTTTTCACGCCGTACATTTTCAGCTGTAGATTCTCAAAAGCTTCTGATATGGCCTCAACCTGCACATCATACATAACAAGCCAAATATTAATCCTCAGAGAGAGATTTTGGCAGTGCTTGGCATTGTTTATGCTTTTGTTTCGTTTCTTTGTTATTCCGCAAATCCTGGCGTCGAGTTATTGTTCTCAATTGTTTGTTTGTTCACGAAGTACGAATTGCTTCTCCAGAGTGGACTTTGTTGTCGGTTGGAGCAACAGCAGAAACTTCAAATAAGAGCTAACCACAGCAAAAGTTTTCAGACTTTTTGATTTTCAACAGCTGGTTGGTTGCCATTTCTCAAAATATAATAGTTCAAGAAGCCAGGCCAAACAGGCACAGAACGAAGCCCAAGCCAAATGCAATTTTTTTAGGGCAAAAATAGAAGAGCATAAACCAAATCGAACGAAGTAACAAATACTTCAAGGGCTTGAAAGAGTGGAGCGAACTAACCAATTCAGGCTTCTTGGCATACACCCTCACAATTCTGTCCTGGTAACATGTAGGAAGAAGGCAGCTGATGCGATCATCTGAGATGGAGAACTTCTTGTCGCTGTCGTAATCCTATTACCCCAAAAAATTTCTTCTTAGAAATGCAGCAAGAAGAAAAAATTAAGGTCCCACCATATCAAGGCATAAAACCAAGAAAATAAATAAATAAATAAATCTATCTATCAAAATTTTTCATCCGACTGTTATGCACATTACTGCAGATTATTCTTCATATAAATTGCCTCTAAGAGCTAACCCTAGCATGTTTTGTTTCTTGTGGTGATCCATTTCCATTCTCCAGAGACTGAGATTTTTCAAAGTTGTTACGAAAATACTGTAGCAAAAATTGTTTATGGAGAAAAATATAGTACCTTGAAGAAATTGATGCTGGATACAGGAACATGGGCGACAGAGAAAGCGGATATGTTAGTAGTCAAATTGATCGCGAGCGGGAAAAAATCAAAAAAAGATAATCATTTTAAAGAAATGAACTTGCCAGATACCTCTCAATAGGGTTATCTCTTCCACGCGTCAAATCGATCTTAACATTGCTAACGGCGACATCCTCTTCCTTCAGTTGTACTCCACCGGCTGCCTGCAAAACATAGTATTATCAAGATACAAAACTACAATAGTCTTATAACGTAGAGTTGGGCACATTAGTGAATAATTGAGAAAGAAATTTTAGATTCTAAAGACCTGGCAGCATATTATGTCTTGCGGAGCGATGTCCTTAAAATGCTCGATTTTATCCTTCGGAACAGCATACTCATTGCAGAACTGCCTCGCATAAATGGGACGTAATGTCAAAACAAATTGCCAATTCAACATCCCGCTAAACAAAGTGCCACTAGGAAAATAGGGTTGATAAAAAAGGTAACTCTATGTTCAAAATAACTAGCAATTTATGTAAAATAATAATATAATCTTGTAGTGATGTGATAAATTGAAAAGCGAGAATCGTTACAACATAAATAAATAAATAACGATTAGAAGCCGGCAGTTAGAAAATGAATCCTTTAAAAAGAACCACTTTGCATATGCATACGTAAAAGTTCTCTTGTTATTCGACAGGATGAATAAAAGTTGAGCATGGAGAAACTTACCTGGTATAAGTCTCTTCGACGAATACGTCGGATAATATCTCTTGATTCTTGCAACTTCTTGCTATCAGCTATTTCAATGGTTTTTAGTAGTGTATCATCCAGCTACAAAGTTGAGAGATACATAAGCATAAAGAACAGTGTACATAAAATAAAAATAAATATAGTCAATTATGGGTGGTTAAGGAAAAACCTTCCAAAATTCAGCGGGGTCCAAAGAACACGAGGATATTTGTAGGTAATCATTGGCCTTAAGAAGCGCATCTACAAGCATGAGCTCAACGGCCTAAACGGAAAAGCAAAAATGTTAGAAAGGTAGAAGCCGTGTATATTTCATTTTTGTGCAGGAAAAAGGAGTTCGCGAGCAAATCAAGACGCATAAAATTCTAGAGCAAATAGAAATTTAAAGAAAATATTTAATAGTGTTTAGTTAGTGCACAAAGCTCTCATCAAAAGAAACTCTGACAAAGATCCACGGTCAGAAATTTCCTGGGGAATAATAGGGTATACAATGCACTGGTATTCTTAACTAAAAGTGTGCATTTAGCATGAATACAAAATGAAAGAAGCATAATGGATTGGTACTACCAAGCAACAACCACATAAATCTTAAGGAAAATCACATACATACCCTTGTGCCAATCCATAATTTCCTAAATGCGCGGACATTATATCTAGAAATTCGAGAACAACCTTAGGATAAATAACATAAATGAAATTTCAGAATGCCATCCGAAGGGGCATTTATGATTTTTAAAACTTATGACGGTATAGTTGAACCAGGCATTTTTTCACTAGAACAGTTTAATATGTTTTAGAAAGACAAATGTTAAACCAGCCATGATTTGTATTGCATATCTTTGGGACATGCATGTCTAAAAAAATATAAGTACCTTCACTTTTGCATGGGTGTAGACGGTACGATGAAGGTCAGCACGAGTTGCAAACAATTTGTGGATGGTAAGATCTGGTCCTGAAATCATTAGTAACTCGACAAGCACAAAAATAATTTTCGAGTATTTTCAACAGAATAATTACATTCTTTGGCTGGGTAGCATATTTCATTGTCCATAACACGCATGCCTTCTAATAATCTGCAAGAAAGGTTAATATACAAAACAAAGGTTAGCAAAAAGATTGAAACTAAAGTCTGATTAATTGTGCCCTCTCCAACATAATGAAGAATAAGAAGCAATTACATCACTTTTTATACTAGTTCATGTTGCTATACTAATCTCTGGCATCAATTATATTAATAGTAAACGACAACAATAAGGGCATGCATCATTTTTCTTTTTTTGGCATTTTTCTGTTGTACGCTAGTTAACTTACATTCAATTTTTGACTAACAAATGTCCATTGATTGCTCTCAAGCTTTCAGTAACCCTGCATAACTATCTATATACATATATCCTTGCAAATTGCAAATTTTCATGCATTGACTTCAAAAGTTTAACTTTCACATATATACCCTTGTACTTGCAAAAAATGGCCTTCTCTAGAAGACTTCGCTAATATAAAACAAACTTCTCCCTATAGATTATGGATAGCTGCATGAGTAGATACAAAAATACGGACTTTCATTGGGGTATAATAACTGAACCTCCTTAGAACTAGATAAATGAATTCTTGTTCCTACTAAGGTAGGTTATTCTCTTCCAGAATTTAAAGAGCCAGATTACAGTGGACCAAGTCAATTCATTTAAACAAATTCAACAAGCTGCTAATAACTGCAAAGGCTGGCCGAAACAATCAAACTCGGTGAACTTTTTATGAAGGGAATAAGTATTCTATAGGGGGACATAAAGTATATGGAAAATATCTCCCGACATGCTCTACATAAACTTTTGGCAACTAGACTATCTGATCCAAAGTCTCAGCATTATCACGCATAAGAATGCAATTCGTCAAATAGACAAATATACTCGTTTTGAATATTGTTCAGTATTTGAATGTTGATTATAATTTGATTCTTTCAATAAAAAAACTAATTAAAGTGAATACCTGTTGAACTGGAAATTACATCCAAGTCCACACGCTCGACAATCACGACCGATATAGTCAAACCTGCATGAATGATATTGTAAAGCATGAATAACTTGAGCCAAAGTAACAGCATGTATTACCATACAAAACTTCAAACAAGATCTGCTCAGAGAAGTTTCTTACTTATCAACATCTATTCCAGTACGACCATTAGCAACAATGTCATACAGAAAAAGTTTCTCTTTTGCACTCTGTACAAACGTAAGTTTTCATCAAGAAAGAAAAGGAAAACAGGATATTTACATCTATTCTAGTGTGAATACAAGGACCGGAGGAAGAAGGACATACCTTTTCCTTGGCAATATTAGAGCTGGCAATTATCATCTCCTGAGTAGAAAATTTCAAGCAACAAGTTGTTAAGTATCCTAAATATTGCACTTACAGAGAGTAATTATTTAATCATCGGACAATTTCTTTTGAGCAAGAAGGATTCAAGTAGCCAAGCTTTTTAGGAAAGAATTAGGAAAGAAACACCGTATCGTAAACTGGCCTATTGCCTGTATAATAATACATAAGAACGATAAGAAAAAATAAATTATTGGCTGTTTACTCCATTCATCAATTCACTACATTAACATGGATGTATACTGAAATATAGAGGTAATATTATGGCATCATCAAGAAAACAGTTGAACTATGAAAAGTTCTTAAAAATCTCCAAGACAAAGATCTTTTAACCAATGTAAGGGTTTCACTGCCCTATTTTATACAAAATGGAAACTATATCTCCTTATTCAGGCCTACAATTTGATCCCTAAGTAGTGGCACCTTACATTTCACAATTTCAGCAGTTCTTTCTTATAACTAACAGTGGTCTGACTGTTGTTACTTAAGATGGTTCAGAAGGCGATTAAGGAAGTCTAGTACTTTTACGTCTAGCCGACTAGTACTAAATACACTTCTCTTTTTCTTCGTCATGCTTCCAGGTCTGTAATGATTTATCACTACTAGAAACAGTACCAATTCTTATAGGTGAGTTATGAGTACTATGACAATTAATTATCCTTTCCCTCTTTCTTTGCCATGTTTCATGGTCTAGAAATGATTTGTCCTGTAAATTTCTAGAACAAAGTTCACTAGATAGGAGAAATTTATCAGGCTCCTAAATGATCTTTTCAACTCACAATCTCAACCATATGTACAAATCATAGAGCTTATACAGAGAAGCATATACTTAAATAGGAAACAACTTTGGCACAGAGATATACTCCTTTATCGCCATGGAATGTATGACAAGAGCAGAACATCAGTAAGGTGTTTCATGGAAAAGCAGATAGTTTTCGTTTATAAATGTTCTTGACCAAAAAAAAAGAGAAAAGAGAAATCAATAAATCGTTCTACACATAATTTACTGTTCTGTGAAAGAGATAGCGCTAAAAGTGATCAAGAGATAGCGCTAAAAGTGATCTTACTTTAACTGTCTTAAGGCAATTGGCATCAATGTCTATGTGATGTTCATCCACAATATAGTCCACCAACTGCACTGACATCTGCTCATGAGACCTAAACAGTAAACAATGGTAGTTACCACTTTATTGTTCCTTTATTCTTTTTTCAGTGGTCAACTAGAATTTATGCAAATTCCCTTTTTCAGTGCAAATTACCAGTTTGATCCTGGAAGAACTTGAGAAAGAAACCCATGCTCAAACAGGTGACTGAAAGGCCCATGACCAATATCATGCATAAGTCCTAAAAGACACAGTAACAAGAATGTCATAAATTATATTGCTTAACAAATTCATAATAAGCAGTCTAGATTACTTGCCTGCAAGTTTCACAGTCTGTATATCAAAATGATCAATATCCAGCTCTGAACCCTGCAGACATAATATATGGCATGATATCTCTGTAATATTCTGATGCTACTACTATATCAAGCAAAAAGCAGAAATATGATTCAGACTTGGTAGGTTCTAAGGCATTGAACAGCTTCTCCAGCAAGCCGGTAAACCCCTAATGAATGTTCAAAACGAGTGTGCACTGCTCCTGGATAGACCATGTATGTAAGACCTGAAATACATAGAATTCTAATGCTTAGAGTAATTTCAACAAACACGAAAAGAAAGGTAAGACATGTGAATACAAATTTACTGTAAATAAAATAATTATGTCAATAAGTTAAGATGTCTAATATCCAGTCCTTTTACTGTACATTCTCAACCTCATGCAGTGAAATAACTAATTTGCTTGCAGTGTTCCATCAAAAACGCAAAGAACAACAACTGCAAGTAATGCAAATATGATGCGAAAAAACAATGATTTCACAATACCAATGATTTGTATTGCAGGCCCATAGATTTTGAACTGTAACAAACCATTCTTTGCAGATGTTCTGGCTATAATAGATTCTCACATAAGAAAAAGACTAATGAAGGTTAAGAGTGATTTCTAAACAGAGAATCAACAGTTCCAGCTCTGTTTGTACAAGGAAGAATAGTAAATATAGTCTTATGGAATCTAGAAGGTTAATTTACAATCACAGATGTATAATTCCTCCATTATTAGCATATGAGACTAGTTTCGAGTGTAATATCATCTCCACTAAAAAAATAGTGAATAAATGATAAAAATATATGCGCCTAGAATTTATTCTAAGCTTATTAGTTTTGACAACTTAGACCGCACTGTGTTATTAAGTTTTAAAATATCATACTAAACTGTGAAACTCACCAAGTTGCTTCAAATCCCGCAACCTGAATGACATGATGCAACAAATAGTAATCAGAGTCAGACAGCACATCTATTACTTGAGGAGACGTCAAAAAACTAAAAAAATTCAGTTACCTTTGGAACTGTTCAGTGTCGATGAACTTCAAACTGAGCTGGAGTAATAATGAAAGAAAAGGTTATATAAAATAGTGAAAAGCACAGATATAAAAGAGAAAAAGGGGAAAAAAAGAAAAATGAATAACAAACAGAAATAAAGAATAGATATTATAAGGATAGTACTTAATTGGTTCAACAACAGTTCAAGTTACAATTCCAGAAAGAGTCACCGAACAGGAGCTGGAAGAATTTAAAGACTAAGAAACAAAACAACACAAGTTGCACAAGAAATTGCGTGCATGCACAAAGCTTAATTTTTAGTAGTATTATTTGCAGACAATTTAAATTTATGTAGCATTACTATCATAAAATACGGATGATCACTCAAAAGAACTCATCATTTTTCTTATAAAGATCAGAGAAAGCACTTGTAACGATGCACATTGTATTTGTGGTAAAGTGTTGGAGTCCTTGGACACTAAAATGCTAAATGAAATCAAGAAAATCACTGCAACATACAAGATGAAAAGGGTTGGGAGGAGAAGTCTCTTTACATGCTAACCCATAAAAAGGGAAAAATGTTAAACATTTATTGGCTAAAGAGATCCAAAACCTGCAAACAAGCTGACAAGCAGTGCATGCAATTAATCCACACAAGACAGGTAAGAGATGACTATAAAAGTTACGTAACAAGTCTTACCAAAACCAGTTTTATGTCATTTAAGAAGGCCAACAACAGAAAAAATTGACACAAATACGATCCATGATAACGATCCGCTCAAGCCAATTTGAGATTCTTAAATCATACAATACTAGGATAAATGCGCTACAATCAATTTAATGAAGCGTGTTTAGATTCTCTGTCTACCATACAGAAGTTTTTTTAAAAAAAATTTAATTAAGTTTTCAAATAGGGATCCCCAGAAAGGCAGAAACAGAGTAACCAGAGAGCTAGGCTCTCCGAAGAATTGTGGCCTAGCACTTAACAAGTTGTATTGTCCTTCTATAGCAACAATATGAATTGTGGGAAAAAAAAGGAACTGATAATGTAGACAACATTAGTTATAAGTAAACTAGTAACTAATGTTCTCCAATTGGAAATTAGACGACTCCGATGTTCTCCAATCAGTGCACTACTAGATTGAATAGCATAATCTTGTTTATAAAGTATGTATCAAGGATTTAAGTGTTCGTCGGTACGGGCCGTATCTACCGTGCCGTATCGTGCCAATAAGATATCGGCACAATATAGTCCTGTGCCATCGGCACATCTCAAAACCCTCCATTCTTTAAAATTAGTAAGTAATTTTCTCAATAAAGTTCAAAAAAATTGATAAAAATATATAATAAATAATTAGTATATTTTATTGCTAAAGAAAATAAATATTTCATGCAATTATGTTTCGGCACACATGAATCTTTTGTGACCAGTACGTATCGACACGGCCCGATACGCACCGTACTATAGCGTATCGATAAGTTTCCGGCACGACTCCGTATCACGGTACTTAAATCCTTGGTATGTATTGTTTGAGACAGCTAATATTCCTACTGAGTGCAACAATAGAGTTTATCCCCAAAACAACAAAACATAAAGGATAACACAATTAAAAGAAAACACGCATATTACAGATATAGACCAATCAGAAGACGCTAAATAAACGTAGACAAAGTGTACACGCATCCAATAAGGACTCCAGATTTTAAACCAATAGAATTCCCCAAAAACGTCCGCATCACAACCCTCACATCATCGGAATCCACTGATCCACTATTACTTAACACAATTAAACCCCAACAAGAATATACACGAAAACCTTTGATGCACGATCAGAATGATCTGAGAGATCGAATCGTAGCTAATTTAATCGCTGAATCGAATTAAACTCCAAATAATCAACAAGAATACACATGAAAACCTTCCACGCACGATCAAAATAATCTCAGAGATCAAATTCATAGATAATGTTATTACAAGAATAAACACGAAAACCTTTCGCGCACGATCAAAATGATTTCAGAGATCAAATTCATAGCTAATTTTATTACAAGAATAAACACGAAAACCTTTCGCGCACGATCAAAATCATCTCAGAGATCAAATTCGCAGCTAATTTAAAAATCTCCGAATCGAATCAAACCCCAAAAACCGCAAAACACATCCAGCAAACACGCGACCAACCCCTCGGACCACAATCCAATGGAGGTCAGAGATCAAATCCGCAGCTAACTCCGATCTCCGAACCGAGTACAAAAGCCACGCTTACCGGATCGAGCGATATGCTGCCGTGGACGTTGTCGAACACCTGCTTCAAGAACCTGCGATCCACCGACCCCGCCGCGTGCTCCGGCGCCGGCGCCCTCGTCCGCGGCGACCCCTCGCTCCCGCAACACTCTCCCATCTCCCCCCCCCCCCTTCTCTCTCTAGTAAAAGAATCGTCGGAGAAGAGGAGGGTTTTGGGATTGGGAGGAGAGAGAGAGAGAGAGAGAGAGAGAGAATTTATAGGGGGGGAAGAGGACGAAGAAGAAGAGGACGAAGAAGGAGGAGGAGACGGGTGGAGAAGAAGCGTTACAGGGGAATGTATCGTGCGCTGTGACTGTGTTAATTATATGCGGCTGTGAAGCGGGAATATCTCTTTCCCTCTTTCTCGCTTTTTTTTTTTTTTTTTTTTTACACTGTTGTATGTATACACTCATCAGTTTTTGAAAGCGACGATGTGATGTGGTTGCTTTTGCCGTTTCCACTTTCCACTTGGGAGCTTCTACAGTAGAAAATTAATTAATATTTTTTATTAATTGTTTTTATTAATTTAGGTCGAGAAAAATGTAGGGAGACCCCCCTCAACTATTTTATATTCTGTAATACGCCCCTTATATTATGTTTTTTGAATTTTGTTGTGGTGGTGCATAGTTATGTACACATATAGGGGTTTTTTTGCAAATAGCCTCCTGATAATTTTTTTTTTAAATTGGCCCTGTGTAAAAATTATTTGCAAAAATGGCCCTGGCCCCGCCCCGTCATTGCCACGTCAGCGCCACGCGGGCGGGGCTGGGCCAAGTGTTTATATTGAACACGGTAAACCATTCACCGTGTTCAATACAAAATTTTTGTATTGGACACGGTGAATGATTCACCGTGTCCAATACAAAATGGCTAAGTGGGATATATTTGTATTGGACACGGTGAATGATTCACCGTGTCCAATACAAATAATTGGACACGGTGAATGGTTCACCGTGTCCAATACAAACACCCACAACTTAGTCATTTTTGGCTAAGTCGGATGTATTTGTATTGGACACGGTGAACCATTCACCGTGTCCAATACAAAAATCTTGTATTGAACACGGTGAATGGTTTACCGTGTTCAACTTATACAGTTGGCCCAGCCCGGCCCGCGTGGCGCTGACGTGGCGCTGACGGGGCGGGGCCAGGGCCATTTTTGCAAATAATTTTTACACAGGGCTATTTTCGAAAATAAAATTTTTTATGGGGCTATTTGCAAAAAAAGCCCTACTTTATGTATGTAATTTTTTTTAGGGAAAACTTCAAGAACCTCCCTTGTGGTTTCGTACTTTTTCATTTTAGTATCTGTGGTAGTTTAAAGTGTATCAAGTTAGTACCCTGTGGTTTCGCACTTTCTCACTTTAGTACCCTGTGGTATAAAGTGTATCAAGTTACTACTATGTGGTTTTATTTTTATATCAAGTTAGTACCCTGTGGTTTTATTTTTGTATCAAGTTAGTACCCTGTGATTTTTAAAGTACAGGATATTAAAGTGAGAAAGTGTGAAACCACAGGGTACTAAAGTGAGAAAGTGCGAAACCACAGGGTACTAACTTGATACACTTTAAACCACAGGATACTAAAGTAAAAAAGTGTAAAACTACAGGGTACTAACTTGATAAACTTTAAATCACAGGATACTAAAGTGAGAAAAAGTGAAACCACAAGGTGGGTATTTGAAGTTTTCCTTTTTTTTTTTTTTTTTTTTTTTGAGAAACCCTTAGCTTTTGATTATTAGTCAAAAAAAATTTAGAGTTCTATCAAATTCATTGTTAGTCTCATCAAACTTCACGGCTTTACTCACTTTTTATTAAATTATATATAACTAAATCAATTAAAAATTTATAATTAATAGGAACGTTAGATTTGATAAAACTTTTTAACTTAACTGAGTATCAAAAATTCAAATAAAAAATAATTAAAGTTAAGGGGCTCCCAATAAAAAAAATAATAATAATTAAGCGGTCACTATTTTTGTTTCTTTTTACTAGTCACATAGTGGTAAAATAAAATATTTATTTAAAAACAGAGAGCATTAATATCCAATTTAAAAGTTTGTGGTTTGAGAACCTAAATACAGTATAGTTAAAATATATATAGTTAAAAATATAATAATTATAGTTCTATGCATTTTATTTGGTTAAATATAGTTAAAAAATACAGTAAATACAAAAATTTTGTTTGATTACATGTAGTTAATAAGTGTATTTAGAAATTTCAAATATTTTTATTTATGAGACGGTAAGGTTACCTTTTATGCATGAAAAGAAAAAAAGAAAAAAAATTATTTACAAGTTATTAGGAAGGTAAATTTATCTTTATTTGAAATTACTCTGCTTAAGTGCTGCAGTTAGAAATACGGCTAATTTGAGTGCCATTTCAACTCATATGGTTCAGTATCCTACTATCCTTATACAGTTACAACTGTAGCAATTAAATTTAAATATATTGTTAAAATAAACGCCAAATTTAGATATGTATGTATTTATAATTCTCAGTGTAGTTATGAAATCACGGAGGGCAAATATGTAATTTCAATTTTTCCCAGTCTTGTGGAACTCTGGGGAATCTCAACTCCGAAATTCTAGTGTTACTTTATCGTGTAAAATTAGAACTGGCACATGAATAGCACAACCCTTTTTAAATTAATAATATATTATAAATTATTATATAAGATCAAAGTAGATGGTAAAGTGGGCTTTAACTTGTATTATTGGGCAAGTAAGTGAACTAATGCATTAGTGGTTGTAACGACAGGTAGAGCTCAAATTTACTAATAAATTCATAACAATTATTATCTCTAACACACATAACGTGACTATATTATAATTATAAATAAACTGAGTACATGTAAATTTATTTAATAAATAAATGCTACGTTGCCTCAGTTGCAATCAATCATATCCTCTCCCAAAATATAAAATAAAAATAAAATCTTCTATATAACAGTTATTATAAGCATAGTATATAGCAACTACAAAAATGCCATAAAAAACGACTACAATAGTGCATATATCTATAATATCACAAAAAATTCTACTTGTTTACCTAAGCAGAGATATAAATCTTACACCTCTGATCCTAAGTTTTAAAAATCCTTTTTAAGTTTAATAATAATTTCCACAAGATAAGAACCCATTAGGAGCCTTTAGATAAAGATTTGTAAGAATACACCCTCTATTGGGTAAATACCACAGCATTGCTCATAATATAACACATCACTATCAAAATTTATCATGGCATAATGTAAAAATTACAATAATTAAAAAAAATCAAACCAAATAATAAAACAAATTAAACTTTAAATAACAAAATATTTACCAGACTCCTAGTTAAGGGAAGCAGATGTAATAGCTATTTTTTCTTTTCTAACTAAAATAAAATTATAATAACAAGCCATCCATTATCCACAAGACATTCCATTAACTGCGTTTAAAAAACAATAAAAAAAAAAAAAAAGGTGAAGCCAAATAGGGCCTAGAAACTTTGCTCATGTTATTTTGTTTCTCTTTATGCTTTTCCAAATAGGAAACTTTTTGAGACCATATACCAAATAAAAAGCATAAATGTGATCAAATATCAGAAATGCACATAAACAGATAGAGTTCTTTGAGGAGAAAAGAGTACTTTATTGACATAATATTAAGTTTCATAAACTCGCGATCCAAACACAAGTAGAGACATTTCCGGTTACTTTAAATTAAACATCCAAGAACATACTAATAAGTGCGACTTTAATAGACTGTAAAGATTCAAATTACCAATGAGCTTGGCATTCGGCTCCTACCGCGTCAAGCCGACTCCAACCAACTGGTAGCTTCTCGCAATCGTACCACATTTCCCATTCCTAAAAAGTGCTTATCTGAAAAAGCCTTGCAAGTAAAAGCTGCTCGGAAGAGCAGGAAAACGACTTTCCGCGGCATCCAAAGTAAACAAGAACCAACTTAATCAAGCCTGATAGGATAATTGCTTTCGGGAGTTATTTCGCTAGTGTTTTTCTTAAAAAAGACCTGGTCACTCTTCGATGACGCTGACCAGCTCGTATTCGATTAATGAAAGGTTGTTGTCCTCTTTCACGGTAAAATCAGCGGGATCGCTGACTTCCACACGGCCCCATTTGTCCACGGCAAGACGCATCGAGCCCTTAAACATGTCGATCTTTGCATTCCTCAGGGTTACGGTTGTCCCGGGTTTCATCAAGTCCACTGTGAAAAATAAAAATAAATAAAAAGTAAATAAATGGGGAATTGAGAACTAGTAAGATAGTATTTCAAAGGCCGTAACAAGAAAAAAGTAGGAAAATAATCCTAAGACCAAAAGGGAAAATTATCATCTTTGATGGCCGAAATCATCCTGAGAAGGTTTGAAAATTTGATGCATGTGCAATACACGTTAGCGTTGGAAATATAAACAAAAACCCTTCAAAAATGGTAGAATTGGCTATTTGAGGTTCTCGAAGTTGCGGAGGACGACTGGAAAATGTCATGGAAAGAGAGAGCACTTACTTATAGTCCTATACTTGAGCTTTGAGGATGAAATGAACCTACAGAGCTAAATTAGTATATCCAAGTTTTAAGAATCAGGGCTTGTTTGGTATTGAGGCTCATCTAAGTAGGCAAAAACGGAGTTGGGCGAAAGTATATAGAGATATGCTTCTCCGATTTCCGGTAGGACCGAAGAAAAATATTATTGTAACCGACTTATTACGATATGTGGAACATAATATTATGTATGAAAACAAACCTGATACTTTCTCACCATATGTAACGCAATCTCTCACAATCCTAAACGAAGCCTTAGAATATACAAAAATGTTACAGTAATTTTGTTAAGATAGGAAACAAGATAACAAGGGGAGGTCCTCAAATACGAAACACTCTATGAAGCCTTATGTTTCATCTGAACATCAACAGATAAGGCACGCGAAATGTGGATGCAAACCGACAAGTACATATCTCGTCTAGGAAATTGCTATCCTTCAACACTTGTTCAGACTTCGGCTTATTTCTTTTATATTCATGTAAAAGCAAATGAACAAGCTCATGAGCGCAGGTATTTGAATTCTGAAGATACCGATAGAATTGCAAATCTTCTATGCAAAGTACATGAGCACAAGTAAATTTAATTGCAAGTTCAACCACTCATAAATAGCACCAATCTACTTAAGCATGTCTGATTCTTCAATAGCTCTCTGAATCCCCTTTTCCTACTTATTTCTATTGCGCTCCGTGTTAATTGTTATATCATAAGTTACTTTTATATGTTGATATGAACTTATTCATATAACATGCTCACCATAATAACATAATCAAGAGCATATTCAAAGTGAGCCGTTCCATCGTACATGTGCTACTACACATCATATTAACGCATAATTTAATTTCCAACTACAGTAAAATAAATTGAAATAGGCGATCGGAAAGAAAAAAAATTACCTTGCTCGTTCCGAGCAGTGAAGACGATCATCCCAGTTTCATCCCCGACCAAGCATTCGGCAATTCGCATCTGCCGAGCCTGGGGCCCATCCGATCGCCCTTTCTGCATGATCATCTTCGAATCCACCACTTTTACGGTGAGCGTGTGCCCTTTAGTCCCGGGACGAAGTTGATCGACTTTAGTAAAGATCGGTTTCCTCAAACTGGACTTCGATTCCGCCATCTCCTCGATAACCTTTCATATTACATCAACAAATTTTTTTTAAAAAAAATGAGTTGCAATTTTCTTTGTCAACTAGCATATTCAATGATAAGAATAATCATCAACTCTAAACATACATTTCATCAGTAGCATTCGCATATCTATCTCTACTACATTTATAAAAAAAAAAAAAAATTTACCCCTCTGAAGTTGGTATTAGAGGGATATATATACACAAAAGTACCATTTTTTCACAAAAGATGTATATGAGGTGTTCTAAAATTTAATTAAATTTAGCCTTCAAAGAAGGTACTCAGGCCAATACATCTGGCAGCAGAATATTAAACAAACTATTTCAATAGTTAATGAGATCCAACAGAAAAAACATTCATAGTAACCCCAAATTCGTGAATATAACCCCAAAAACCATAAAATACCTTACAATTCGTCAATGAAAAGAAAAAAAAATGTAATATTCGATTAATTATTATTATCTAATTGAAGCACTGAAACACGCACCAATTTTCCGTAGTCGGATCTAAGAAAAGCCCTTTAGATAACAATACTACGACCAAAAATACCAATAAAACTAATGAAATTAGGAATTAAGACACCCCAACACAAAAACAAAACAATTAGCGAAAACCCTAATTCGAAAGCGAGAACCAAATCAAACAACGAAACCCTAATTCGAAAGAGGAGAGGAGAGCGAATCCGATTGGGATTCGGCCACGAGGGCGAATCGAAGCCCTGAATCGCGATTCGGCACCGCGCGTTCGAGGAGATGGGGAGAAGTAGGGTTTCGGGGAACTCACGATATTTTTCGGGGGCTTTTTGGGTAAATTTGGGCGATTTTTTTTGATCGATTCGGAGAGAATGAGAAAAAGCGAGAGGGGGCTCCGAGTATTATAACCAAGGGCTCGACCATTTTACAGGGGACGAGGACGAGTCCCTAGCCGTCCGATTAGTTTGATCACACACGTACACGTGGCACCGGAGAGTGCAAAATTGTATAACAAATTGGAATTGGGCCCTTTTTGGTCCCTTTGTTTTAACTTGTATTTTTAATTATATACATCTCTAATTATACTGTATTTTTATTATATTCATTTAAATGGTCCCTAAATGGTGTTAAAACCTTAGTTTTATGAAACATAAGACGTGATATATTTAGCCTTTGACTTTTCCGATCATGAGATAATCACATGCTAACACTAATTGAAAAGCTGAATGTAAAACTAGAGATAGAATGATTGATTTTAAAACAAATTGATTTTTCGCTTTATATAAATTTTAACTCTTTTTTTTTTTGTTTACAATCATTCCAAAGTTTTCGAGAAAAAGATAAAAGCCACAAAGAAATTACATGAAACAATTATTTTTTACTTTTTAAGTCTTCAATATTATATCCTTAAGTTATTTTTAACTTAAGTTGTCAAAAAAGCATTTTAAATGTTTATATCTAACACTCTCGTTCATGTTGGAGCTCCAACACGAACTCAAAACAGTTAGAAAGTTATATTCAATATTATCCTTATGTCTATCATCGAACTCAAAACTCCCTGCTCTAAAATCACGTTAAATAACGCAGAACAACCGGTTTTTTTTTTTAAAAAAAAAGCACCTTAAGCCACTAGAGATTGTATTCAATAGATTTGCATTTAAGATTGGAGAAGTAAGGATTCATGCATATTTGAGCACTAATAAGATTCAACCATGATCAACTACAATAAAGAAGCAACCTTGTCCAAACAGTTCAATCCACCAAAGGATACACACTCTTGTTAACAGTCACCATAGATGACCTAAGATCTTTATTTATACAACACTTAAAAGCCTTGATGGACTACTGTTTAATGAAGCAAAAGCAATTACGCCGGGTTTATCGAAGGTTAAGAACAACCCACTCGCAGTTCAATGGAAAAGCAGCAGCAGAGGAACGCGTGCAGATGTGATCTGATCACTGGTACTGGCTCGCGAGTTTCCCTTCCTTGACTATGTAGTTCTGTGCCGGGAAATCCTCCCCTTTGAAGTACCTATCCAGCATGTCTTTGACTCCTGCTGCGTACCTCAGCTGCGAACATTTGATTAATTCACAATTAATAAGTTTCAAGTTATAAGTTATACAGTAGTAATTAGAAAGAAATAAGAATTCGATTAAAATCTCAACGATCTATAAATATATATATGTGTCCCTGATGTTCGAATGTAGGAAAGCACTCTTTTCATTTTTTTCCCCACCTCACATTCTCACGGAATGTTACATACTCACATAATGTTAGGAACTTAAAAGATTTAACTATAATACCCAAGAAAATGCGGGCCAAGCAAAGGTTTCGTTTTTCTTTGGTTCCGTAACGATCCAACTCGACCCGCTAGCAATAATAACTCGTTGGATCCAAACCACCGGCCCAAAATATTTAAGCCCAGTTATTATTTCTAGTATGTCTGTCACTTATAAGCCCATCACACTCTCCCACATTATCTGATGTGAAACTATTGGAGTGTCACCGGTTGACCTGGTCCACCTTAGGATTTCTCACTTTAACTGCCCCAACCTGGCCAGGCACGGTTTCGCAAACCGTTGAGCCACACCAGGCAGGGTAAATTTGACCCGGACCACTCCGGTCCAAGGACTCGAGCTTTAGTAGGCCATAAACTCTCCTCTAGTGGCAAAATATGGAACCATCACTAGGAACGAAGAACATGGAAAACAATACCTGGCCATCAATGGTAGTCCCAGAAATGTGAGGCGTCATCGCGTGGTTAGGCATGTATCGCCATGGATGATCCTTAGGTGCTGGTTGTGGATTCCACACATCACCACCGTAGCCTAAAAATGATAACAGGTTATTCATACTACTATTTGGAAAGGTGAAAGTTTAAAAACTTGCACAAAAATTCAACCATAGTTTATTATAGTTTCAACCTGCTTTATTTGATTCCATGCAATAAGAAAAGTATATTCGAAACTCGAAAGATTGTTCACCATGTGCATTTCCTCCAAAAACAAGTTTATGTGCATAATTTTTATGCCGTAGTAACCATATAGTGGAAATACTGAACAAACTTTAAATAATCACCCAGCGTTAGTGCTAATTCAGAGAAGGTAAATAATATAGAGGAGAGTGGATTGTAATTACCTGCAATATGTCCACTGTTACAAGCATCTACGACTGCTTGAGTATCCATGATCGCTCCTCGCGCATTGTTCACGATGATCACACCCTTCTTCATCTTCGCAATCCTCTCTTTGTTGAACAGGCCTCTGAGGAAAAAATGCAGCATGGAATCTAGAATTACATAAAAAAGAAATGTCTTTTCCCTTGTTAATTATAATTGTTATAAAAAGGCTACAGTTTGTGTGAAAGTGTTGTTTGAGTAGAGCTATTTAAGTAAGCGTTAACAGTTTCATTAAAAATGTTCACCATATTTGTGCGAAGAAAAGAACTAAAGCATCCAATTCTGGAAGGTCCCATTTCAGCTTCCAACAACAGTAAAAGCTTAAAAATGTTTTATTTACAAATGCTTTGCTGTTGCTTCTCAAAGTAGAGAAGTTGTTGCAAATGCCAAACCAAATATGCACTCTAAAAACTGAGAACCAATTCATGGCTTTGATATACTTAAAAGCATAGGTCACCTAGAGAATCTGGCAAACAGAGAAAATGAATTACGGCCTATTTACATTCCTTCACAAAAATTGCTTCAGCAGGAAGTTAGAATGCAGAGAGCAAAACCTTGTTTTCTCGGTAAGAGGGGTGTTGATCACGACTACATCACACTTCGGTAGCATTGCATCTAAATCCTCCTCAAATTTTGCACCAATCTCCTTCTCTAGCCCAGGGTCTATCTTAATCCTATCATGATAGAGCAAATTGCAGCCAAACGGCTTTAGCCGCTGCAGCAGAAGCTTCCCGATTCGCCCAGCTCCAACAGTTCCGACAGTCTTACCCTCGAGATCATACGCTCTATATGCTATAGCCGCGACATTCCACTCGCCATTAATAACCTACTTTCATTAAAGAGAATCAACAATGATGATAATAATAATAACAGCAGCCACAACGATAAACAATAACCACAATTTGACGATATCTGCACAAGAATCAGAACAACAATAAAAGGCCTTGCATATTAATCTTGATTTTAGGAATTGTTCTTGTAGATTCAAGTGTAACAATATAGTTTTTAAAACTTGTTCTACACGACGCATCATGTACTTTATATTAATTTACAGTCTAAAAGGGGCAGCATGCCACCACTCAGGGAACAAATTTGTAATCAACCGTAGTAATAATAATAATAATAATAATAATAATAATATCTTTTTTTTCGTTTTGTCTTGGAAGAGAAGTAATAACCTGATGGTACCCAGGTAAGAAGTTGCGCATGAGAATCAGAACCCTCAGCAGCTCGTCTTCTGCTACTGATACCACGTTACTCCCAGTGACTTCCGCGACAGTTAATCCAGCATCGGCAGCAGCATTTAGGTCAATGTGGTCGGAGCCGATGCCGGCGGTGAGAAGGAGCTGGAGGTTCTTTGCCTGCTTTATTCTCTCAGCCGTGACGTAGGCTGGATGGAAGGGAGTGGTTATGAGAACGTGCATGTCGGATATATGCTTCTCGAGTTCTGGTACAAAGCACAACTAGTTTAGTAGAAGACGATACTAATAAACTTTTGTTATAATAAATAAATAAATAAATATAATGAAATTGGGAACACCATTATCTACACCACTACAAAAACAGTGGCTTCGCAGTTTTCTTTTCCCTCCTTTTTTCGCTCCTCAATGTAGAAGATTTTTTGGAAAGAACTTTATTTGATGCCAAGAGCAACAAATGGAAACCAATATAGTTTTAAAAATATATATATACCTTGCAATATTCTACTTAAAGTAAATTTAGAAAACAAAACACCCATTGATCCAACAACCTTGTCGCAGAGTATAATGTCTTCGACGAAAAAAAAGCAATTAAGATAAAGAAACAATCGAGACAATCTGGACATTCTAACGGTTTTCAGAAAACATGCAGATTTGTTTGCAATGAGTGTATATAGACCATAGAGAGCAGATCAACAATTCCATATTCAAAATCTCGCCATCTATATCACAATGAAAAAGTCAATGCGAAAAAGATAATCCATTCTAATTAAAAACACTGTTTTCTAATAGCTTAAGTTTTTAGAGATAAACAATTATTTTACATTACTTAATATGATATCAGAGCAGGAGATCTTGAGTTTGAATCTTACCAGGCTCCTAGCTTCATTTAGTTTCCTCCTATCTAACTTAAGTTCACATCTTGGACCTACCGAAAAGTCTCTAGAGGAAGAGTGTTTACTATAAATATTAAAAACACCAATCTTCGGTAGCTTAAGCTTTTGAAGATAGACAGTCATTTCACATTATAAAACACACCGCAAAATGAACGAGTAATAAACCTCGTCATGCTTTTCTAGCTCCTTTAAAAACTAAAATTAAACTGCATAGTCGACGACTGGACTCAAATTGATGTAATAGACTTACAACCTATTCTTTTATGTTCTTCTTTTAATCATTAGAAATCTATAAGTACCCCCTTTTCCCAGTATCAAAGATCTGATGATCATAGATTGATCATACTTATATTCGACATGTAATTCCCGCTACACGGTGAATAGATAGTTGCAGTGCTTAACCACTGTTGTCGTGGTATCAAAATCTAACCATAATAGATTAATCATACTAATATCCGTCATATGATAGCATCATCATGCTTGTTACCTACAGTGTTGTTCCAATCCAAACCAAATAAACCAACCGAAACAAACCTAATTAGTTCGATTTGGTTCGGTCCGAATAAAGTGCCCCTTAAACAGGAACCAAACCGACGGCACATTAAAATTCCAACATGAACTAGAAAAGAAGAATGGTTTCGATTATTGTTCACCGACCACTATCCGGGCCTTCCTTGTCGTCAGTGATGATGTACTGGTGGCCTTGCGATTCGAGCCAGTCCTGGATTCCCAGGCCGTGCTCGACACACCCCACGAAGTTTGGGTTCATGTCGGCGTACTCGTTGGCCTTGTAGAATACCCCAACTATCTTCTTGCTCCCAGGGGAGGCCTGAAATGGATCAAACATTCAATCAAAACACAGAATTCGAATTTTACATAAAAGTAGCATGTTAAATACTAAATTTCTTCGGCGGCAGAATCAAAATCTAAAAGTTGGTGATTTTCTATGAATCCAACGGGTGTAGATATCTACAAGGAGTTATTAGTGTTGAATATAAAATATCAAAACAACGTTTAGATGATTGTTTCATACTCTTTAACATGGTAAACATGGTATAACAATACGAGAAAAAGTGTTAAATATAAAAATATTGAAGTACCATTCTCTAATAGCTTGAGCTTTTGAAAATGCAATCATCTCACCTTTTCCCCTTTTTTTTTTAACAATTAGTGAGCAAATAATGATCTTTGATCGAAAGAGAATGTTGAACTATTGATATCAAAATGAGGAGAAAAAAAGGAAAATCAAAATTAAGATCGAAAAATCTCTAGAAAAAATTTAAAATTAACTCAAAAATTCCTTAAATTTCCAAAATGATTACATCTAAACCCTAAACCCTTAAATAATTCCGAAAAGTCGGTTTTCCATCTAACATGCAACAAAAAGATTCCATTAAAGCACACTCCAAATTTCCAGAAACTTAGCAAAAGAATTAAAAAAAATTGAAGACCATCAAAAATTACTTCGAAATTCACTAAAATTTCCAGCAATTAAGCTTATAAAATAAAATAAATTTTTTTCACTGATTACATGAACTCTATTTCATTTCAACTTAAAACCTACTCAAATCAGTAAAATAATAAAAAAAAATGACCTAAAAACCATACAAATCACATGAAAAAGAGGAGAAAAGTTCAATTTACCCAAAAAAAAAATCAAAAATTACTTCAAAACACCAACAAATTTCACCAAGTGACCTAAAATTCCCCTAAATAAGTACTTGAAAAATCGCCCCCAAAAAACAAACAATTTTTTGCACAAATTACATGAAGTTTCCTCGACACTGAAGCGATTTGCGCATTCGCCGGCCCCAAAACCCCGATCGCTCGCTTCGCCGCCCTTAACATCGCCATTGATTTAGCGATAATTTTGTGAACAAAAATTTGGGGGAACAAAAAAAAAAAACTAAGTAGAGAGGAGACGAAGAAGCTGTGAGAGAGAGAGAGAGAGAGAGAGAGAGAGAGAGAGAGAGAGAGATAAGCACGAAGAGAGTGTGTAGCGAAGAGAGAGAAAGTGGACAGTAGCGAAGAGAGAGAAAGTGGACACTTGCAAAAGGAGAGGGGAGGAAGAGGACAAGAGGAATACGTAGGATAAAGGGGGGTATTTGGTCATATTAGCACATTGCGTAGAAAGCGTGTAGTTTATTGACACGTGTACCGAGCAGGGCCAAAAATGTACGAAGACCCCTCACCTATAATATTTGCAGAAAAAGGCCCTCAATTTTTTTGGGAATAATTTCATGCACACCCCCCATTTGTTAAAATGTTTTGAAATTGACCCCCAGAGATTTTTTTTTTGATATACATTCTCTCTACTTACTTACAGTGTGATTTTATATGCACTCGACATCAATTCTTTTAGTAAAATAATTGTTAATCATGTGTATCTTTTACAAATGTTTATTTTAATTATAACATAATTACCAATATTACTAGCAAAAGGAATTAAATTAAGTTCTTTTTACGTTTCGATTTATTTCAAATATACCCCAATAGTTAAATTCCGTTAATAAATTGTTAGTAATAAGCGTTATCTTTATAAAATTATAATTTTACCTTTTCAAATATACCCTTCTATCATCACCTATTTTTTTTATTTGCCGTTAAATTAGGAGCACTAAAACTCAAAAAGTATTTTGATTGTTTGTCCTTTCAAATATACCCTTCTGCTATTATTAATATTTCTTATTTGTTCTTAAGTTAAGGGCAAAAGAGATATTTTGATTTTTTTTTTAACTCTGGTAGATATTTAACTCACGTTTAACCTATGTTAATTTAACGAGGAATAACTGTAGGAATATTTTGAAATAACGGAGGAACATTTGAGGGTATATTAGAAAGAGAAAAAAATAAGGATAAATAAAATATTTTTAAAGTGATTTTATTTTTCATTTTTTATTATCAATTTTATTATTTTTTCTTAAATCAGTGACAAAGTTAAGACTAAAGAATACTAAAGTAAATATTCGAATATTCGATAAAGCTAGATGTGTATGAAGTTTTTTGTATGTAATAATTTAACAAAATATTAATGAAAAAGCTAACGAAAAGAGAAAAATAAAATCACAGTACACTAAATTGATACATTTTAAATCACAGGATACCAAAGTGAGAAAGTGCGAAATCATAGCGCGGTATTTGAAGTTTACTCAAAAGATTTTAAAGTTGAGGGTTAGATTTCAAAACTGCATGTAGTCGAGGGGTCTCTATACATTTTCACCAAAACTTCATTAAGCAGTGTTTGGTGTGTTGGCACGTGTAGGCGATCAACTAAGTTAGGGGGGTTGCATAATAGTTGAGGAGTCTCTATACATTTCACCAGCGTGGGGGCTGCGAAGAGTGAAATAAGATGGGGAAAGGGCACCCGACGTCTTCTCTCGACGCTTTAAGGGGCTGCATGTATTTTTAACTATACTAGCAATGTACCCGTGCTTTACTGCGGGTAAGATGAATATATTTTTAATTATATTTTTAGAATATATATATATATATATATATATAGAGAGAGAGAGAGAGAGAGTGAGGCTACTATGTTATCGAAAACACGGAGCCTTCCGTGCTTCCAGCTCGTTTTCGATATTGCGACTTTCGAATCGTCGATCGGCTCAGTTAAACTTGATCTAGAGTATTTGAAGTACCTAGAAAATAAATTTTATGATTTTACGATAT
Organism: Ananas comosus; assembly: GCF_001540865.1. Lineage (NCBI taxonomy): Eukaryota > Viridiplantae > Streptophyta > Magnoliopsida > Poales > Bromeliaceae > Ananas > Ananas comosus. The sequence continues at coordinate 14,392,566 of NC_033625.1, forward strand.
CATTTGCCTAGTGAACGAAGGGGCTCAAAATCAACGGCTGAAAATAAAAAACTTACAAAATGTAATAATATGACATTAAAATTTTTAATCAAAGATATTGATCTTGTTTTATATAGTATAAAGAATTTTCTATCAAAATTTCACGTGATTTGGATATTTTTACACCGTTAAACTTGCAAACGGCACACTACGGCCTTTGAAATTTGTTGATTTTGAGCCCATTCGATCACTAGGCAAATGATATCGAAAAATAATAAAATTTATTTTCTAGGTACTCCAAATACTCTAGATCAAGTTTAACGGAGCCGATCGACGATTCGAAAGTCGCAACATCGAAAACGAGCTNGATTTCAAAAAAGTGAAATTTTCTGAAACAGAAAATGTAATTTAATAATATACTTATTATTTGTGCTAGTACATATCATCTTTTTGTGTTATTTTTACTTTTTACTTTTCTGATTTTATTTAGATTATTTTTGTCGACCAATGCAAGCAATATCAAGAATTGGGAGAGTGTTTCAATTGAATTAATAATTAACAGGCAATGAATAACTTAAATAAAAATAATTAAAGATCGATAAAATATTAATCAAATTAACATAGTTGAGTGTCTAACTCAAAGTGGTATTTAGTCGAATTCATTGACTGCACTGGCCAAGTGTATATATATCTCATACACACCAATAAATTTATACAATAGAGATGTTAAAATTAAATTTTAGTTAATTTAATTTAGTTTATAATATTTAAAATATCTATACGTGAATATTTATAAATTTTAGATATAGTTATTAAAATAAAATTATAATTTTCTTATTGGATCCACGATGCCCCCATTGCACCAATAACTGGACATAAAATTTAGATGTATGTATTAAATTTGTTTAAGGATTTTATGATGCAATGGGTGCACCGAGTATATGGGCTAGATATGTGTCACAAAGGGAGAGGGCCTCATGATTCCTCATTGTTGAAAATTATTGCCTGCACCTGGTGTATGTGTACCATTCATAAATACCGATAAACTTGTATGATAAAAGTACGAAAAAAAAAATTCTAAATTAAAATCTAATTAATTAAATTTATTTTATGATACTTTAAATATCTTTATATTAACAAATATAAAATTTAAATATATATATTAAAATAAAATAATATTTTTTAAGGATTATAGTGCACTGGGATGGTCTACGGTGCACCAGGTGTATCGAGTCATTGAGTCGGACACGTGTCAAGTAAAGAACAATGCTCCACGGACTTTTAGTATATAGTAATAAATTACAAATTTATAGTTAAAAATATATATATTTATTAATATTTTTTTAGTTTAGTGTAGTTAGGTCCAACTGTTACAGCTGTATCTACACAAGAATACCTAAATATGCAGTTAAATTGGCTACAGTACCAAATACAGCAGTTGAGCCGGAGTGGACTTACCCATTAAAAATATAAACAAAGTGTAATTTTTTTTTCCTACACATCTTTTTTATTTTTTATTTTCAAAAATACATATTCATGAAATCTGATAGGATTAGTAATATCCGTTAGGGTCAATAAATTTTTTGCATACGCTTTTTATTTTTCAGTCTACCAGTTTAATTATATCTTAATTTTTATTTTGAACAAATTTATAATATATTTATATTTAAAATTTATTAAATTCATACATAATTTTATAATATATAAATTATATATAAATATAAAAGTCTTAATTACTAATTAAAATATGATTCATTATGCTCAGAAGAGATAATCTCACCTTTCTATATAGAAATTGACAGAATTTACAAATACAAATCTCAACTACAAACTACCAAACAGAAAAAATATAACTGCAGCAGTTGCAACTGTACAAAACCAAACAAACTAGATATAGTTAATTACAACTGCAGCATTTACAACTGTATGTATTTTTAATTACACTATTTTTGTAACTACATCCAACCAAAAAGCCCCTAAGTGAATTAATTAATTAATAATTATATATATATATATATATATATATATATATAAATATAAAATTTTATGTTTTTAAAATTAATAGTTAACGTCAACGATTCATCCGCCCCTGTAGTGGAATGGGGAAGGGTGGAGTTAGGTATATTCGAAGTGACGAAAAGCTAGTTAGAGCAAATCACAATTAAAATTCGTGAGTGTCTGTATATTTTAGATAAATTGACTGCATCTTCTAACAACTCGATCTGACACAGGGAGGGCGGCGGGGGCGGCATGTGGGCTGCAAAGAGTGAAACTCTCATAACCGGTCATGTTAGAAACAAATCTCCTCTTTAAGAGAATACTAGTGTAGTGACCCGCGCGATGCGGCAGGTAAAAATGTTTTAATAAATACATATAAACGTAAAGAAGAAATAAAAAAATATAACCATATTGATTTAACAATATAAAAAATATATTAGAGACTTTTATTTATAATTAAATTACAACTTACCAAAACACAATAAAAGAAATCGAAAAAAAAGAAAGAACTATGGAAGAAGAAAAATTGTTACATAAATATCATGAAAAAACATTTGGAATATGCGACGAAAGGATAACAAATATTAAATGACACACTGAAGAACCTCAAATTCACATTTAGCTAATCAAATAAAGAGATTCATTTGTCCTATTCTCTTTTTTGGCCCTAATCATATTCCTCTTAAAAACCAATTATGAAGTGACCTACACATTAAAGTGGATAGATACTAATAAAGTAAAATTTTAAAAATAATATATTGTCAGTAAAGATAAAAATAAAATATATTCATTTTTATTAATTAAATAATCTTAAATATACAGATCGAGCCGAGAATAACTAAAAAAAATATAATACTTGCCTAAAGTAAACAAAAGAATTATAAGCAAAACTCTAAATTAAGCAAAATTGAAATTTATACAGTATTATATATTATTACCTTTCCAATTTACTTTCATTTATAGGACACAAAATTTAGAGCTATCATATGTTGACTTGAAGTCAATGCTAGAGCCAAAATAAGGAAAAATACTATAAAATTAAATTCCAATTACTCTCCATTTATGGGACACAAAATTTGGAGCTATCATATGTTGACTTGAAATCCATGCTAGAGCCAAAAAATAAGAGAAAAAATACTATAAAATCAAATTTAAAAGGGCAGTAAATAGAGGCCAAATAGGGTCGACTCAATGTACAAAATCCGACACAGATTATTTGATTTGATGTAAATAGAGTAATATGTGGTTAGTCAAAAATCACAATATAGTCTCAGACGACAATTAAGCAATAAATAAAGATTAAGACTTCCTACCTGCTGGATTATTGAGCATCTGGTAGAAAAAAAAAATTATTTGTTTTTATTAGTGCTCATTGAGAAATTTTGATCAATTTTAATGTTTGATGGGCTAGTTTTTGAATCCTTCCATCAACTTGTACAGAAGTCCTACTTGAAAAGACAGGTGGTACTACCACATCGCCATCTCAATTCCTAGAGAAGATGCAACACGACTACTCGATGGCACCAATACTTTTTAAGTTCCTAGAATATAGTTCATAAATTGGGTTATAAAGAGAATAAAATGACTTAGGTTATTTTTTGTATAAATATTAATTATAAATTTTATAATATGTAATAAATTTTGTATATATAGTTTACAAATGTTAAAATAAAAAAATTGGATTTATAAGTGCAGGAGAAAGAAAATAAAAATTATTTTTCAATCTTTATTAAATAAGTTATATATATATATATATATATATATATATATATATATATATATATATATTATAGAAGTTCTAATTTTCCTTGTTCTTTTTTTATTAAAATAAATGAATAGAATAATTAGTCAAAAAATTATGGAATATAAACAAAATAGATGAAATGATAATAAATTACTTAATCATTGTAAGTCGGGAAAAAACAATTTACTTAATAATAAAGTAATACGAAAGTAATCCTAGAAATGAAATACACGATTAAACAAATTTAAATGACAATATAAAAATTAATATATTGATTAGCTATAAATTTAACAAAATACTCTGTTGATATTATAAAATGATAACAAAATAAGTAAGTTTTAAATAAGTGAATAGAATAATTAGTTAGTAAATTGAGGACAAAATTTAAAATAGATGGAATGACAACAAACAAGCTCATTATTTTGGTTAGATTAATGTTTCGCCATGTATAGAGTGTTAGTATAAGATTAATAAGCCTTCACTAAAAACTAATGCAAAGATTCTTAGCTTGGTGTTTAGAGGAAAAGATCGGTTATTTAGTAAAAAAAACAAAAGAAAAGAAAATGATTATGAGATATTTATTTGTCAAAGAACATGTAGGTTTCATACCTCATGGAGAATTTCATAGTAATTTAAACATATTTTGAACTAAAAGGAACTTTGTAATGTTTCATGAAAAATAACTTTCCAAAAGTTATGTAGCATTTGAAACTCTCGGATTTTGCGACCTCTCGCATGATCCTTTTATCATCTTCAAAGCATCGTTGATGAAAATGAAGGGACCATTTGGATCATCCATTCCTGCAAATGAGCAACAAACTTAAAATTTAACCTAAATTAAGCAAATGTTGTGAATCTATAGCTAACTTTTGTGAAAAATATACTTGCCTTTCTGCGATGAAAAAACTGGTGGATTGCTGTACTTCTTGCTTGATGTAGTTCATCAGGCTTCTCATTCCTCGAGGTACGATATATAGCTATATTGAATTAGCCTGTTTTCAGAAAAATCTAGGCCTCAAATTTCATTCAAAACTATTGCCATCAATTACATGAAATAAATGAAAGAAATTGTCAGTTCTTAGCAGGAAAAAGGACCATGTACTTTTCTATTTCCAAGTTCATAATCAAATGTTCTATAGTTCACTCATTTAGCATCTTCCACCTTCTTAAGATCAGATAGGATTTAGAAAAAAAAAAATGGTATTTTAGTGAGAGAGGCCTCATATGTTCCATTCGAAGCAACTTTACAGCTCTATTTATTTTTCGCATTATGTCTTACCCTATCTCCGATTGGTCGCAGATCCTTGAAGGCTGCAAAGTTAGAAAATATGTTGTTAGGTTGATTGTAGAACAACAAACAAATCAAAGAAACAAAACAATTTTAGATGTTATTGAATGTGAATCTTATTATTCCATTTCCATCAGGAGTAAGATGATTAAGAGTCTCATTCCTGTTACAGGTGGCCTGTAATCTTTAAAAAAGAGAAACAATTGTTTTTTGTGTTAACCTACAAAAAAAGAAAAAAAAAAAGCAAGTTGTTCATGCGAAGGTACAACGAACGTACTTAGAGTAGCGGCGCCTGAATCCGCCAGGGTATCATTGAGTAACTCGCCGATTATGTCGATAGAACTTTTCTGCGCATAATATGTTGTATAGTGACTAATTTCCACAAAATCTAAGGACCTCTTAATTAGAGCAGACTCATCACCTGTAAATCTTGGCAATCTGTTTTTAACCCTTGTTCTCATTGAAATTGGGTAGTCCCCAAAGACCAAGGGATCTATAAACCTGTCAGATTCAAAGATCAATGTATCAGATTGATTGATACATTGCTTTTCATTTATGTAATGATGTAGGCAAATTGGTGATTGTACCATCCAAATTGAAAATCCTGTGCTCTTTGTGTTGCAGCAATGTCTTCAGAACTATTCGTCATCGGTTCCAACCAAATGACATCTAATGCCTATTCCGACAGATTCGTGCTGCGTCGACTGCATTATAAATCAATGCGTGAAACCAAAGAAATGTATGAGGCAAACAGCATAGTATATGCATCCTCAGAAATAATTCTCTGCTGTAGTTAACTTTTATGTAGAATCAAATACACTCTCAGCTGTAGTTAAAAGCAACTTTTCCACACTCCGTAAGGCTGTGTGCAAAATCAGTAATTACTTACAATAGAAAGAGTTAAATTAATTGAAGTAACCTTTTTCTTTATTGTATACATCTCAAATTACATTACGAGCAAGCAGTTGTAGAATGCATCATACTATTGTACAAAAAAATACGTAATGATTAATTCGAAAAGAGAATATGTTATAAAATATAATTTTTTTAAAAAACTAAATAGCATGTTATCTGTTTTATTTATTTTTTAAAAAATAAATTTAACTGAAAATGTGAATTAACTAAAATTCGAATTTGAGAACTCGAATAGCAACCACCAAATCATTAATTTACCACTTGTGCTAGGGACCGTCGGTAAGTATATATGGATCTTTAGTCGTTGCGAATCGATGCTCCTTTTTGTTTGGATGAAAGTGGAAAGGAGGTGAGGCCGTTTTCAACCGTAAATGATCTCTTATGTTGTTTATTTCGCCGTAATAAAAAATTGGTTGAAACTCGAATTATCCGAAATCGCGTAATTGACTTCGGTCCATTCTGGGCCAAAATCAATCACGGTGAAAAAAGGTGAAAGTAGAAATAATAAATAATATTACTTATATTAATTTAAATATACTTATTTATGGCATTAATTACTATTTTATTTAGTTTGCATATTTAAAATATGATAAAATTTGATTAGTTAAGTTTTAGTATTTTCTTCATTTACTTTGTACATTTAAAATATGCTGAAAATTGATTAGTTAAGGATTAATATTTTTTTTACTTTATAATTTATTATTCTAATGTATAACAAAATAATTTAGTTGTTTTAAATTAAAACTTTTAATTATATAGAAATATAATTATATTAAAACAATATAAAATTTGAATTTTTTTAAAAATCAATTTTTACATATGTACAATATGGTTTCTTACAAGTATGTTAAAATTCATAACTAAGCAGTAAAGGAAGAACAACAATATAACCATCAGATACTCTTAAAAAAGAATAACATAGATGATAATAATTTGCTATATGATCACAAAGTAATGGCTATATTGCACTTTTGGTTCTCAAGCTTTGAGAGGCTTCACTTTGATCCTCAAACTCCGCTATGCTAGGAAGGAGCCATTCGTGTTTCGGCCAGATGAAGGTAACATTTTTATAAAATTCAGGACAATTGATTTTTGTATACTTTTTCTATAATACGGTGCTTATTGAAGGATTTTTTTTTTAGTGAACAAACAAATTGTTAAAGGATTAGATCAAACTGTGGTCACAATGAAAAATGAGAAGTTGTCTTGGTAACAATTCCACCAGAGCATGCATTTGTATCGGCTGTGAAAAAAATACATGGTACGGGATTATTAACATTTTAATTATTTTCATTTTTGAATGGATGAAGCGAAAGAATTCTCAGAATTGATTTCAAAGCAAAATGTTGTATATTTTTTTCTTTCTTTATTCTCTGCTTGATAAAAAAATGTAATATATTTTTTATATTATTAACCAATTAAATGTGGCTATTTCTTACTTTTTTATATTTTTTATTTGTTTTTTTATTTTGTATATTTTACTATAATTTCTATCCGCCGCAGCGTGCGGGTGCCTACACTAGTTAAACATGATTCGTAAATAATTCGCCCTAAAAAAACGGCCGGTTGCTGCGAGCCTGCGACGCAGCCTCGCGGGCCTCGCGGGTGGCNACATGGTACAGGATTATTAACATTTTAATTATTTTCATTTTTGAATGGATGAAGCGAAAGAATTCTCAGAATTGATATCGAAGCAAAATGTTGTATATTTTTTTCTTTCTTTATTCTCTGCTTGATAAAAAAATTTAATATATTTTTTATATTATTAACCAATTAAATGTGGCTATTTCTTACTTTTTTATATTTTTTATTTGTTTTTTTATTTCGTATATTTTACTATAATTTCTATCCGTCACGGCGTACTGGTGCCTACACTAGTTAAACATGATTCGTGAATAATTCGCCCCAAAAAAAGCCCCGGTTGCTGCGAGCCTGCGACGCGGCCTCGCGGGTGGCCCAAAGACCAAAACAAGAAAGAAAAAAAAAACTTTCTTGAAAGATCGCNTCGCATATTGATTTTAAATTTTTATTTTGGGCCTTAATCTCGAGTGCTTAATTGAATCTGTCCATTCTCTGTTATGCACAAAGAAGACCCAAACATAGAGCTAAATAATCTTAATTAACTTAAGGGACCAGGAACTCTTCTATTATACCTAATCAATTTCATGATCTTGTACTGTCGACACTTGCAAAAGAAAATTTTGTTGTGGTCTTTCATGGACCATTGACTCAGTGGGGTTTCTACTTAATTTTTTGAAACATAACTTTTTAGTATTAGAAATGCAGCAATTTTTCACTATATAATGAGAAGATCCGGAGAATAAGAGTTTGAAGATGTCTAACTTTAGAATCCTTCTCTTCCTCTAAACTCCGGATTTCAAGCTTTTACGTATGCTTATATGGGGAATAGTGAACTTTATGTATCTTTTATTTGTTTACTATTTAGACTTTGGAATTTAGATATGATAGTATGCGGTTATGCACTATGCAAAGTGCCAGTTTCATCTTGTATTTAGTTTCTAACTATGCTTGTATGTGAACCTTTTATATTTTACATTTAAACGTGGACTATCTTGATCTCTTATTTGCTTAATTATTTCTTTATTTTGAGGCATAATATAGTTTACCTTTTTTTTTTTTACCTTAATTAGTTTAATTTTGTAGCTCTTTATTCTTATATTCTTAAAAAAATATGAGTATTTATGCTAATAGCATAAATTTTGAGAGGAAAAAAACTTAATTTAATAGCCGAATTTTTGATCCCGAATTTTTAATTGGTGAACGTATAATATCTGTATAAATCACGTATCCGAATAATTGGCGAATCCCTTTTTTAGCCCTTTTTTTCAACGAATTTAAAAATTAGAAGGCAAATTTTATCCGAATTATACCCGTACCGAATTTTTGCCGAATCCGAATTAACTAACTATGGTCGCTGCCCTCTCAAAAGGAGAGAGAGAGAGAGAGAGAACGAAAGTGCGAAAGGATATCTCCGAGCTCAAAATTAGGGTTTCGTCTTCTCCGAGCTCAACATTAGGGATTCGTCTTCTCCGTCTCCCTCCTCCGATCTTGGTGATCTTCCTTGATCGCTAGGGTTCTTTCGATCTCCATCTCCTCCTCCTTCGAGCCCGGCGATCTCCCTCGATCGCTAGCGTTTCTTCTTCGTCTTCGAGCTCCTCCGATCTCGGCGTGCGATCTCCCTTGATCGAATTCACCTCAGTTAACTCTTCTCCTTCTCAAGATCGAGGGTGCTGGTTTCTTGATCTCGTATGAAGAATTAGAGCGTATCATCTGTTTGATCCGTTGTTTTCTTCCCTTTTCCCGTGGATTGATGCCGTTGTTTTTAGAATTTCGGCTATTATTGCAAAAGAGAAATAGAAGAAGCTCTTTTTATTAGTGACATATGTGGAGGTTCCAATAATTTCGTCTTTCTTATTTTTAGTTAAGCTGGACGAATGAAGGTTGTGGTTTCCTGATCTCTTATGAAGAAATTAGGTCATATCACCTGTTTGATCCTTTGTCCTCTTTTGTTTTGGTGAAAAAAAAAGTAGCTTTTCTTGTTACTGTTTTCTTTCTTTTCTTTGAAACAAAATATTGGTACTACTTGTTACTGTATATCTCTGAGTCAGATTCTCTTTCGATCTATTTTGGTTACTCGATAATAATTTTGATAAATATATGCTGAATTTGTTCACTTTTACATTGTATGAAGATCTTAATAATTTCGTTCGTCTTCTTTCTAATCTAGTTCAATAACAAACATTATGGTTTTCTGATTTCATATGACAGAATCAAGGCGCATCATCTGCTTGATATGTTGTTCCCTTTTCTTTTGGTACGATAAGAAGCTATCTTGTTAGCATATTCGGTATATTCTACAAAAGGAATGGCTTTTTTTTTCCTTTTTTGTATATCTCTGGTTTGGAATCTTGCGTCTTTCTTGGTTTATTTTTAGTTATTTTTATAAAATGTGGAATATTTTTTAAATGGACGTGTATGTACCTCCTAATTCTTGTTGCCTTTGGGATTTATTTGTTGTTTTTATCACTCTTATGTGAGCCTTATTACTGGATTTTAGGAAGCTAGCTGCGACCTGTAAAAAGTAAGTGAAACATTGCATTTGTCATTAGTAAGAAAAAGCTGATCTTCTAGTTAAGAGAGGGGAGAGCCATCTTTTAGGACATCTCCTTTGAAGGTTGTGATTTCTTGATTTCACATGAAAATTAGGGCATGCCATATGTCTCACCCGTTTTCCCCTCGCAAAAATAGCTATATTTGTTATTGTATATCTCTGATCCAGATTCTTTCACCTACTTAATTTGTTACTGTATTTATTTTTCTTGATTAATTTACTTTCTACTGAGGAGTTAGTGCAGATTGATTTCTCTGGGTGTTATCAAATTCTAACCAAGATGATAAATCCGTCCACGATAGAAGATTTCCATTTTTTGCTTCATTGACTCTTTCCTATAGTATTAATATATATAATACTTTCCCATGCTTATAAATGTGATTTTCAATCTTCTCTCCAGCTATATATAATTGCGGCAGGAACTGCCACTCAAGAATAAGCTGTTACATTCTTCTCTGGTGTTAGTTTCTGTCACAATTTTATTGCATTGGTGGGTGGGAAGTTTCAAAACACTTTTAGATATTTTGGCTTTCGAAGGCCTAAAAGCGAGTGCTTTTGGCAATGCAATTCCAATTAAGCCTAAATATGCTGACTCAGTTGTCTTCTATTTTTCGGCTCGATTTGATTATTGTAGTTAATGATAGCATTTAGAAACACTGTATTTTCTATTTGTGATCAAAACTTGTTGACTTAATTTTATATTCTTAGGGAGAGAAAAAAAAAAGAACGAAAGGAAGGATGTTTAACGGAAATAATGGCAATCTTCAGTTCCCCTCTTTCTTGGAGCAAGAACAATTCCGTTATGGTTCTAGTGCATCTACTCAATTGCAGTTGTTTGGAAACACTGAATGTGAGTTTTGTGATGCATCGTTGTTTTGTCTTTGCTAATTGCTTGTTAATTTTACTTTTTAATTATGATTATTTGCGCTGTTGCTTTGTACATGCATGTAATTCTCCGATATATACTGTTTGGCTTCTATATTGATGTTATTAGTCTATTTGAATCATTCCATTCTTTCAGCTTATGGGGATTTATGTCCATTATTCTTTAGACATAGTTTCTCTAGCTCTGTCGTAAATAGCTTCACTCATTTATATGCCAATTGCAACATGATATGTAGGTGAAAGAACTATGCCCCATCTAGTAGTGCACAGTATCAAGTGACTAATGAGAAGTGGCAAAATATGGAATTTAATAAGAAAAGAAGAGAACTTTATTAGGGCTTGTTGGCACTGCCAAAGTGAGTCGTTAGTGCTATTAGGCGAAACACATAATTAAATGCCTCCAATAGCTTCTCCCATAGTACACGAATCTTTAAATTTGCGTTTCTACATTAGGGGGAATCTCATTTCAGCTTCCATTTGCATTGGAAGCTCCATACTTTCCATTTGCCATTGCAACTGAAAGATAAAGTAGAAGCATGCCAAATAAGCAATAATAAGTATTCTTCGGTTTGGAAGGCTCATCAAGAAACTTCTTTGTCATTCTCATCGGAGAGCAATATTGTTTTGTCAGGTTTTATTCTATGTTAGAATTCGTTTCTTCCAACAAAACTCCTAAAGTAGAACTGTGTGAAAATTACCTGTTAAGAAAAGTTTCTTATTGATATACACTAATGTTTGCTAGAAGGGGGGGGGGAGAGAGAGAGACACACACACACACACACAACTCCTAAAGCAGAACTGTGTGAAAATTACCTATTAAGAAAAGTTTCTTATTGATATACACAAATGTTTGCCAAAAAAGAAGACAGAGAGAGAGAGTAAGAAAAGTTTCTTATTGATATTCACAAATGTTTGCTAGAGAAAGAGAGAGAGAGAGAGAGAGAGAGAGAGAGAGTTCTTATTGATATACACAAATGTTTGCCAGAGAGAGAGAAAAAGAAGAAGTTAGCTACTATTCTTTTATATTGTCAACCCTACATCTCTCCGTTCAATGGTTAAAAACTCAAAAGCACCAACTCCTTGGTGCTTTTGAGAGTATTCTATATCAACTTATATATATATATATATATATATATATATATATATATATATATTCTTTACTTGAATCGAATCTGATTTTTCTATTTCTTTACTTGAATTGAACCGGATAAACTTGTTGCATTGGATCAAACCGGCCCAGTTACTCCACATGTTTCCATCTTTGAACTACATTTTTCTCGATATTTGTTCGCACGCTACTCTTATACTCTCAAGCTCTGGGTACTCCCTTCGAGCATCCACCATGGTTGCCAAATAGGTCTTACACCCTCCTTTGATCATTTTCCTCGCCCTCGCCGCAGATATAGTCGCCGCGAAGCGCGAGCTTTTACACGCTCAATATACCAGCTCCTCCTGGTTAGGCTCACGAAAAGTGATTACCTTGCTTTCATAGTCTATGACCGCATAGTACTTGAAAAGCCAATTGGTTCCCAAGATAACGTCGAATCCCCACATCCGATCTAGCACCAGCAGGTCTATCGGCATAATCCATTCGCCTATCTGAATTGGACACGCCAAACAAGAATTGTAAGAGCTCCATTGTTGTTCAAGCAACCAGAAACAAAAATTCCTCACAAGAATTTCTATTCGACATCTATTTCCAGAGACGAGAGAGACGAAAAAACAGGGAGGAGAATGCGAGTACCAAAGATAACGCTGAGGACGTTGAGTAAGACGATGCTCCGAATCTTCGTCGGCACGAAAGATACAACCTTTCTCCAAATCGATCGCCTCCGTAAGAACCCTAATCGCCGCACACCCACTCCCGCTTCATGGCCACGGGCCAATTGGGCAGAGGAGGAGCCCTCCGCCCCCGTAGCGTCTCCCTCGCCCTCGACGAAGCTCAGCTCCACGGGAGGTCCCATGTCGGGGGGCACCTTCTTCCATCTTCGGTTCCGTTCCACCGATGGTGTCGTCGGAGTAGGAGGAGGAGATTGGGGGGAGTAAGAAGAGGTGGTTTGTATAAGGATTCTTCTAGGGTTCTTCTTGGTGAGGAGGAAAGAGGAAGCGGAGGAGGAGGCATTGGTTTCTAAAAAATTACTTTTATTTTATTTTTTCAAATGGCTCTTCGTTTTGCGTTGCATTTACTCACATTTATTTAATTTTTAGTGGCCCTTGGTCTACCATTTATAAGAAAATATATAATGTTTGTACTTAAATTTATATTGCATAATTATACAAAGGAGGTGTTTCCTCTTCTAATGGTCCTCGAAGACAATAAGTATTGACTAAAATATGGAGTCATCAAGAAAGGGGTTGAAGGCATTGTGGTACCTCACGTAATCGCCGGCGTCGGCAACGAAAGCCTTAAATAAGGGTGCGAAAGGGTTCGATATCTATATAACAAATTTTCTTCTCCTATAGTTCTTATTATCTTTTGTTGATTTGTAATTCCATTATAAAAGTTTCTATATATTTTTCATATTATTAGATTTAATCAAATATAATTATATTCTTTTTTTTTTACTGTTTCATATTTGTTTATTTAATATAAAAATTTTTACTCCGCCGCGTCGTGCGGGTTCCTACACTAGTGTTATAAATAAATGTGGAATGAGCAAAGCTTTTGTTCTTATAATTCCAGTGAAAATTGGACAAAATTAATTTAATTTCACTATATTTATTTTTTTAATATTAGATGTTATCATTTAAACTTTCAAAAATTTTATTTTTTTAATTTAAATTAATTTAATTTTAATGTTTTTTTACCAAGTTTTTATTTTGTTGCACATAGAATGATTTGACTTGTGTTTTTTTTTTTGGCAAATGGGAGATTTTTTTATTAAGGGAAAATTTCAAAAAAATCCCTTGTGGTTTCAATTTTTTTTCATTTTAATACTATGTGGTTTAAAATGTATCAAGTTAGTATCATGTGGTTTCTTCTCACTTCATCACTTTAATACCCTGTGGTTTAAAGTTCATCAAGTTAGTACCCTGTGGCTTTGCACTTTATCACTTTAATACCCTGTGATTTAAATTTTGTATTAAGTTAATACCCTGTAGTTTTTTAAATCACAAGGTACTAAAGTGATAAAGTGTGAAACCACAGGGTATTAACTTAATACACTTTAAACCACAGTGTACTAAAGTGATAAAGTGAGAAACCACAGGGTACCAACTTGATATACTTTAAATCACATGATACTAAAATGAAAAAGTATAAAACCACAGGGGGTTTTTTGAAGTTTTTCCTTTTATTAATTCATCTAACCGGTTCGGCGAATCAGTTTGAACCGGTTCGGTGCAAAGCTTTTGTAATCTTAGCTCGAGTCGCAAACTTTTGTAATCTTAGCCCGACCGGTTCCCCCCTCAAATGATTAAAGGTTCGACGAAACCCTAGTCTCCTCTCTCTCTTCGCCCCATCTTCATCCTCGACTCTCCGCCTCCGCGTGGCTCCGAAACTCTAATTCCTCGCCCTAGCTCATCTTCTCCTACAAGCCCTAGTCGAGGTACCTCTCGCACTCCCCAATTGCAACAATTTTTTAATACTGGTCCCAATCCCCAATTGGAACCAGTTTTGTGACAACAAACGCGGATGGGGTTCTTTATTTGCACTCAGTATGATGCTTTCTCTTTGATTCTTCATTGTGTTGTAGTTATTTTCCAACAACAATATCTTACCTTATTCTGCGTGTAGTTGTGGCATTTTTTTACAAGGGGTTGTGAATTTGGGGCAACTTTAGTAGACAGCAAGTTCCTATATTGATCTAAAACATATAATCTGTTTGATTTAGGCTATAAACTATTCATTGTTCAAATATGCCTTATTACATGTCTTCTGTAAATCGACCGTGACGGCGTATAATAATCGAACCAACATTCAGTTATTTAGGTTCTGCCTTTTTATTCTTTGTATGCTTGCTTGTATATTAAATTCACGAGGACTTGAAATTTTTGCTCAAGGTAACATGTCGCAGAGCAAAGCATCACTTGGTCTATCATGGGCTCCCAAGGTGCCTATCTCTTCTGCTCAACAGTTAACAATGAAGAATAGTATTAGCTTGAATAGATATTCATTTAAAAAATTGTCAAAGATGTAATCCGATAAGAAATAATTCAAAAGAATGCACAAAAATCAAATCCTAGATGGATACAACAACTGCATCAATTATGAAATCCAAACTATCCACGAAATTAATCCGAATAGTATAGATAAATTAAATCCTAGATGGATACATAATAAATATTCAGTTAGCTTCCTCTACCGAAAAAGCCATTCGATTAGCTTCTTCTTCCAAAATCCAAAGACATCGACGTAGAAAGAAACCCTAGAAGTGATTCGACATTAAGGATGGAGATGGAGCTCCGGCAACACTAAAAACGAAATATTTTAGATGTTAATTTTCNACAAACGCGGATGGGGTTCTTTATTTGCACTCAGTATGATGCTTTCTCTTTGATTCTTCATTGTGTTGTAGTTATTTTCCAACAAACAATATCTTACCTTATTCTGTGTGTAGTTGTGGCTTTTTTTTTACAAGGGGTTGTGAATTTGGGGCAACTTTAGTAGACAACAAGTTCCTATGTTGATCTAAAACATATAATCTGTTGAGTGAGGCTACTATGCTATCGGAAGCACGGAGCTTTCCGTGCTTCTATCTCGTTTTCGATGTTGCGACTTTCGAATCGTCGATCGGCTCTGTNATCGACGTAGAAAGAAACCCTAGAAGTGATTCGACATTAAGGATGGAGATGGAGCTCCGGCAACACTAAAAACGAAATATTTTAGATGTTAATTTTCAATATTTAATATTTAAGTTGTATGAAATGAAAAAAATTCAAAATAGTGTACATGAATCAAATCCTGGATAGATACAACAACTGTGTCAATTATGAAATCCAAATTATCCGTAAAATTAATCCGAATAATATAGATATAAATCAAATCATAAGTAATTGGGATTTAGAAAAAGAAAAAAAAAATTGTGATTAGGGTTTTGATCCGTTTTCAAAAACTTACCCGCTTGACTCGTCCATGATCGCGGTCCAGCTTCCTCTACCGAGAAAGCCATTTGAATAGTTCCTTGTTCCACAAATCCATAGAGATCGTTTGATTAGCTTTTTCTTCCAAAGAGCCGAAGAGATCGATGTAGAAAGAAACCCTAGAAGCAAATCGAGGCCGAGGATGAAGATGGAGCTTAGGCAACACCCAAAAAAAAAAAAAAAACTGTAGAAATGATGAGACAGAGAAGAGTAGGGGCCGAAGGGATGCAATATGAAAAGGCGGAGGGACTGACAGCTTAAACAAAAAAACAGGTGAGATAGAAGGCGGAGGGGTGGACGGGATGTGGATTAAGGGAGAAGCGGCCATATGAGAATATTAAACGGCTCCTTGGGAGGAAGAGGGTAGCTGACAGGTGGGTCCCACCGCCTATAATTTTAAGTAAATTATGCTGACATGTAGGCTCCACAGACCTAAAATTATGTTATGCTTGCCACGTGGACTAATTATGGGGCTTAATATAAGTTAATAGAAGTTAATAGATGTAACTAGCAAAAAAATTTATAGCTACAGTGCTCTCGAAAAATATGCGCATATATATGGCTACAAACAACATGTATGCATATATAGGGTCCGGCTACTATCCTATTAATAGGATTGGGACTCTTGTTTTATCAAGTCGATTTGAATGATCGGAATTTCAAATTGATAATCGGCACCGTTGAGGTTGATCTACACAATTTGAAATGTTTAGAAACCAAATTTTGTATTATTTAAAAATTATTATCAAGTTCATCTTAAGAGTTGAAAAATGAACGGTCATAAATGAATAACCTTCTTAAAATAGAGATTAGACTTTCTCAGTTCGCAATCATTGTTATCAAACATTATCTAAATAGTATAAAGAATTTTCTATCAAAAATTCAAGCAAAAATAGTATAAAGAATTTTCTCAAAATTTAGAAACCAAATTTTGTATATATATATATAGTTACTACAACAAACACATATAATCCATTACAATATCATAATAATATTACACAATATCACCCCAAATCTCTCCATANTAATTTCACCATATTTATTTTTTTAATATTTATATGATATCATTTAAACTTAATTTTTTTTATTTATTTTAATTTAAATTGTTTAATTAAAAAAATTAGTTAAATAGTAATTCTGTTAATATATTAATATTTAACACATTGAATTCATATGTTGGATTTTTAACGGGCTGAATAAGAACGTAGAAAAATAAATAAATTTTTTCAATGAAGCTATCAACTTTATAGTGTTGATTTTTTTTCATGTGCTATCTCTCGCATCTCTCTCACATCTTATCGACATTTGTTTTTTTACCAAGTTTTTATTTTGTTGCACATAGAATGATTTGACTTGGTTTTTTTTTTTTTTTTTTTTTTTTTTTTGGCAAATGGGAGATTTTTTTTATTAATTTATCTAACCGGTTCGGCTAATCAGTTTGAACCGGTTCGGGGCAAAACTTTTGTAATCTTAACCCGAGTCGCAAACTTTTGTAATCTTAGCCCGACCGGTTCCCCCCCAAAGGTTCGACGAAACCCTAGTCTCCTTCTCTCTCTCTCTCCCCCCCGATCTTCATCCTCGACTCTATGCCTCCGCGTGGCTCCGAAACCCTAATTCCTCGTCCTAGCTCATCTTCTCCTACAAGCCCTAGTCGAGGTACCTCTCCCTCTCCCCAATTGCAACAAATTTTTAATACTGGTCCCAATCCCCAATTGGAACCAATTTTGTGACGACGAACGCGGATGGGGATCTTTATTTGCACTCAGTATGATGCTTTCTCTTTGATTCTTCATTGCGTTGTAGTTATTTTCCAACAACAATATCTTACCTTATTCTGTGTGTAGTTGTGGCATTTTTTACAAGGGGTTGTGAATTTGGGGCAACTTTAGTAGACAACAAGTTCCTATATTGATCTAAAACATAGGTGTTGAGTTAATCCTGTAATCTGTTTGACTTAGGCTATAAACTATTCATTGTTTAAATATGCCTTATTACATGTCTTCTGTAAATCGACCGTGACGGCATATAATAATCGAACCAGCATTCAGTTATTTAAGTTCTACCTTTATATTCTTTGCACGCTTGCTTGTATATTAAATTTACGAGGACTTGAAATTTTTGCTCAAGGTAACATGTCGCAGAGCAAAGCATCAATTGGTCTATCATGGGCTCCCAAGGTGCCTATCTTCTCTAAAAAAGCAAAAGAAAGCGCAGGAAAGTTGCAAATAAAAGAACCCACTTGGACGCCCGAGAACGAGCTTGTAGATGGATTGTTTGTTCCTCCGAGGGACCCAAGAAAGTTGAATAAGCTGATGAAGAAAAGTTTGAAAGATACCGCTGGTGCGAGTTGGTAAGCGGATGTCAAATGAATTCTAGTTTTGCATCTGACCTGTTCGTGTCTTTCTGATAATTAATTATCTTATAGGTTCGACATGCCTGCCCCGACTATCACCCCTGAATTAAAGAAGGATCTAGAGATTCTCAAGGTGTGCTATTTTGCCGCCTTGCTGTTATCAGTTTCCATAATAGTTTGATTTAGTTCAAAATTTAAACAAAATGTCGTTTTTTTTATGTGGATGGAAAGAAGCTTCATTGTGTAACTCGTAATTTTTTTCCTTTATGGCATCGCGAAATAATAATTTCTTGAGTGCTTGTAAACATGTAGGAGCTTATAGACTTGTGCAGTAGGGTAGATTTGAATTCTCGATTCTATGATTAAGAAGTAGAGTATATAAAGTTCTACATCCTTTTTTTTCCCCTTGAAATGTCTACATATCGTGTTGGTCGATTTACGACCAGTTTCATAAGCAAAGTCTCTCGAGCTATATTGGTATTGCATATCCTATGCGTAATTTTTGGAATCTTCTAGTGCTAACACTTTCAGACATTTAGAACATTTTCTCTGTTATGTTTTATGTAATTAATACATAACGATGAATGAACTTATTTCTACTTTAAACTGCCACTGCCTTCATATTATCTTGTTGAAAATGCGTGACATTAGATAAAATCCTGTTTGTGCTAGATATAATGTATAAAAGAGAGATACATGACTAATTATACTGTTGAAAAAGAATTATGGTGATGAGACTGTTCATGTATGCTGCAGTTGAGGAGTGTAATTGACCCCAAAAGGCACTTCAAAAAAGGTGACAAGTCCAAGACCCTTCCCAAGTATTTTCAGGTAGGCCATTTTCTTTACTGCGGTAGTGAAAAAGATCATTAAAATTCTACCTAGTTTGTTAGCGATGACTAATTTGTTCACATGTCACATGTTTAGGTGGGCACAGTTATTGAACCTGCATCTGAGTTCTTCTCAGGCAGGCTGACAAAGAAAGAGAGGAAGGCAACATTGGCCGATGAATTGCTATCTGACCATAATCTCAAGGCTTATAGGTAAGTACTGTCTATCCAAATGAGATCTCTTTATGGTTCTTCTAGAGTTAGTACTTCTGCTGGACTTCTTGGCTGCTTCCTACTGAGATGATCTTTTGGATGGCGTGGTATGGCAATAGAGTCATTCCTAAGCCCCTTCTGTTCTATAATTATGTGGGTTTAAATCCCCTTTCGACCTTTTAATTGGTATTAGAAGCTCCTCTAAAACTCTGTCACTCAACTGGGAAACCAGTAGTTGCTTTAATCTCTATAAAATAGTAAGTTCTACTATTCTGGTATATTCATTCCATCAAATTGGTTGATTACTAGGCTACTTCCAAACTACTTCGCTGCTGTGTATATATATTTTAGATAAACATTCTTGTATCCTTTTATTAATTGGCTTTTTTTCGATGCAATGCAGGAAACGCAAGGTACAAGAAATCGATGAGTCCCGTAAACCTGGTGGTGTTGAGAAGTGGAAGATCAAGGGTCGCAATTCCCGAAAAAGGGCCAAAGATAGAAGGAGATGAGATCATCGTGCCAACTGATTCAACGTAGATGCAGGGTAAAGTGGTGAGGAGGGTGCGAGTTGATCATTGCTTGAATTGCGGCAATACATTACAAAGCTTTAGATTCGTATCGCATTGAGTGTGTTTCGGTTTGTACAAGGGCCCTATTTTTGCTGTATCACACTTCATTTGTAGCAGAATATTCACTTGTTTAACAAATTTCAGTACTGCGGAACAAATTGCCATGCTACAATGAGCATCCATCTGAAGTTCTCTGAAGCTATTACTTCGTATTCGCATTATTAATTTAATTAAACCATCCTATTTTGAATCAGAAGTAATTGTCCCTTTAGACCTGAAATTATAATAGTTATTTATTTATTTATTTTTTTCAGATAGTGAGAGAGAAAGGCAACAAGGTAGCAAGCTATCCTCATGTTTTGAAAAATAAATTTAGTCAAAGAATGTAAAACAATTAGATTTTAAACTTCCAATTTTGAATATCAATTATTAAATTTTTAGTCAACTATGTTAGTAATTATAATAGACTTTGGGTGTGCTTTTATCCGGTTTCGCCATAATGTCACACTAGTTTTTACTATTGATTTTATGAGGGATAAAAGAGATTACAGAAATGTTCAAAACTTTTCTTTTGTTAAAAAAATTGTTTTCATATATGGTCGTGATTATAGAAGACAATAATTAAATTTGAATTCCGAATTGCACGTTAATATTATTATATTATACATATAAAACTGCGACGTGGGTTTCGTCGTGAGAGGAGCAGAAAAAAGTCGGTAGCGATGCTTTACTTTTAACCGACTCCTTGAAAGTCGGCGGCGAAACAACACTGTGTGCCGATTTCGTGCTTTGTATTTCTCCCTCGCCCCAGCGAAGGGCCAGCGAACTCCCGATGTGAGCTATGTTCTTCTCCAAAACCCCGCCTTCGCCTCAACCATGGCGTTGCGTTCCCAAGATAAGACCCTACCCTCTCTTTATCCCCCTCTCCAATGCCTCCTCCTCCGCTTCCTGTTTCCCCCTCGCCAAGAAGAACCCTAGAAGAATCCTTATACAAACCACCTCTTCTTACTCCCCCCAATCTCCTCCTCCTACTCCGACGACACCATCGGTGGAACGGAACCGAAGATGGAAGAAGGTGCCCCCCGACATGGGACCTCCCGTGGGGCCGAGCTTCGTCGAGGACGAGGGAGACGCTGCGGGGGCGGAGGGCTCCTCCTCGGCCCAAGTGGCCCGTGGCCATGAAGCGGGAGTGGGTGCGCGGGGATTAGGGTTCCTACGAAGGCGATCGATTTGGAGAAAGGTTGTATCTTTCGTGCCAAGGAAGGTTCGGAGCATCGTCTTACTCAACGTCCTCAGCGTTATCTTTGGTACTCGCATCCTCCTCCCTGTTTTATCGTCTCTCTCGTCTTTAGAAATAGATATTCGACTAGAAATTCTTGTGAGGAATTTTTGTTTCTGGTTGCTTGAACAACAATGGAGCTCTTACAATTCTTCTTGGTTTTCGCCTAGTTAGTCATTAGTATATGTATATTTGAATAGGGATCGTAAATTAGTTTTTTGGAATTCTTTGTACTTGACAGTGGAAAATTTCACTTTTTAATTGTGTGTTACACTTTTTACAGTTGAAAATTTTTTGATTAGAACTGGATCCCTCCGCCTCCCGAGAAATTTACATAATCGTCCAATAATTTTGCTCTTCTGCGACATTCTGGCATGAAATTACTTAAAAAGTTTTGTTGTCATGTTGTATGTAAACAACAAATAAAATATACACTTCAAAACCTTCAATTGAAAAACTAATTCTGAAGAGAATCTCCTTTAATCCTCACTCCGTTCTCCTGACTCTCTTTGTCAGCCAGTAATATATGCGTTGTGAAAGAGGCTGAAGTCATCACAGATCCTGCAGTCTTCGCCGTAGTGCGATTCGCTGTATCTGCCGTCCCATTCATACCTTTTGTATTAAAGGCGCATGAGGACATGCAGATCCTTACTGCAGGAGTAGAATTAGGGTTTTGGGTCAGTTTAGGATACCTTGCTCAGGCTGTTGGATTACTTACTTCTGATGCTGGGCGTGCTTCTTTTATTTCCGCTTTCACGGTAAGCCCTAGTTCTTATCGGATTACATCTTTGACAATTTTTTAAATGAATTTCTATTTGACACAGTGCAAGCTAATAATATTCTTCGTTGTTAGCTGTTGAGCAGGTAATCATTGTGCCGTTGATAGATGGCATCATTGGAGCTGCTGTGCCAGCCTATACATGGGTCGGAGCATTTGTATCTCTCATAGGGGTTGCTATGCTAGAGTTCACTGGCTCTCCTCCCTGCGTACGTATGTTTCCAGTGGCTTAATTGCAAAATTGCACCAAATTTAATTTCACAATTTTTAAGGCTTGGTGGGTATGCTATGTGAAAAGCTCTGATGGATAACCGACAATAAAGATGTAATACTTGACCTCACGTTTTGTCTGGTTATTCCTAGTATATTTATTTGAATTCTATTTATTACCATTTTTTGCCCGGTGCAATTGCTAGTGGTAAATATGCCTTTAGGCTTTAGATACCTTACTGTACCGAATTGTTGGTTCAAGATTTCAAGTTAATGAACTTTCTACCTTTTCAGGTTGGTGATATTCTAAATCTTCTCAGTGCTGTATGTTTTGCAATTCACATGCTTAGGACAGAGCATATATCACGAAGTATTAAGAAAGAAAACTTTCTAACTCTCCTTGGATGTGAGGTTGGTACCGTGACTTCAATATCGTAATCCTTGTTACGTTGTGCATCTTCTTTTGATCTTCTCTTTGTATGTTGTTGAATCTCAAACTGATTTTGTGAATTTAGGTAATCATCGTAGCTTTATTCTCAACAATCTGGTTCATCCTTAAATGCTTGTTTCATCATGTGAAGCGATGGAGCTTGAGTTCGTTGTCATGGTCAAAGTTCTTGTGTTGGATGGTTTCATTTCCGTGGGTTGCTGCTCTCTACACGGGCATATTCTCAACTGGCTTGTGTTTATGGGCTGAGGTTAGTTCTGCACCCGGTATCATGCCATTTTGTTATCTTTTACTGTAAAAGTTCCGGTGCATTGTATCGTTAAAGTTGTTAAGGAAACTTTTTATATTTGTCCCCCTCACATTTCTATCTGGAAAGAGAGTGATAAGAAATGTTTATTTTTCGTAATTTTCACTTTTATGTCAGTTGAGTGCCATGCGTGACGTATCTGCAACTGAAACTGCAATTATTTATGGCTTGGAGCCTGTATGGGGTGCTGCCTTTGCATGGTTTCTACTTGGTGAGAGGTGGGGTGTTGTTGGATGGATCGGAGCTGCTCTTATTATTGGTAGGCTGATTGATTTAACATTTCTCAGCTTTGTATGTTCTTTCGGTTAGGTCATGAGATATAACGCCGAATAATCGGATAGCCCTTTTACTACTGAAGCTGCTCTCTAGTTATCTTTTATCACATTTCCCAACCCCTTTCTATGGACTCAAACTTTTTCATTTTCTTGCCTTTTGAACATGGTTAATCTCTCATGCCTGCAGGTAGTTGCTTGACAGTCCAGATCCTCGGATCACTTCCCGAGATATGCAAATGGTACAAAGGCAGCGGCCAAATGAATGCTTGAATGCATCAAATACAAAGAGCAGTTCTTTTCGGCTGTTCTCATTGATTCTCTACAAAATGAAGCTGATGCTCAAAAAAGGTAAGTTGCTTGGTTCATGAGTATTTGATTAGCATGATGATCAGATAATCTCATGGGATACAGTAAAGGAGGCCGAGAGCAGAAAACTGCAGAGATTTTGGGGGACGTTCGTGCGTACATATCACTTCATCGACTATTTGTTTGACCGGAGTTGACTATGACGATCTCAATTTGGAGAACTTCTAACCATACTCGAGAGAGATTTTTCAAGCAACTCAAGAGTGGTATGAAACGGAAAGGATGGCGGCAACCTGGTAATAAATGGTGCGTGATAATTCTTCCTCTCAAAGTAAAAACTGTCAAAAAACCTGAATACATGATTCTAATCCTGGTTGTTGTATATTTCATCTCAGAATTTGTTGCATTTTAACCTATAATTTGCCATATCACAATCCATTTTTGTTGTAAAAACTCTTTATTGTATAAACTGATGTTGAATCAGTGGAAATTAAATTGATCCCTACTTGGATGTCAGTGCCAGCAACCGCTCCATATGCTCTATTGAAAATGAAGCTGACTCGCATAACTCATCGAAACCGAGGAGAGTTATAGGCATCAAAGTCGCAAATTCGATTTCTTTGCTGATTCACAGCAAATACAGAGAAATTCAGAGAGCAAATGTAGATAAAATCATATTGTAAGTAGGAACAGGACTTAATATTGCACTTGCAAACCCTAGCATTAAGCCTTTTTCCACCCTCAATTCAAGCAGTCAAATCCAGAAATTACTACTTCCCGCTATTTTATAGACATCGGGCAAAAGGATATGAAATTGTCAAAAAACAGTGAATTTATCATGTAAGGAACAAAATAAAGACGATAAAAATACCGATCTAATAGTTATTACTACAGCCCATGTAATTGTTCCGGTAACGCAGGCCATACTGCTCATACACGGTATCCCCATAATTCACAGCCTTGATCTCAACCGTCCGTCGCTTGCTATCCAACTCTTGAACTGCTCCAAAAACAATCTCATTTGTAGTTTCGCAGCTTTGCTCATAAAAAGTTCGCGGACCGGATGAATACTGCTTATGCTGCTGTAGGTGCTGCTGCTGATGGTACATTTGCTGCTGCAGCGGCTTCTGCTGCTGTGAATCGCCTTCCCAGCTGTTTAAATAAGCCCTTCCATGCCTAATATGGTGCAACTTTTCTGGCTCTTTTGACATGAAAGCGTAGTTCTTTTTCGGGGTTGGAGTTCTTACCTCCAACGGGGGCGGCAGTTCATCGTCTGGGATGACAAAGCTATCTTGCACTGGCCAAGTTTTTGTTGCCCTCAACTTCTGCTGCTGATATAGATTTACTGCTGGTTTTTTTCTGAATATTGCACGGAAAATTTCTGTTGCTGATGATCTGGCTCCGCCGAGAAGCCTTCCTATTGAGGAAAAGAAGCCTTCTTCATGTTCCAGTTTCTCTGCTTCATCGTCGTTGGTGGGGATTAGCGGTGGTCTTAGAGATGATTTCATTGGTTTTTGGTATGGAGGCATGCTTGCTTGAATCGGAGTTTGAGGTCCCTGCAAGAGAAGTTCAGAGTAACAAATAGTATACATTCGAAAATAAAGGAAAGATATCCCAAAGTTACTAAATTTCATCTTACTAGCGCACACTCTAATGACCACCAAAAGAGTATCAATGCCTTGAATAAAATCAAGCAACACCATCAGAAATGAAAAGTGTAACATCGAGCATGAAATATGACAAAAACAAAACGTTGCAAATACATCCAATTGAAATCTATAGCTTTTGTTTTAGATAGGCCATATTCGCAAACTACTACTCGTGTCTACTAATCATTAACTAAAAAAAAAAGGGAAAAGAACAATTAATACTTACATCTTCTGATGACACAATCCCTCCAACTCGGCGCTGAAGCAAAGCAAGCATGTAACCAAAGAAAGCAGCGGCGAGAAGCACTGCAACTCCTGCACGACATTTCAGAATTAACTTGAGCAAGTATAAGTCTCCATTATAGGGGAAGAAAGAAGTGTGAGCAAATTATCTACCTAGAGGAAAGCCAGTTTCATATTGGTAAGCACAGTCTTCGAAATTAAGCTGAATCTCTCGGATTGCCTGGTTTCCTCTATCAATAATTAGAAGGGAGCAGCTACTACCAACATAAAGAACGTCAAAATCATTCGAAAATTTTGCATCTTGGCTTGGTCCATCTACATGTCCTCCCCTGTTGGACTTTCCTCCAGCGATGGTTGTAACCCCTTCATTTACACAGGCAACAAATACTCAGACCAAAATCTATGAATCCTCCCTTATACCAAGTGTAATGAAGTTAACTTTCTCATCTCGACAATGGTAGAACATGGCAAGTTGGTAGTATGTTAAACCAGACGAAAGAATACAGTAAGTTTTAACGTAAGCGAAAAACAAAATATATCACATTGTACATAGGGATTAGAAACTGGGCAGTTTCAGCTTACCCGTATCACTGATTTTTCTGATCGCCAAGTTCAAAGTGTCTGCCACATAAATATTTCCTCTATCGTCCACTGTAAATCCCTTTGGATGGTTCAACCTTGCTTCTCGTGAACGCCCATCAATATGACCGGAATACCCTTCCGGCGAACCAGCAACGAGCTTTGGCCTACTATCTGCAATTTGCCATCTGATTCACATGAAGAGACGGGATTCGAGAGAGACTCAAATATGACAAACAGTGAGCTTAAAGCAAGTTAAAAAAACTTGAAATGGTATTAACTGATGTTTCGCCAGCATTCACAACAATTTTTTTTAGATCTCATAAATTGTGCTCCTCTCTCTAATTGGTATTCCTCTCCCTACCAAACCTTTATCTTAGTAGGAGACAACAATGCTGTTATCAGTGTCAGGATCATTAAGTTTATCCTTCATAGCGCCTTAATCAACAAAAGTATAATCAGGAAAGAGCTAATATATTCAGGTAACATGTTCATTAGTTGTAAAATACATAATTCCAAGGAAAAAGACAAGATTTGAAGGTACCATACTTTGGATCTTGTGGAAGTTAAGACAAAGAACTAACAATTTCATCTGTCATTTTAACAAGAAGACTCGACAAGATAAATTTTCAGTCCACTTCAACCAATTATACGGTAGATTCAAAGAAACTATACATCAAACATTCACAAAACTGGGGAATGACACAATGGTGGATCCCTAACCCATCAAACGACAAGTAAATTTACACAACAGAGTACACATTCTTTCTAAAATTAAAAGAAAATACCAAAATGTGGCTTAAATGTAATGAATAAAAATGGCATAAATCACGCAAATTTGAGAACAGTTGAGTCGATTTAGGGCACGAATTTCACTCACAACTAGACAACGGCAGAGAAATCCTGTAGATGTTGCTGTTCACCGAATCGAGAACGAGGAGCTCCCCATTCTGCGTCGCCTCCACCGCGTAGGGCTCGATCCCGAGCTTACTCCCGTCGAACACTGTCTCCACCGTGTACCCGCCCTCGAATTTCACCGTCGATCGCCCCGCGATCGCTGGGGGAAAAAGGAAAAAAAAAAAAANGTCAAAGATGTAATCCGATAAGAAATAATTCAAAAGAATGCACAAAAATCAAATCCTAGATGGATACAACAACTGCATCAATTATGAAATCCAAACTATCCACGAAATTAATCTGAATAGTATAGATAAATTAAATCCTAGATGGATACATAATAAATATTCAGGATTTAAAAAAAAAAGAAAAAGAAAAATTATGATTAAGGTTTTTCGTTTCCAAAAACTTTCCTTCTCGATCTATAGACGATCGCGACTCAATTAGCTTCCTCTATCGAAAAAGTCATTCGATTAGCTTCTTCTTCCAAAATCCAAAGAGATCGACGTAGAAAGAAACCCTAGAAGTGATTCGACATTAAGGATGGAGATGGAGCTCCGGCAACACTAAAAACGAAATATTTTAGATGTTAATTTTTAATATTTAATATTTAAGTTGGATGAAATGAAAAAAATTCAAAATAGTGTACGTGAATCAAATCCTGGATAGATACAACAACTGTGTCAATTATGAAATCCAAACTATCCGTACAATTAATCCGAATAATATAGATATAAATCAAATCATAAATAATTGGGATTTAGAAAAAGAAAAAAAAAATTGTGATTAGGGTTTTGATCCATTTTCAAAAACTTACCCGCTCGATTCGTCCATGATCGCGGTCCAGCTTCCTCTACCGAGAAAGTCATTTGAATGGTTTCTTTTTCCAAAAATCCATAGAGATCGTTTGATTAGCTTTTTCTTCCAAAAAGCCGAAGAGATCGATGTAGAAAGAAACCCTAGAAGCAAATCGAGGCCAAGGATGAAGATGGAGCTTAGGCAACACCGAAAAAAAAAAAAAAACGGTAGAAATGATGAGACAGAGAAGAGGAGTAGGGGCGGAAGGGATGCAATATGAAAAGGCGGAGGGACTGACAGCTTAAACAAAAAAACAGGTGAGATAGAAGGCGGAGGGGTGGACGGGATGTAGATTAGGGGAGAAGCAACCATATGAGAATATTAAACGGCTCCTTGGGAGGAAGAGGGTAGCTGACAGGTGGGTCCCACCGCCTATAATTTTAAGTAAAATAATGCTGACAGGTAGGCTCCACAGACCTAAAATTATGTTATGCTTGCCACGTGGACTAATTATGGGGTTTAATATAAGTTAATTAATAGAAGTTAATAGATGTAACTAGCAAAAATATTTATAGCTACAGTGCTCTCAAAAAATATGCCCATATATATGGCAACAAACAACATGCATGCATATATAGGATCCGGCTACTATCCTATTAATAAGATTGGAACCCTTGTCCTATCAAGTCGATTTGAATGATCGGAACTTCAAATTGATAATCGGCACCGTTGAGGTTGATCTACACAATTAGAAATGTTTAGAAACCAAAGTTTGTATTATTTAAAAATTATTATCAAGTTCATCTTAAGAGTTGAAAAATGAACGGTCATAAATGAATAACCTTTTTAAAATAGAGGTTAGACTTTCTCAGTTCGCAATCAGAGTTATCAAACATTATCTAAATAGTATAAAGAATTTTCTATCAAAAATTCAAGCAAAAATAGTATAAAGATTTTCTCAAAATTTAGAAACCAAATTTTGTATATATATATATAGTTACTACAACAAACACATATAATCCATTACAATATCATAATAANTATTAAAAGTATTTGGAAACTAAATTTCATAATTTTTCGACATGATTTGGCTAGTGATCAAAAGGTCTCAAAATGGACAATTTTAATCGTAGATGTGATGCCTTTGTGAATTTAACGGTGTAAAACAATACAAATCTGATGAAATTTTCATAGAAAATTTTTTTCACTATTTAGAGTAAGATCAGTACATCTGATCTTAAATTTAAATCATTTATCATCATTTTTTATGAAATTTTTATTTTCAACCGTTCATTTTTAGACTATTCGTTTGATAGGTAAATGATACCAAAAAATTATGAAATTTAGTTTCCAAGTACTTTCAATAATGTAGATCAAGTCTAACGGAGCCGATCGTCGATTTGGAAGCCACATCATTGAAAACAACTTGGTAGCACAGAGACTTCCATGCTACCGATAGTATACCAGCCTACCTCTTTCTCTCTCTCTCTCTCTCTATATATATATAGAAGATGTTGTTTTTAATTCCCTCTCTACATTTACCTATAGTTCGTGACTGGGATTTGAGGCTTGATATAAGTGTGGAAGACGATGCTCTCGTCTTCTCCGACGAGGCAAACTCGCGCGCAGAGGTCTAACGAGCCGTCGCTTCCCCCGCCGACCATTTTGCAGGCCAAAGCGACCACCTGCAAGCCTTGCGTGCGCCCGTAATTGTCCGTCGAGCTCTGCAAACTCATCCTCGACATTCGAGAGATGAAACCCTGAAAGAAAATTTCAAAATCTCATACCAGATCATTAATATGATGAGCTATTCACTGCATGAAACTATATATAATTTCTTTTTATCACTTAGGCTAGTTATTGATCTTGTGTTACCCTTGACAATGTTATGTAGGTTTTCACCGGAGCTACAGTTTTTTTTTTTTTTTTTTAACAGATAATTAGATGAGTGCAAGTAAGTTTTTAATTAACTCTTAATTTATATGTAGCAAAAGAAACAGCTTAATTAAAAGAATTAAGGCTCTTAAGATCAACATATACTGATCTCATATTAATTTGATACCGAATTTACTGAAGTGCGGGAATATTGGCATGCAGTGCGATGAGCGCGAAGGGCGCTCGAGCTGTCGAAGATGTTCAAGCACAAGTTGCACCCGCGAATGCCGAAAATCCTCGCACAGTCGACCTTCGGAAGTGGTCCTTGAGATAAAGAGAAAAAGGGTATGTATATATATACATTGATATATAAATCCATATGGAATAAAGGGAAAGAAGGAATTGTGCATAGCTTTTTTTTTTTCACAACTTTGTGATTCTATCTTACCTATGAGATGTTCTCTGAGTGACTCAAATGATCTACAATGTTTTTGGCATACCCCACACTTGGGCTCATGGGATGAGTGGAATGAGACTCTCATGTGTTCTACTAAGTGCTCCATCTTGTTGTATTGCCTAAAACATGCTGCACATTTGTTCCTGTGTATAAAAAATAAAAGAAAAAAAGAAAAAAAAAAGTCACTTCAAGTATTAATTATTCTTCCTATATAATCTATATGACTATATGTACACTGTATTCTTTTTCATGTTGTTATATATACGCTTTTTCTATATAACATTATGAGTAGGTTATTATGGCATTCATATGTGTATTATTACTAAGGTCTCAAAGATTAGGTAGTGATGATGCATGCATTAATTTGAATATGTTGGGATATTCACTGAGATCAATTCCTCCTTCATCTCAAGTTTAATATTCTCATCAAATTACTCCTTAGATGAGGTGATAATTAAATAGAAATTGATTATTACAATGCATTTTTTGTCAAAATAACCTCAATTAGCCAGGGAAAGACAAATAAACAAGATATATAATTAAGTGATCAAAATATGCAACAAGGCAATTAAGTTCGCAAGGCATCATGAGTCTATAACAAAAATATATAGTGAACTCGATTTAGGCTCATGACTTGCGAACTGAGAACGAGGGGGTGGAAAATATTGCTTCCAAAATAAGTATTATTCCACATTATATCCAGTGTTATACCTTTTACCTTTTTTGTGTGATTCATATCGTGTGCATGTAAACAGATCTACAAATTAACAAGCACTCAATTGTTGAAGCACTTGCTTTGCAATTTGTATGCAACATTTCATGCACATAATATCTGTATAAGTACAAAAATAATAACAGTTTGATATATAGAAAGAGGGAGACCTAAAGAGAGAGAGAGATCCACAGAGACAGTTTGATATATAGAAAGAGGGAGACCTAAAGAGAGAGAGATCCACAGAGAGAGAGAGAGAGAGAGAGAGAGAGAGAGAGAGAGAGAGAGAGATGGCTAAGAAAACTATATGTTACCTAAGATTTTCCGAGGAGCCATCCATTATCTCTCTAAGTGAAATATCACTAGCTAGGGGATAGGATATACAAGCTTGGTGATAATAAGTGGGTGTGGGTGTGGGTATTTATATGCAATGGTTGGGTAGTTAATATGTTATGACCATATATATATCATGATTCATGAAAGATGTAGCTAGTTTGTTAAATACAAAAAATATCAAAAAATATCAAAAAGTAAATCGATAAAGAAAGAAGAAAAATAATGCACGCAGATAATTAATTTACATAGTTTGGCTACCGGCATGCATCTACATGTGAAAATGGAGCGAGAACTTTTATTATCATCGAGACTACTGTAGTATAAAACGATCCCTCTCTTACAAATTATGATATAATGAATGTCTATATGTTTTTTGGTTAATGCAAAATTTTGATAAATTAAGTTAGTCTTATTTTGTTTATCAATCAATCTAGGTGAGTAATTTTTATTAATCCAAAGAGAGACAAAAATGAAGTATAGATGAGCATGGATCTGTTTCATTGAATATTACCCAATCCCATTTAGTATATGTACCTGATAACTTAGAATTATATGGTACATTAATATCCACACGTACATAAACACATGCATTATTCTGAAAAGAGAAATACATATACATGTGCAAAGCTACTCAAGCAGAGCCTACTTAATTGCACCCTTTACTTGAGTTGTTTTTGTTTGTCCATGTACAAATTTAAGTTGTTGTTGCTGGGGTCTCTCTCTCTCTCTCTCTCTCTCTCTCTCTCTCTCTCTTGTGTGTGTGATGTGTGTGTGTGTGTGTGTGTGAGGGATCTTGAAAAGGATATGATCAGGCTGTGAAAATTAGAGGAATTTGCTTATGGATTCCTGAGAATTTCTTTCCAATCTTTTTGACTGGAAATGACTGGCTTTGCTTACTATATGTAGTCGCTACTAGATTCTTGTTATCTTAAAAAAGTGAGATACCCTAGTCAAAAAGAAGAGGTTGAAGGATCCGAATATGTAACCAGGCCAATAAGGTACAAGGGATTTATTACTCTCTCTCTCTCTCTCTCCAAACTCAAACAATGAGATGAGCTTATTGGTTCTTATATACGCTGGAGTCAAAAGGCTCTCTCTTTTGTGCACTCCTAACTATTATCACATACTATTATCACATACACCGTCCTTTCCTAGTTGCATGTGACAAGATTCAGTGGCGAGGGTCAGCATTCTATCATGTGGTGGGAGGCTGGGTTGGGCCGAGACATGTTCGAAGTGACGTGACGCTGGATGGACCAAATCACAATCGAGACCTATGGGCGCTATGTCTGTATGCTTTAAGTGAATTAATTGTGTATTTCTGATAACTCGAGACCAATTTCAGTTTCTAATGCGACCTTTTAATATCATATTCGAGTGCACGAGGCTCCTGTCATTTTCTAGCTCAAAAAGTAAGATAACATAGTTCTGAAATGACAACACTTATTTGGCATTCAGAATTGGATGTGATATGTTAAATGAGAGAGCAATGTTGGATCAGAAGAGTTAATTAACAATTCAAACACTATAACAAAATATATTTAATTTAGACCACGCTTTACTCTAGCGTCTTCAATATTTGACATGTGCCGACACTATATATGATTAAGTATCGCCAATAAACATATTTTTACCAAATGCTGATAAAAATTTTCCGACGATATATTAAAACGTTGATATATTTATCTCGACATGTTTACATCCATGGGTTAGAACGTAGTCGAGATTTTTATTATAATTTAAGTTTTGTACAAAATATGTCTCTCTCATAAAATTTTAGTTCCAAAAAGTACACTCGTACTCCTTATCTATCATGCTAAATCAATGGAATAAATTGTACATTTATAATAATGGTGAAATTCTAACACAACGAGAAACACAAATCTACTAAGACTAGGAATAATCTCAATAAAATAATATTAATGAAATAAACAAAATAAAATAGAGTTAGAAAACCTTGCAGCTCGAGAATTCGAGACATGCATACTGAACATACTTATATACTAGCTAGGGTGCTTCTGTTGTAGGCATAAATAAAGTGGAGATACTTATTAGAAATGATCATAAGTTTTATTGCGCATAGAAACCTTGTGAGAGATTCCTCATTAATTACATTCTAATATGTTTATTTATACTATTACAAAGAACAATTTTTTCTCCGAATTCTCTACGATATATCTAGGCTCAAATTTTCACCTATCATGCATGTACTTGAAGAAGACGAGGAATTGAAGGAATAAGAATTGGATGAGCTAGCATGCAATTGGAGGACGCTTTAATTCTCCTCATAGATTCTTTTCAACTTATTAAAGCAAAAGAACATCCATGTAGATTTTGGCGCCATATATAACGCAAACCAACCTTAGTAAAACAAAGGAAATGGCGTCGATAAGCGGACAAAAATACGGTAAAAAAGCATTGGAGGAAAGAAGAAAAGAGGAGGATCTTGGATAAAAGAACACGAGCTGATTATTCCCTTCACCTTCACAGTTTCAATTGTTCTAATCCATGTGAATAAAGTTGTGGCCATTCATCAGCAGAGATGAGACTTCATTGAGTGCTACTCCACCAAGTTGTGGATTCACCACTAGTAAGCTCATGAGATATGCCCTCAATGGCTCCATCACTATTTTCACATCTCTCTCTCTCTCTCTCTCTCTCTCTCTCTCTCTCTCTCTCTTTGTGTGTGAGCATGCGCATGCACGTGTGTACGCACTCTCTCCCTCTTTCTACGTCTCTCTGTATGCGTACGTGTGTGTGCATGCGTGTGCGTGCACGCACATGCATCTCTCTCTCTCTCTATATATATATATGTATGTGTGTGCATGAGTGTGGGCACGCGTATGTGTGCACACACACACACGCACTCTCTCTCTCTCTCTCTTCTCCTTCTCTCTCTTTGTGTGCGTGTGCGTGTGTACGAGGTACCATGTAACAAATACAACATTGATCTCTAGTGATTTTATACTAGTGTAGAATTAATGTAACTTAACCCCCAACACCATAAGAAACTCTTCTAGATCTACAACATGAATCCACACCATGTGTGATTGCAAATCCAAACCAGCTGTTAAAAAATAAGCTATATATGAACATTGTTAACAAATTAAATTGTGATAATTAGTTATATTTGATATATACTATTTGGTTAAGTTTGTGATCTACGAGGGTAACCACATACTATATATATGTGAACATTATAAACAAAAAAAATTTCCTCAGACTACGTACGAACTCCATTTATTTCATCTAAATTGAATTTTTTTCGCTAGTGAACTTAAGTTCACATTGCGTTGTTGTGATTGAACGCGACCTACATTAGACTTTGAAGAGAATTTTGACCAAAGAACTTCAACAATATTACCAATCTACTATTCTTTTTCTTTTGCTATGTGTCGCCTTCGATATTGACATTAAGGAAGAATAGCTCTCCTTGGAGTGTGCGACACGAGCCATTAATATTACAATCATAGAAATGCTTCAACTACCTTAGAAAATTCTACAAATTGCAGTTGATAAGTCAAATTTTCTTTTATTAAATCAAAAAACAAGTTGAATCACAAGTTTAAAAGGTAAAACGAATTCTCAACCGACACGTCAAAAATTAATCTAACTCATTATTTGTCAAATAAGCCTGAGAATTGAGAGCACAAAAGTTATGATAAAGTTAAGTTATTAGGCAAGAGAGAGTCCACTTATTTCCAAGTTATTCAAAAACTTAACTCTTAGGTTTATTGGGTTGTTAGGCTTTTATATATTGGGCTTGGGCCTAGAAGATTTACACTCTAAAATTCCTTACCTTAATTTCCTTTAATTGAGGATTAAGATTAAGAGTATGAATAGTTGTTGCAATAAAAACCCTCAAAAATGAAGAGTTAATTGACCTCTTTTTTTTTAGCTAGAATACTTCAAATACATGGGTGCAATTATGATGGATATACTTCAAATAAATGGGTGTAACTATGATGGATATGCAAGTGTGTGTGTGTTATATATATATATATAGAATTGAGCTCCTATACTTTTAAAAGTACCAAGTTATTACTGACCGTCCCTAGAGCAAGTGGCAAAGGGCTTGGTGGTTGGTACCGGAGACCGAAGTTCGAATCCTGGTTGATTCACATTTTCAGCTAAGTTTATTTCTAAATGAAATAAACGAAGCGGATAGCGTGCTATCTATCTCTCTCAAAAAAAAAAAAAAAAGTACCAAGTCATTGGTGCTTGTAAGTTTTCGGCCTTTGGATTAAGGAATGTGCAGTTAGGATGATGTGGGCCCTCTAGGGTTGAGTGAGTGGTTGGTTGAATAGTATAATATAACAGGTGAAAATGATCAAAGGTATAGATCTAACGGTAAAAAATTTACAAACACCAAGTGCTTGGTGCTTTTACAAGTATCATAATCGCATTCAATTTTTATGATTTTCATGATAAATTGCCTATATAGTGGTTGCGAAGGTTTAATTGTAGGTTTTGTAGGATTCAGAAAGAGCATTCTTGTGAGAGAAAACTATATATAATACCATAAATTAAGATGTTTTACTTCTCGATCAAAACCATTGCATAACATGGCAAATTTTCGGGAACAAAACATGTTTTTTACTTTTTACTTTTTACTTTGCAAAACATGTTTTACTTCTCAAAACCTTTGCAAAACATGTTTTTTACTTTTTTATCAATTAATCGAGAAACTATATTTCATCATTGAACATTGTATAATTAGTTTACTAATTTGACCTAAAAGAGAGAAAGCCAGTGACTAAGATTATCCTTAAACAAGATTCAATAATATGGAGAACAATTGATCAATATTTGCTAAAATAAGAAAGCAAAAATTAAAAAAAAAAAAACGAAACACAAAAAAAAACAAAAACAAAAACAAAAAAAAAGGAGATGAGTGAACCAAATGTTTTACTCCATGCTAATCTAAACTAATTTATTGCACCTGATATAGGGAGATATATGTCGACAATGCTCGAATTCTCCGTTATATTAGTTAATACTAGCTATTTAAATTAGACTCTTACCTTACACGCGAATGAGGATGATAAGACTATTCCTGTAACTATGTGCTTAAAAAAAATAAAAAAGAAGAAAAAGAAATAAAGGTATATATATGTATTTATTAGTAAATGACAAGATTCAAATTGCATTCATATATATATATATATATAGGTATATTTTGGTCCATCCAAAGCAAAGTATTTTGTAGTGATGTGAAGAGTAGGTAGTGAGCTTTTCAAGAGACTACCTCTCCATCTATTTTAAAGCCATCTAGTGATAAAGATGCCATCTAAAGAGAAAAGTATTAATGGCTATATATATATATATATTCCATGCTTGTTGTAGCTCCTCAATCACTTTCCCACCAACCAATTTATCATTTTACTTTTGGTATCTCCCCCATCAAATTAAACCTACTAGCTATATATATAGCAACCTAATGCATCTAAATATCAAGGACAAATCATCTATAAATACAAAAAGATCCTCCATTTAATTAATTATCTTCTCACTACATATGCATTAATACAATTCATTTGGCCCCTCATCAGTTGATAACAAGTGTACAAAGTTGCCTAATTCTTCTTTAGGTATTTGGTACACTCGTAGAAGCCAACAACAACACAATCATGGAGTAGGTTGATCGAAGAAACCTCGCAAACGCAAAGCAGATAAGCGACAAATTAAATATTGACATGAAATAAATCAGAAATCATATATATGTATTAACTCATATAACAAGGATTAATGCATGGTAAATAATTCTATGCTATTTCCATGCTACTTGGAGAAGCAATTAATTTATACATATCTTATAATGTCCATCAAAATTGATCAGCTTCTACATATACCTCGTAGCGGAATGAGTCTTGTGCACCTAGTAATCCCTTTTTAATAAAAATAATATTCTTAGAATTAATTACAAACTGATCTGAACTTTCAGAATTATTATAATTAATTAATTATATAAGTCCCACAACCCAAATTAATTAGTTGACTAAATATTAACGCATCGCTATGGTAAAATCGATAAATTATCTTAAATTAAATATTGACCGATCATCAATCACAACACTACCACTGTACCACATCACTTGTTAATAATATAACAATATATCCTAACATTCTTGCTTAATGCTGGCTTATACAATTTCATGTACCATTCATTTAAACTAATTAAAGTTATATCTTTTTTCAAAAAAGAAAATTTGAATTAAATGCCCATTGTCATAAACTAAAGATATATATATATACATGGTATGGGACTATCACTTCTTTTTCATAAGCTTAGTTTGGTCCATATATATATATATAAACTTGCACTGTACAAACTTGGTCATTTTTTTTCCCCCACTCCTACTTGGAATCCTAAGTCCTCTATATATAAAGCATTTTGCAAGATAAAATCAACTTTAATATACAAGATTTTGCAAGATGTTTGCATTTTTTTATTTTATTTTATTTTTTTCCTTCCTTTTCGTTTGGTATGGTTCGGAGGTCCCTTTACCTCACTCTTGTAGCTTAATTCATTTTTTTAATGAATAAAACAGGTAGCGTGCTACTTTTCTGTCAAAAAAAAAATTATACAAGATTGAGGACACATGAGAATAAAAATATACAAGTAATTGAACACTGATGAGTTTATAAGCACATGTGGCAATGACAAGTGCTGTGGACGTGTCTATGTTGTTCAACATTTATTTTGGAATGAGCTCCATTAGAGCATAAATATGGTATGCAAAAACTATATATATATATTAGTGTGACACTACTAATTTGCATCTTAAATATTAACAAATAAAAATAAAGCACAATTAAAGTGGGATTAGTTCAGCTTTGCTTTTCAACTAGATGTAAGCTAGCTTGACTTGGTTTCGAAGCGAACTTCTCTACTTTATTCAAACGTTATAGTCGACATTTTAAAAATAGATAATAATTAATAAACCAAAATTTTACTCGAGCCCATAAAATTTTCTCTATATATAGCACAATATATATATATATATATAGAGAGAGAGAGAGAGAGAGCTAGACTGGTATACTATCGATAGCACGGAGGCCTCCGTGCTACCAAATTGTTTTCAATGATGCGGCTTTCAAATCGACGATCGGCTCCGTTAAACTTGATCTACACTATTAAAAATATTTAGAAACTAAATTTCATAATTTTTCGCCATCATTTGGCTAGTGATCAAAAGGTCTCAAAATTGACAATTTTAATGATAGATATGATGCGTTTGTGAATTTAATAGTGTAAAGCAATTCAAATCTGATGAAATTTTTTTAGAAATTTTTTTTCACTATTTAGAGTAAGATCAGTACCTCTGATTTTAAATTCAAGTCTTTTATCATCATTTTTTAGGAGATTTTTATTTTCAGC
Organism: Ananas comosus; assembly: GCF_001540865.1. Taxonomy (NCBI): domain Eukaryota; kingdom Viridiplantae; phylum Streptophyta; class Magnoliopsida; order Poales; family Bromeliaceae; genus Ananas; species Ananas comosus. Next base: position 14,431,087 of record NC_033625.1, read on the forward strand.
CGTTTATTTTTAGACTACTCGTTTGATAGATAAATGATGCCGAAAATTTATGAAATTTAGTTTCCAAATACCTTCAATAGTATAGATCAAGTCTAACGAAGCCGATCGTCGATTTGGAAGCTGCATCATTAAAAACAACTTGGTAGCATATATATATATATATATATATATATATATATATAATCCAAATTAATTTAAATAACACTTTTTAAGATATTTTCTCATTAAATGCAGAAAATAATGCTCTTTAGCTAATAAATTTTTTAAAAAAAGAATCATAAAGGATAAAGCATTAAAAAGAATTTCTCTTTAAAAGAGGCCACAAAAAAAATATGTTCCACCAATCAACAACGGTACGAATCAATAAGTTATTAAACGAGGAGAGTGTGTTACAATAATAGAAATTTAGGGGTGGGAAAAAAAAGAAAAATTAAATTAATTGGACGATTTTGCCCTTGTCTTGTTGACGACGACGCGGCAACCGTTGGGGGGCAATTTCGTCAAAACAAGTTTCATAACGTACTAGCTGTTGCCACCCAAAAGGTGGGCCCATCCAACCAATCGGAATATATAGGCTGATAAACACACCCCCTCTTTTTGTGCCGTATACGCATCGGAGGCCCGAGGCTTTCCGACTCCGCGGCTCATTTCGGCGTGCTTTTGTGGAAAAAGGGTGTGGAAATATCACGCTTTATTCGAAAGTGAATATGCGCGTCCCTTTCGCACGCGACACAGCACCAAACACGGGTGCCGTACGTTTAGCAAAACGCCCTCGGAGTTTTCGTTTATTTACTAAAATGCCATCGCACGGGCTCCCCAATCTCAGCCGTCCATCTACTGATTAGCCCGTCCCCGGTGCACGAATCTCAAAGTTGCTTCGGATGCCCAGCCTGGAATCACGGGCGCAGTTCCCCCTCGGTTGCCAGCTGGCAAAATGAACTGAGCGGAGAAACCATTCGCTAGACCCGGTCCACCGTGAACCAACTTTTTCGGAAAATTACTCTATTATTTCTATCGACCTACGACATGCACCGAAAACTCGTAATCAGATGATAAGTTATCTTTGCATCGACCTCGAAATCAGAGGTTGAAGATCTTTATTATATGCTTAAATTTAGAACTCATCGGCATCGAAATCAGAGGCTGAAAATCGAGTTTACATTAACTTTATAGTTGTTATGAAATTTAAAATCTAAAAGATTCAAATAACCTAAATTATAATATGGACAATTGCTTATATACTTCTGAAAAGTTCTCGACTTTCTAATTTACTCTTCTTAGAAGGCTAATATTGAAAATACCATTTTTACGTTCTAACCTATTTCTAATATACCCCTATAGTTAAAATCTGTTAATGAATTCTGTTATCTCTGTAAAATTACTATTTTGCCCTTTCAAATATACCCTTATACTATCACCGCCCTTAAGTTAGTGACACAAAAAGTATTTTGCTTTTTGGTCTTTTCAAATATACTCTTCTACTATCACTGATATTTAACTCACCTTTAATCCAAGTTAACTTAACAGGTGGTAACTATAGGAGTATTTTAGAATAACAGAAGATATAAGGGATATATTGGAAAGAACAAAAAATAGAAATAAATAAAATATTTTCAAACTTTTGAAGGGTATATAGATAATTATCCCATTATAATAATACCCTATTATAAAAAATAATGCGAAAGTTATATATAAATATAAATATTTAAATGTTTAAATATGTAAGCAAGGAGGCCACAGGGAATTTTGGGCATTTAAATGTGGGCCGTCAGATTTACGTGGGGCCCACATGAGAATCAACCGATCGGATTAGGAGCAGCTCATCGGCCACCGTCTCCCAACCGTCCGATTCTAGCGGTGGGGCCCGCACGGAGTGGGACTTCCCGCCCAATTTTCCCGGGGTTTTGGGATCACGACACCCCCGAGAGCTCACCCTCAAAACAAAATATAAGTGAAAAAAAATATATGAAGAGAAATACAATTATTATTATTATTATTATTTGGACATAATAACATGTAAATGATATATTTCACCCACACAATTATTTCTAGGTTGATAAAATGTTTAGTTCAAACATATTCAATTTATTTTCAAAAGTAATAGCACGTCTGTACAGATCTTGTTCGTTCGATTGAGATATATAATTTTTTTTCTTTGCATTCTATTGAAATAGTAGAATATATTTGTTTATGTCCAAAATCTATAAATAGAATAATGAATAGTATTTGAAAATCGGATAAACTTAGTATAATTACATACATATCCTTATAAATATAGTGAATGACAAATATATTTTTATAAAGTTCAACTATCATATATTGTTCCTATAAAAGTTATGATATTTTCAAATATGTTCCTCTAATTTGTTACCGTTAGAGAGTTGTTTATATTTTTAATTTTTGTCATCACAAATATGTCTCTCTAAAAATCATAACAGTACAATATAAGAGAGATAAAAATATTAAAAATTAACGAAAGTTAAGTATTTAACTTATGATTAACAAAATTTTTCTAACGGATTCTGACGACAGAGATATATTTGAAAACATCAGGACTTTTACAAAAACAATATATGAAAGTTAAATTTTGTAGAGATATATTTGTCATTCATTATATTTGTAAAAATCTGTATGAAAGTAACCTTTTTAAAGATTAGTCAAATACAAAAAAAGATTTTTTTTTGTTGTGAGGGGTGGGCATTTATGTAATTTGATTTTGCATAAGGGGCAGTGGCACACTTAACAATTATTATTTATTCATTTATTTATTTATGCAAAATATTAAATTGGTGCATTTATGACACACCCACAATCTCAATGAAAGGGACACACACCATCAGCTTTTGGTTCCATTTATTAAGTTTTTCTATGGCCAATTTGTATAAAAAATTTACTTATTTTGGATTTTTGTAAAATCGAGCTATCTTTTTTATTTTTACAGATTCAGTCTATTTTTTCAGCAAACTGACCAAAATACCCTTATACCTTTTTTTCTCTCCTTTTTTTTTCTCGCGTTCTTTTTTTTCTTTCTTTTCCCAGAGAGCGGCGAAGGCGGAGGAGGCGGCTTGTCCGGCGCATCCTTACCGTCGCCCGCACACCCCCGCACCTTCCTTATCTCTGACCTTGCCGAGGCCGCATCGCGACTTTTTTTTTTTTTCCTCTCCCACTCTCCTTCACCGTTTCCGACGACGACGCCTCTCTCGCTCTCCCCGTCCTTCTCGTCCTGTCCCTCTCCTTTTTTCTCTGCCGCCTCCGACGACGACGCATCTTCGCCGGCGCCGACAATATGCCGGCGCATCCTTACCCTCGCCTGCACACCCCTGCACCTTCCTCGCCTTCGATCCTGCCGAGGCCACGTCGTGACTCTTTTTTTTTTTTCCTCTTCGACTCTCCTTCACTGTTTCTGACGACGACGTCTCTATTGTATCCTCCATTAACATTTTTTTTAAGCTCCAATTCCATACTCTATAAATCCTATTTTCACACTCCAAAGGTTACAATAGGGGCATATTTGTAACTTCACTACAACATAATTAGTTAATTATAAACAAAAAATTAAGGTTAATTAAAAATTGATAAAAATGTACCCCTCGTTTTGAGATGACTCCCTAAACTTTACAGATAAAATCAAAATTGGATTAAAAATAACTTAATATTTTTTTATTTCTTTTTAATGAATATCCACAGTTATGTTGTCCATTAAATATGAAGTAAGTTTATGTCAAAATACATAAAATTTACTTTAACTTTTAACTCTTTTGATTTGAGTATCTGACCATTCAAAATTAAATTTTATTGTTCAACCTTTTAATTACTTTTATTTGAGCTAGTTCTTTTATTTTAGAATTTGGATGCACTATCGAGATTATTGAACTCAACTAGAGTATTTATATGATTTAGATGATTAGTTTCTATTTAAAAGAAACGATGCGCCAAAATATTATAACTAAAGAGCCACCGAATGACTGAAATTAAAATAATTAAAAGATTGTGCAGTATAAATATACCGTTCAAAACTTAAAAAATATCTCATGTATTATTGGTTGACCAAAATACCCTTGTTAATTCCAAAAAATTTCTTCAAATATCCTAAAATCTCTAGGGTTTACTAATATGATTTGCCGTTTAGAAGGGTATTTTGGTAATTTTAAAATAAATTTACAAGTTTTAAATAGTAGTCACGAACAAATATGTAAAAACTCCATAAAATTTGGGGTAAACTTTTCTTGTCATCTTGTCATTCAAAAAGTTGCATTTATCTGTACTGTAAGTTTTTCTTATTTCATCAAAAAACTTATTGTCAAATAAAATAATAAAGTAATTTTTTTTGAAAATTAATCTGGATTATACCCTACATAACGATATATCCTTCTAGTGAAATGAAAATAAAATCACAATATAATTAAGTTTAAACTTTAAACAATCACACAATGACAAAATAAAAATGGCTAAACTGCGCGAGGGCAAATTAAATTTTATTCTAAAATTTTTTATGTCAGAAAGATGTCAAATAGTACATACTTGAAGCAAGTTTTATTATGCTTTTTAACCATAATTTATTTTTTAAGGTGAAAGTCCAATATTGCCCCTAAGGCCTTGTTTGGATACATAGTTAAAAAACTCCATGGAATTTTTATTCTATAGTTTTTATCTAAATGAAATACGGAATCCTGTAACTACAAAAAAATTCTACAGCTTAATTTTTAAGCTATTTTGATACAGATCATACAATTCCACAGTATTTATAACAATTAAATTTCTAAAATTTTAAAATTCAAAATTCAAAATTCAAAATTTAAAATTCAAAATTCAAAATTTAAAAATAAA